>NW_026652276.1:66951339-67320336 GCF_009828535.3 Hylobates moloch
ATGTGGCACATATACACCATGGAATACTATGCAGCCATAAAAAATGATGAGTTCATGTCCTTTGTAGGGACATGGATGAAACTGGAAATCATCATTCTCAGTAAACTATCACAAGGACAAATAAACAAACACTGCATGTTCTCACTCATAGGTGGGAATTGAACAATGACAACTCATGGACACAGGAAGGGGAACATCATACTCCGGGGACTGTTGTGGGGTGGGGGGAGGGGGGAGGGTCAGCATTAGGAGATATACCTAATGCTAAATGACGAGTTAATGGGTGCAGCAAAACAACATGGCACATGGATACATATGTAACAAACCTGCACATTGTGCACATGTACCCTAAAACCTAAAGTATAATAATAAAAATAAATAAATAAAAATTAAAAAAAAAAAAAGAACTCCTAAACCCAGTACCTCTGAATGTGACTGTATTTGGAGAGAGGATCTTTAAAATGATAATAAAGCTAAAATGAAGTTATTAGGGTGGGACTTAGTCCTTAAAGTATCCTTATAAGAAGAGGAGATTAGGACACAGACACACAGAAGGAATATTTTGTGAGGACACAGGGAGATGACAGCCAATAAGGAGAGAGGCCTCAGAAAAAAACAACCCAGCTGACCCTGGACTTTGACCTTGGACTTCTAAACTCTAGAACTGTGAGGAAATAAACTTCTCTTGTTTAAGCCAGTCAGCCTGTGGATCATTAATACCAGCAAACAAATACAATTGCTTATCTCTGAAATTTAGGATAAACTACTTACCTCTAAGCCTCAATGTCCTCCTATGTAAAATAAGGGTAATTTTAATTACCCAGGTTGTTGTGAGAATTAATGGAGAGAAGCTTAATATAGTATTTGCGACAGTGCCATAAATGTGTGGTATCTTTTTTTTTTTTTTTTAAGACAGAGTTTTGCTCTTGTCCCCCATGCTGAAGTGCAATGGCATGATCTTGGCTCACTGCAACCTCCGCCTCCTGGGTTCAAGTGATTCTCCTGCCTCAGCTTCCTGAGTAGCTGCGAATACAGTGTATACCACTACGCCCACCTAATTTTTGTATTTTTAGTAGAGACAGAGTTTCACCATGTTGGCCAGGCTGGTCTCAAACTCCTGACCTCAAGTGATCCACCCACCTTGGCCTCCCAAAGTGCTAGGATTACAGGCATGAGCCACCATACCCGGCCTCATTTTGAATATTCATGTAGACGTATAACTGAAATATGCTTGTAAAATATCAACTCTGGAGCCCACCTCTCTAGGTATTAGGGAGATCTTTAGATTGAACTGGCTGGATAATGTACTCACCTAGGTTTTCTGAGTTCTCCTCAATAATGTCTTGATTTCAGCTGCAAAGAGGTTTTTTTTTTTTTTTTTGGTTGCTGTTGGTGGTGGTGGGTTTTTGTTGTTGTTGTTGTTGTTGTTTTTGAGACGGAGTCTTGTTCTGTCACCCAGGCTGGAGTGCAGTGGTGTGATCTCAGCTCACTGCAGCCTCTGCCTCCTGAGTTCCCGCAATTCTCCTGCTTCAGCCTGCTGGGTAGCTGGGATTACAGGCACACAGCACCACGCCCGGCTAATTCTTGTATTTTTAGTAGAGACGGGGTTTCACCATGTTGACCAGGCTGGTCTCAAACTCCTGACCTTAGGCGATCCGCCTGCCTCGGCCTCCCAAAGTGCTGGGATTACAGGTATGAGCTACAGCGCCCGGCCTTAAAGAGTTTTTTAGGTTTATTATCAAAGTTGTTTTCTTAAAGCTTAAACGTTACGTCTCAGCTACAAATTCAGTAACTTTTTTTGCTCTTGCTACTGCTACTTTAATAGTGTTTCTTGTTGCTTCTATGTGAGTCCATTCAAGGAAGTAATTACACTGTGACTTTTCTGCAATACCCGTGACTACCCATTGGGTCAGTTTGGGGGCCAGCCAAAGAAAGCTTTCCCACTGCTTGCTGCCTGGAAGACTCCCCCAGGACTCAAATGCAGATCTTCCAGAATTGTTGCCTACAAATAGTCACACCATGGAGATAAGAAGAATCACCTTTCCTGGAACCATCTGCACCTGCAGCCAAGCTTAGCCAAATCACCTGGGCTGCAGCTTATCTGTGTTAGCTACAGCCTCCCTCTTCTGACACTTTTTTATTCAGATCTTCCTTCTGTGGTGGTGAATCTAATAAACTGAGGCACTCAGATTCCTTTCCTACATCAGACTTTTGAAGCCCCAGTATGGTACAAAAAGACTAATTGCTACCCTTCTTATGGGGATATTTGTATTTTAAGAAGCATTTAGCCTTCAGCTAAATGAATAAAACTAATAGTCTAACTTGGAGCACTAAGTGGTAGGAGATTTTGGGCACCTTTAAGTAGAATTACTTTTTAATAATGATAAAGAAAATATTAAAGTTCAAAGTAAATAAATGCTTGGTTTTCCTTGGCTAAAGTTTTGGGAGAATGAATAAAAAGTTGATGATCCCTTATAAAGAAGTATTTCCATGAAGGCCTTCTTCCACTAGTGACCGAAGCTCATGTCTTACATGTGCATATAATATTTATCATCACCAGTTATTATGATTAAATGTTTTCTAGGTGACTAATACTGTATTGTGAACTTTCCAGGAAAAGGAAAGGAAAAAACAAGGTGGAATAAAATAAAAACAAAAAGAAGCCTAAAACATTTTGATCTACTTTACATTTTAAAAGCAGAAATTTATCATCTTGTGATTTTTAACCTCCCAGTGGTTTGTTGCCATATGGTACTAATTCTGCCCATGGAATGTGAAAAATAAAATAAATGTCAACTCTTGAATCACAGTCACTAACCTTATAGCTACACAGAATGTAATGGTTTTCTCTGTACATCAGTTTGTTTTTAAGGTCCAGGTGGTTTCTGCTAAATCTCTAGCCTTGTATTACATAATTTGCCTACAAATAGTCACACCATGGAGATAAGAAGAATCACCTTTCCTGGAACCATCTGCACCTGCAGCCAAGCTTAGCCAAATCACCTGGGCTGCAGCTTATCTGTGTTAGCTACAGCCTCCCTCTTCTGACACTTTTTTATTCAGATCTTCCTTCTGAAAAGGAAGGAAAGGAAGATATCAGAATTTTCTTTCTACTTTGTTTCCTCACTTCCCCACTGGAATTAGACAGGATTCATTCTGTTCCTGGACATCTCGTTATGATTCTTCACAGGGTACCTTATGCAGAATTCCAGGCTGGTTAGAATACTTTGACATTAGATTTCAGACCGTATGCCCTAGCCAGATTATTTTCTTAAAGCAATACTCAACAATAATAAAGTTTCTATTGCATAAGTTTTCCAAACAAACTTACTTAGTAAAATAATGAAGAAAATGGACATCTACTTATACAGCTCTGGGGAAAATCACATTCCCAAAGATAATTTCATTTAAAATGTACATTTCAAATATGCATATTGCTAATAAGATTGCAACTATCAATAGGTTAGTGTTTTGTGTAACTTTTTGACTGGTGTAAGGCCTTCCATAGTCAAAGGGCAAGTCTTATCTATGTCACATAAGCCAAAGCAAAGTATCATTCTTCAGCTATTTCCTGTCCTTCTTCCTCCCCAAATCCTTCTTTTCCTCCCTTCTCCATTCTACCAAAAATATGGTTTGATGTATTAGCAAC
The DNA here is from genome assembly GCF_009828535.3 of Hylobates moloch. NCBI lineage: Eukaryota > Metazoa > Chordata > Mammalia > Primates > Hylobatidae > Hylobates > Hylobates moloch. The sequence continues at coordinate 66,954,989 of NW_026652276.1, forward strand.
AACTGGGCAATTTTAAAAACAGAATATGAAATCTGAAGAGAAAATTAAATTTCAGAAAGTAACATATTTGCTTAGTTAAGAGGACAAAATACTTTTTTTAAATGTTCAATATTGTGGTTTCCAGTATTCATGAAAGGTAACAAGTGGTTCACAATTCCAATAACTTCTATAAGAACATTGATTGCCCTTTTGCTGATAGGCATGGTCATTCATCGCATGGACATATGAACATGTGGGCCTTTGATTATAGTTAAGAATCATTCAGTAATTCAATATTAATTATCATATGTTACAAAATAAATCAGATACCAATAAAAATACACCACCATTGACTTACAAGGGGCCAGGAGATATTCTTGGTCTCCTAACATGCCAAACACTGATTTAGCTTCTTGATTTCTAATATTCAATTTAAATTCCACAACAGTCCTTGAGATATGTGCTATTGTCCTTATTTCAAAGATGAGAAAATCAAAACTCAGAAAATCCAAATAAATTAATGCCTGAGTCTGGCCTTTTTGCCTCCTATTTAGTGGACCACCTCCAATCTGTTCCCCGGCTTGGATGCTCTTAGTGGATTCTCTTGACCTTTAGAACAAAGTCTAAACTCATTCCCAAGTTTCTCAAGGTCCTTCATGATCTGGCCCCAATATTATCCTCTCAAACAGCAAACCTTACGGCTTCTCACCTCAAGCTCCACTCTCAATCACATTCAACTTCTTTCAGTTGCCTGAATATGCCATGCTTTCTTTTGCCCCTGGGATTGTGCTGATGCTGGTCTGTACCTAGAGCACCCTCAAACACACTTTTCTCACCCTCTTTAATGATCTGGCTAATTCTTCCTGGACCTCCAAATCTGAACTTATGTATCTCTTCCTCCAGGAAGCTGCCTCTGAGCCCTGAGCACATATTGGGTGACCCCCTACAAGATCATAGTGTATAGGTGATCCCCTATAGCTCATCATACTGTCTCACAGTCTGCCTTGTAATTAATTACCTGTTCACTTTTCTGTATCCCTCTCTTGACAAGAACATCTGTGAAGGCAGAAGCTGAGATGGTCAGGTTCTCATGGTATCCCAGTGCCTAGCTGTATGCAGTAGAGAATTTATATGTATTAAAGACTGGATGATTATAAGAATGACATTTGTACTTAGAGAATTTTATTTTAATGACAATATGGCCAAAATTCTGTGGCAATTGCTTCTGAAAGCACACCATTTAGGATAGCATCAAGGCAGTTTGTTAGGGGATATGCAGAACCATAGGTGCAGTATGGCTTTCTAAACCATCCATGTTACTTGGTAAGTGATAAGGTTTGGCTCTGTGTCCCCACCCATATCTCATTTTGGATTGTAATACCCATAATCCCTATGTGTGGAAGGAGGAACCAGGTGGGAGGTGATTGGATCATGGAGGTGGTTTCCCCCCATGCTGTTCTTGTGCTAGTGAATGAGTTCTCATGAGATCTGATGGTTTTATAAGGCAGTTTTCCCTGCTCTTGCTTGATCTCTCTCACCTGCTGCCATGTAAGATGTGCCTCTTCCCCTTCCACCATGATCATAAGTTTCCTGAGGTTTCCTGAGGCCTCCCCAGCCATGTGGAAGTGAACTGTGAGTCAATTAGGCTTCTTTCCTTTATAAATTGCCTCGTCTCAGGTATGTCTTTATAGCAGTGTGAGAACAGACTAATACACTAGGTAATTTTAAATATTAATTTTAAATTAAAAATACAGATACATAGACTAATACAAAATGCCTATTAAGCTTTGTGGTAAAATATAAGACTTCCAAGAAGTTTTCCATTTTGAGTTAGATCCACAGATACAGAGTGACAATCACTGTTCTCCATGATGGTCAAACCTTAGTTAGAAGGTCACAATCATTTGGAAGCAGGCTTTAAGATGAGCAACGTCAAATTTATAAGCCTCAAAAGGAAACTGTGTGATTTAAGGAATATTTGAAGGTCAGTTCTGCTTAATTTAGAGAAGACTGAAGAGAAATGTACAATCTGCCTTTACCTGTTCAGAGGCTGTTACCTAGGAAAGGGAGCACAGATGCATTATTAGAAATGCATCTTTAGAACAGAGAACCAGGACCATTGAGAAGAGGAGCCCAGATTCGGTTCAACGTGAGAAAGGACTTCTAAGTTGTCTCTGCATGGTAGGAATATGGGCAATTTTTGTTTTCTTCTTGGTCCTTTTCTACATGGCCTAAGTGTTCCATCACAAAGTGTGCCAAGGTGTCAGATGGAATTATTCAAAATGAATCCTTATAACAATTCATCAAGAGTACTACAAAAATAATTCCAGCCAGGAATTATTTTTGGTGCAATGGCTCACACCTATAATCCCAACAATTTGGAGGGCCAAGGCAGGAGGATTGCTTGAGTCCAGGAGTTCAAAACCAACCTGGGCAACATAGTGAGGCCAAACTTCTAAAAAAAAAAAAAAATAGCCAGATATGGTAGTACTCACCTGTGGTCCCAGCTAGTCCAGAGGCTGAGGTGGGAGGATGACTTGATCCCAGAAGGAGTGAGCCATGATCATGCCACTGCACTCCAGGCTGGACAACAGAGTAAGACCATCTCAAAAGAAAAAAATCCTAATTTGTACAGAACACTAGAATTTGTCTTTTCTTCTGGTGTTAAGATTATACAAATTTCCCATGAAAAAACGGAATCTAGAGAGTTTGTTTGTATTTGTTTAGGTTTACCACAGGTACAATCTGTGCAAAACTTTTTTCTTTTTTTTCAAAATGGGATTACATAAGTTGTTTTGGATTTGCAATAATCCATAGTTGGTGCAAAATAATTAATGCATTCCCATGCAAAGTGAAATTTTCCCAGACCCTATTCCATACAAAGATTTTAAAAGCACTGTACAAATATATTAATGGGATCACGCTATAATATCATTCTGTGACTTTTTCCCTTGACACTACATTATGGACATCTTTACTTGACAATACAATAGATGGTATTTATCCTTTTAAACAGTTGTATGATATTCACTGTCTGGATGCGGCACAACGAAAAATGTCATCTGCTCCCTGTTGATGAGCACTTGCTTTGCAGTATTGTTTATAATTGCAAACATTTAATGATTAGCTTGTTTTATAAAAAGATTTTCCATGAAACAGATTAGGCCTCCATTTTGAGAACTGGTACCTCAGAGCACGCTTTAACAGTGTGCTGGGAAATGCTCAAAGCTATAGGCACAGTGTGTCATCCTGGACCATCTATTTTACTCAATGATAAATAATTTAAAATATTAATGGTTTTTAAAAATAAAATACAATTCAGGTCTATTATATGGAAAAACACAAAGTGTATACAGAACTTTGTATTTCTTTATGGCAAAAGAAAGGACTTCAACAGCATTTTCCATTTTGAGTTAGGGACCCAGGCCCCCAAAGGTAAATTGACTTTCTTCTGCCATTAGGGATATTCCAGTGGAAAATTTTGAAAAGGACTTGTTTAGAATCTTTGGAACATTTTGAATGCCTGAGAGGATTCCAGACAAACTAGGGACTAATTATAATGGCTGAACTACGTTCTTAAAATAGAAGTCAGCCAGGAGCTCTCAAGATGGGTTCCTCAAAGCTAATGTGAGTACACAAAAAAGAGAGAAGGAGGAGGGCAGAGTGTGTCTCTATCAGCCATGTACCTGGATCAAGTCCAGGTGCAAAAATTGGTTCGTGTGATGACTCGGAATAATTTTCTATGCTCACAATCTGGGAAACATAAGGTTATCTTTACTTTGGGCTTTTGTGGTTCTTTGTAAAGGAAGTCTCACTTTTGTGAGGCGAATAGACTCTACAAGTAGCGAATTCTTAACTAGAAAGTTAAAGTTCAATCACAGCCTATTTGTTTATCTTGTTTTACTTGAAAAAAAATTAAGTGCCATAATGAAAGAACACTTGAAAAGACAGGCAAACTATTGTTGATAATTCTAACCAGTGAGAGGATTTCTCCAAGCCTTATTTCTCTCGCTTGATTTCATCTGGTGCTTTTAGACCAACGGCATAATGTTGTAGGGCTTCCCATCTTCTTAAGCACCTTAAATTCTGTACATACCAAAAATAGTTGTTACTCTGCATAGATGTTTTTGTTCTCCACAAGAGGCCTGTAGAGCAGAGCTGAATTATGTTTAAAAAGGAATCATTTTGCCTGTCAGAACACTTTACGTAAAATAACCCTTGAATTCTGAAGGATTTTTAAATGGAGCTCCAAAATCCTACAATGTGCATCTAAAATATTCTGCTAGCTAAAAGCAAAAGAAATGGTCTACTGACGTCCAGCTCTTACCACTTGGAAATATTCTTTAGTGCTTAACGGTATGTGACTTACGTGCATTTATTTTCTACTGTGTTCATTTTTAAGTCATCACTTTAGTCCAGGTAAATGGATTCAACAGAGATGAACACACCATCCATCATATTTTGTGAATCTGCATAGCTGAGCGCAATAATATTCAGTATAATTATGCTGTCTAATATTTGCTCGAAACGTGTGTCATTCATTATCATATGCTAATTGTGCATAATTAATGTTAACTATTCATGGGCACAAGATCAATTATGAGTTGTAAAGTAAAACTTACATGCAAAAAAAGAAAAAAGCTCCCCATATAAACAAAACATAGTAACAGACCCTTTATTCTCTAAGGCATGTTAAAAAGATTATAAATGAATTGACCATTTTGATATTAGAATGTATACAGTAAATAACACGTGTAAAAATGCAGTCATTTTAGGTCTCCTGGGGAAAACAGCAGTAACTCTTCCTCATGTGAGAAGCATGGAAGGAATGCCATCGAAAGAGACACAATCAATATATTATCTTCAGAACAAACAAGGGAGCTATAGATGAGGGCTGTGGATGGATATTATAGATGAGGGATTCTGTTGTCATAACCACTTGGAAACTTGGCAGGATGCACATCCAATTCATAAAATAAATGGTCAACTTATTATTCAGGTTTAGCTCAAATTTTGGTGAGCTTGGCAGAATTTGTCACTGTGGAAATGTACTATGGATTCAAAGCAAAAGGCTTGTTTTGTTTAAGAGGCAGCTCTCTCCAGAATTGAATAGCAAACAGGGAGTTAAGTGCCTCATCCCCCAACTTTCATTAACCCTCAGACTAACAGGAAGGTGGTATACATTACCATCGTTGTATCTCTTTTCCCCTTGGAGGTACTGAAGCGAAGCCAGAGTAAGTATCTTGCTTAATGTGAAGGCACAGTTCAATGCAAGGACTGCTAAGAGATCCCTAAACTCCTAGCTCTCTGTGAGTCCGATGTGTCTCTCAGCTTTCTTTCCCCAAGCACCCAATTTCAGGTAATCTATGTGCTCCTTCACACCTTATTTGTATTCTCAACCATATGTTTCCGGTTTCCTGTTTTTAAACGAACTTTGTATGACTCCCTATTCCCTGCTGAAGTTGTCATTCGTTCTTTTGACCTGATCATTCTGGCTTTTGAACTTCCAGAATAGGATTGTTCTAGGACTGTTCTTTCCTACCTCCTCTGAAATGAGGTGTAGTCATGTGAATTGCTTTGGTCTATACAACATGAGTGGAAGTGACAAAGGGCAAGATGTTTAAGAAGCACTGTGTGATTTGCCATACTGCTGCAGTGGTCATTGGAAACACACATCAAGATGAAGCCTCCCTCATCCCAGATGCCTGGGTGATGACAAGGAGCAGAGGCCTTCTTTTGCCTTCAGTGGACATGTGATGTGAGCAGGGAATAAACTTTGTGTTATGTCACTGAAATTTGGAGTTTGCTTGTAACATAATTCAGCATATCCTGAATGATACATGTACAAAATAAAATCTAAGCTTCATTCACTTGGCACTGAAGACCTTCCACCATCTGGCCTCAACCTATATTTTATACACTCACTTAACTTATTGAGAGGTATTATATGCCAGCAACTATGATAATCTTGTACCTAGGTGTACAAAAGACCCATGCCTCAAGGGGAAAATATGCACTGGAATTATGACAATACGGCATGATCAGTTAAAGTCTAGCTAACATAGAGGTCTAGTAACAACAGGAAAAAGACCATTTTATTCTTTGGGGGCTGATATTGGCAGTAGTATAGAACATTTTGTGCAAGGAGTGGTCAGCATATGATAAGGCACAAAAGAGGTAGAAAGCCAAGCATGTTCACAAAACTGAGCATAGCTGAGTATAGTTTATGTGTCTTCCCCTAGGACATACTTACATTGCCTCTGTCTATGCCACATGCCTTGCCTGGATTCCTCCAAACATCGTAGACTTAATGGGGAAGTAGGGGTGCTGGTGACAGGTGTCAAGGGACTTGGAAGTTTTCATTTCATACTGGTCTCACTTTAATGTGGGCCTTTAAACTTAGACATTTATCTCATCTTCAAATAAGTCAATACATACAGTCATAGAGATAACTGATGGGATTCAAAGATGGGGTCCATTATATCACTTTAAACCAGATCACTCTATAGAATACTTGACATAAACATTTTTTTTCTGCAATCCAACAACTTGGGATATTATAGCCATGGGGTAATCCAATTATCCCACGACTACAATTTTATTGCATTGTATTTTCTATGCAAAAGCCATTCAAAGTAAACATGAAAATATATCTCCGTTTTTGTAGCCCTGCTTTGAAATGTCTGTTTTCTTTTTCTTTTTTAATGTAAGTATCCTTAAAAACATAATAAAGGCCAGGGTTTCTCCCTTCTTCTCATGTGAAAATTTCAAGATCCTTCAAGGCATGGATGCTTAAGCTCAAATGTTACCTCCTCTGTGAAGCCTCCCTTGACATGTATTATTCTTCCTCTTTGATCCCTCAGCATTTTGTTTGTAACTCTGCCCTTTATAACATTTAACCTTTCGTAAAAGATGAATGTTATTTACATGTCTACAACTGCCACCAGGTTGCTCTTAAGTGGTTCACAGTATCTTGCTCATGTCTGCATCGCTCCTGGCACCAAGCATGGTGTCTGGACAGAACAGGCAAGCAACACATGCTGAACTGAACTGAAGATGTGGGTAAAACACCCAGTAGTTATAAAGATGGAGGAAAATTGATAAGAAAATTGGTAAGGAAATAATATCTCCAGAAAATAAACCCCATCCTCAGAGCAAGCAAGTACAAATTTTGTGTAAATACCATGCATAAATGGGCTCTCCCAGTAAGAACAAACAGTGAGATAGAACCCTACAGAAAAATCTAATAGTGTCCACTATAGTATGATTTTACAGGTCCAAAATCCATCTGAAACCTTTGGCCAGATGTGTTTCAGAATCTAGAATTATTTAGAGCCTAAAAAGATAATGTGGTGCATGAACTTCTGTAACACCCCGACAGGGTGTGCGGCAGCACTCCAGAATCAACACTTAATGTTTCTGCAGGAAAATACATGACTCTTCACACAAAGTAGAAGAAATAAAGCTATAAGTAGGCTCATGTTGGTTTAGCTTAGATTTTGCTGCCAAATACATTCCAAAAAGTTTAAAGCTTTGGAGTTTTAGAATTGTAGATGGACCTTGATATGGTTTGGCTGTGACCCCACCCAAATCTCATCTTGAATTGTAGTTCCCATTATCCTCACATGTCCTGGGAGGGACCCAGTGAGAGGTAATTTAATCATGGGGACAGTTATTCTCGTGCAGTTTTCACGATAGTGAGTTCTCACGAGATCTGATGGTTTCCTAAGGGGTTTTATCCCTTTTGCTCAGCACTTCTCCTTGCTGCTGCCAAGTGAAGAAGGATATGTTTCCTTCCCCTTCCACCATGATTGCAAGTTTCCTAAGGCCTCCCCAGCCATGCTGAACTGTGAGTCAATTAAACCTCTCTCCTTTATAAATTACCCTGTCTTGGGTATGTCTTTATTAGCAGTATGAGAATAGACTAATACAGACCTATATTACCAATAGCTACTTATCCAATACACAAAGAACTCTTGATTATTGTGGAAGATCATCTTTCTCCAGCCTATCTTTATCAAATTCAAATTTCAAATCTTTATTGCCAAAACACTTTACAAACTTCAAATTTTTTAAATTAGAAGTTTACCTTAAAAACTCATTTTTTGAAAAAAGCTCACCATCAAAATATTGATATATAGACTAGATTCAAATAAGGGTTTAGTATGTGGAACGTGATGCTTTTTTTCCAGGCAATGAGTTAAGTACCTAAAATATATTGGTTTAAAGATTTAATTCCTGTGAAAGCAGATTTTTGAATATAAATGGTTTTCTTGGGGTGTCAGGCACATTCTCACACACTGTGCAGGTTTCCCTGGGTCATTGAAGGGGGCCTCTGTAATAATGCATCTGACTAAGATCACATACACACATACACACACACACACACACACACACACACACGCTCAAATTTGCATGTGTTTTGCCATAAACATACATTTGTCAAGAAAGTAATCCAAGTTATACAAATGAAATGCACTCCACAAATCTATTTCAAAGACACACACCACCCTGACCATATTCTCTTCAGTTTATCCTGTACAAGAAAATCAATGTTGGCACTGAGTGTTTCTGTACACAAAGGGCATGGGTAGTTTTAAAAAGAATGCTGTAAAGGATGTGAGTTTTTAAAATAACATTTCGTATAGGTTTTGATTCCTCCTAGGCCTGACTTTTTAGGACCCAGGTTTGGAGAGCCAGGCTAATTAGTAGGGCTTCTTTATAAAAGTCTTAATCTGTGAAATGTAGCTTTTCAGAGTTCTCAAGGGAATGAATATGGGTGGCCAGGGTTTTGAAGTGAATGTGGCAATCGCAGGCTGTTCTCTTTAGGAAACACTGCAAATGGCTAAATGAGCTCTGGGTGAAATCGTAGGAGGCCTTTGGCAAGCAACACTTCTGAATGTGTAATTTCTAAAAAAATATACATACATCTGTGCTTTATAACCAAAAGGTAAGGTAACGGATAGTAAATTTTCTTTCTACTGGTTCTAAGCTCCTTGAAGACGAAGAAACCAGATATTTGCAGAAGCTCAATAAATATTTGCTAACTGGACTTAATTTCAAATGACATTTAAACTAGAAAATTCAGTGAAATCTTTTCGGGTTGAGGGTCAGTTTAATTTAAGTTTTAAAAGTAAAGAACAGGGGTGATTTGAGTGGGAACAGAGGTTCTAGGAAGCAAGGCCTTCAGTGGAAATCCGCCTTGTCACTATTTTGGAACTGTCAGGAGCTCCATTTGGCTGATGATCCAGCAGGCTGCGCACAAGTGGAGACTCACATGAACCAGGCAGCATATCCCCATTTGCTGACATTGTGAAGAAAGGCCCACAGGACCCTATACTGCAGACCAGAGCCCATGGCTGAGTGGGGAAATTGCCGGCTGCCATAGCCACTGCTGCAGCATGAGGCTCTTTGCCTTCACACGGGCAGAGCATGGGTCTGGCCTTTCCAGCAGAATTTTTAGAGTCCGTTTTTGAATTCAGAACTAGCAGGGAATACCATGCCTTTTTCTTTCCTAACTTCCAGTATAAGGATCTCAGTGTCCAAGTTTGAGCAAGGTGAAATGAAAGAAAACCAAAGCACATTCAGGGCCCTGGTGAGGCTGCTGGTGCAGGCTCCAGCCCCACGATCTCAGTCGCTGCGGCCTTGAGCCTTTCGTGTTTGCTCTTGAGCTTGTCCTTAGGTGTGATGCAGGGCTTGGCCAGTTGAGGAGATGGAGAGCCCCTCCCAGCCAGCCCTCCTCCCTCAGGGGATTCCAGTGAGCAGGGCACAGCCGTGCTGTCCCCAGAACTCCCCAAACTCTGGGTGGTAATGGTCTGCCAGCAGTTACAGTTGTTGATCTTATAATTGAAATATAAAAGGGGCTCGCAGCTGTCAGGAACAGATTTAACAGGGTGTCTCTGTTCCAATATTGCAGGCTGCTGCGACTTTGTAATTGTGCGGTGTGTTTACAGGCGTTGCAAGAAGGGTTAGGGAAGGAAGCAAATAAAGAAATCCCTTGGAACCATTTGTAGGGCTTGGGCCCCAGGGCAGGAGGATATGTTGGCCAAGTGTCTAAAATACTGTTGCTAAACCAGCAGGGTCTGTGGTTTCCAAGGCTGAGCTAGTCTACAGAATAGTTTGTTTTGCTACTATTGTGCATAAGGGCCCCCCTGTCATCTCTTCACTGGAGACTCTAACCTTCACTTAAAAACTGTCCTCTGCTTAATGCTTTGTTTTTCCTTTGATTTCTACAATATATGATATTAATGATAACATGTCCTTGGCCTTCGTTTATTTGTATTTTTAAGGTAACTTCTTGCTCTACCTTTTACTTCTAGCCTTTCTCTGTCACTTCATCTGGATTTACAGTTAAATGGGGAAAATAGAGCTTGGCCTCTCCCTGCAGTCATGACTGGGAAGCTTGAGCTGACTGATCTCATCTTGTTTCATGCTTTCTGAGTTTTATTCATTCCTGCTGTTTTAATGGTCCTCTTTCTCTTGCTAACTTCACACAGCATTTTCCTTTTTTTCTCTTAACACTGGCATTTTAAATGCTATGATTTTAACCTTGATAGAGACTAAACAGCAACAACAACAAAAGTTAAAGTGTGGATTTTGAACTTCTTACTCACTGTGACCATTATTTCAGAGATAAGTGACTATATTTTAGCTCCAATCATCATCTTTATTTACTCCTACTCCTTTATGGCCAAGTTTGGCCATTCTTTAATTTTGAAGCTATAATGTTTAGCAAGGATGATTACAGGGACACTTCCATTCAGAAAGGAGGGTTCAAAGGCTGGGTACTCCTTACTATGCCTTTGGAATAGTCACTTGACATCTTCATCCTCATTTCCTCATCTGTGAGATGAAGAAAATAATAGTGCATCTCCTTGGACTCCTGTGAGGAGTGAATGAAATGACACATGAACAAACCCAGCACAGAACCTAGTGCCCAATCAATGCTGATTGTTGCTGATGTTGTCGTAATATTAATCCAGAAAGCCGACTCCTGCTACGTAGCCTTTGTCTTTCCAAACGCATTTCGGTTTTTTTATTTGTTAAGCTAAGGGTACTTAGCTGTTACAAGGATACTCAGTTAACTGTTAAGCCTTGAAGTTCCAGAAAATCTTCCCTCTGAATTGAAAAACGGCATCTTTGGCCAGATGCTTTTCTATGACTGGAGGAGGAAAAGAAAAGTTTATCAGCTATTCTAGTTAATAAATCCAGTTCCCCCTGAAATCTCTGCTTACTGTGAAAGCTGACCCCCTTCCCCAACATTTGGGCCAGGGGCAACCCAGGGTTCCTTTGAATTCTTTTACAAAGGTCTTCTGGCCTTGGGCTGCTCTTTAAGGAAGCACTAGTTGGTTCCTCAAACCTGTAGGGTTTTGAGCAGGAAACCTCAGGGAGCCAACTCTGTCTCTAAATATCCATGTGACCTTATGGTAATGACTTTCTTCGGACCTCGCTTTCCTCTTGACCAAGGAGCCACATTATTTTAGGCCCTTTAATAAATCATTGTGATCGTTTTTCAATCAGTATCATCAGAAAGCCCTTGACTAGACCTGAGCACTTTGCTGAATACCCTACAACAGATCTAAATTCAGTTCAACCTGAAACTTGTTTGCTGTGTGCCTACCATGTGTCAGGAACTGGGAGAGCTACAGAGATGTGGATGTAAGAAACGTGCATGTTCAAACTGTAACAGGAAGTGTTATGAAAGCACAGAAGCAATGCAAGGGCAAAGATAAAGAAATGTAGACATTGACATTTCCCTCAAATTACTTGCCCTCTGGACACACACGCAGTACTAGGGCTATTCATTCAGCATATGTAAATATGCCTATGTAATATGACCCCAGCAGCAACAGTGGGATGAGTGTTTAGATGGTGCTTCACATAGGCCAGGCCCTGCTTTCAAGGCTTCGACATATCAACTCTATCCTCTCAGTAACATTATAAAGAAGATTGTTATAGTCCGTTTTTATGCTGTTGATAAAGACATACCCTAGACTGGGAAGAAAAAGAGATTTAATTGACCTTACAGTTCCAAGTGGCTGAGGAGGCCTCAGAATCATGGCGGGAGGCGAAAGGCACTTCTTACATGGCAGCGAGAGAAAATGAGGAAGAAGCAAAAGCAGAAACCCCTAATAAACCCATCAGATCTCATGAGAGTTATTCACTGTCACGAGAATAGCACCTGAAAGACTGGCCCCCATGATTCAATTGCTTCCCCCTAGGTCCCTCCTACAACATGTGGGAATTCTGAGAGACAAAATTCAAGTTGAGATTGGGAGGGGGACACAGCCAAACCATATCATTTTGCCCCAGCCCCTCCCAAATCTCATGTCCTCACATTTCAAAATCAGTCATGCCTTCCCAACAGTCTTCCAAAGTCTTAACTCATTTCAGCATTCACTCAAAAGTCCACAGCCTAAAGTCTCATCCCAGACAAAGCAAGTTTCTTCCACCTATGACTCTGTAAAATCAAAAGCAAGTTAGTTACTTCCTAGATACAATGGGGGTACAGGCAATGGGTAAATACGGCCATTCCAAATGAGAGAAATTGACCAAAACAAAGGGACTACAAGCCCCATGCAAGTCCAAAATCCTGTAGGGCATTCAAATATTAAAGCTCCAAAAGGATCTCCCTTGACTCCATATCTCACATTCAGGGCATGCTGATGCAAGAGGTTGGTTCCCATGGTCTTAGGCAGCTCTGCCCCTGTGGCTTTGCAGGGTACAGCCTCCCTCCCGGCTGCTTTCGCAAGCTGGCATTGAGTGTCTGCTGCTTTCCCAGGCACACAGTGCTATCTGTAGGTGGATCTACCATTCTGGCATCTGGAGGACAGTGGCCCTCTTCTCACAGCTCCACTAGGCAGTGCCCCAGTAGGGACTGTGTGTGGGGGCTTCTACCCCACATCTCCCTTCCACACTGCCCTAGCAGATGTTCTCCATGAGGGCCCTGTGCCTGCAGCAAACTTTTGTCTGGGCATCCAGGCATTTCCATACCTCTTCTGAAATCTAGGTGGAGGTTCCCAAACCTCAATTCTTCACTACCATGCACCTTGAGGCTCAACACCACATGGAATATGCCAAGGCTTGGGCTTCCAGTCTCTGAAGCCACAGCCTGAGCTGTATGTTGGTCCCTTTCAGCCACGGCTGGAGTGGCTGGGACACAGGGCACCAAGTCCCTAGGCTGCACACAGCCCAGGGACCCTGGGTCTGGTCCACAAAACCACTTTTTCCTCCTGGGCCTCCAGGCCTGTGATGGGAGGGGCTGCCATGAAGGTCTCTGACATGGCCTAGAGACATTTTCCCCATGGTCTTGGGGATTAACCTGAGGATCCTTGCTACTTATGCGAATTTCTGCAGCTAGTTTGAATTTCAGGAAATGGGTTTTTCTTTTCTATTGCATAGTCAGGCTACAAATTTTCCAAACTTTTATGCTCTGCTTCCCTTACAAAACTGAATGCCTTTAACAGCACCCAAGTTACCTCTTGAATGCTTTGCTGCTTAGAAATTTCTTCTGCCAGATACCCTAAATCATCTTTCTTAAGTTCAAAGTTTCACAAATCTCCAGGGCAGAGGCAAAATGCTGCCAGTGTCTTTGCTAAAACATAACAAGAGTCACCTTTACTCCAGTTCTCAACAAGTTCCTCATCTCCATCTGAGATCACCTCAGCCTGACCTTATTGTCCATATCACTATCAGCATTTTGGGCAAAGCCATTCAACAAGTCGCTATGGAGTTCTAAAGTTTCCCACATTTTCCTGTCTTCTTCTGAGCCCTCCAAACTGTTCCAACCCCTGCCTGTTACCCAGTTCCAAAGTTGCTTCCACATTTTTGGGTATCTTTTTAGCAATTCCCCACTCTATTGGTACCAATTAACTGTATTAGTCTGTTTTTACACTGCTGATAAAGACATACCCAAGACTGGGAAGAAAAAGAGGTTTAATTGGACTTACAGTTTCACATGGCTGGGGAGGCCTCAGAGTCATGGCAGGAAGCAAAAGGCACTTCTTACATGATGGCAGCAGGAGAAAATGAGGAAGAAGCAAAAGTGGAAAGCCCTAATAAACCCATCAGATCTCGTGAGACTTACTATCATGAGAATAGCACAGGAAAGACCAGCCCCCATGATTTAATTATCTCCCCCTGGGTCCCTCCCACAACATGTGGGAATTCTGGGAGATACAATTCAAGTTGAGATTTAGGTGGGGACACACTCAAACCATATCAAAGATGATATATTAGATTGATGCATTGCTTTTGCCGTTAAAAGTCATGGCAAAAACCACAATTGCTTTTACACCAGCCTAATAATGTTTCCATTTAAAAGATGAGAAAACTGAGGCACGTGCCCAAGTTCACACAACTAGCAAGTGACAGAGCCAGATTTATGAACACAGAAAGTCTGGCTCTAGAGTCTACATTTTTTTTTTTTTTTTTGAGACGACATCTCACTGTTGTTGCCCGGACTGGAGCGCAATGGCATGATCTTGGCTCACTGCAACCTTTGCCTCCTGGTTCCAGCAATTCTCCTGCCTCAGCCTCCTGAGTAGCTGAGATTATAGGAGCCTGCCACCACAGCTGGCTAATTTTTGTATATATATATATTGTTTTTTAGTAGAAATGGGTTTTTACCATGTTGACTAGGCTGGTCTTAACTCCTGACCTCAGGTGATCCACCCACCTCGGCCTCCCAAAGTGCTGGGATTACAGGCGTGAGCCATCATACCTGGCCTACATTTTATTTTTGTAAACCAAATGATATCTGGCCTCAGTCTCACAAGAGTGGATAGAACATTCGATTTCAGTCATTGTAGGGTGGTCATTCCATATCTTAGAGTCTTAAAAGAGTCAGGGGCTAAGAAAGCCCTTACATGGTCCTGAAAAACGTGGGGAAAGGCTGGATTCTCAGTCCACTATGATTGCATTGGGGAACAGATGTTCTTTGCCAAGCTGGCTCCAGCACACCACTACCTTAGAATTGACTCCTCCATCCAAGGCCCTGCTACCTCCTCTAAGTGAGAGAGAGCGCTGCCTGCAACCATCAGCTGTATGTGCATCTTCTTTCCAGTTTTAGGAAATCATTCTCATCCCTTCTGCCTGTTCTCTCTTCAGTGAAGCCTTCCTCCTTACAGAATATCTACAGAACTCCACTTTGGAAACAAAAGCCTCTTAGAAGGAACAAGAGGGTAACAGTGTTCTTTCTTGACATTCCTGCCAGGTAAATAAGCAGAGTTAATTTCTCACTCAGGTTAAATTGCTTTCAAATATTCTTGGATGTGAAGAGAATTTCACCTTTGCTCTTGCAATGCTCCTGTGAAGCAAGTCTCCTTAACTACAGAAACCACATTTGGGCTAAGTTTCAAATTAAGGATATCCTTGCAGTTCTGTAATACTTGAAATGATGCAACCAATTTATTGAGTTAGTGCAGAAAGCAGAAAGGAAAAAAAAAGACTGCCAGAAAGCCCTCAGCCACGGAGGTGAGTGTCTGACCCTGTGATGTTGCCTTGTCTATATAATTTGCTGCATGTTGCATCATACAGAATATGCCAACCTTTTCCTGCCTGCTTAAAAAAGGTGATGCTAATTAGATCAGGCAAATAGCTGCTGTTGTTGATTCATTTGAAAATGATTATTCCAAGGCAGTGTGTTATTACCCCGCAAGTCACGGCTTTCCCTATTAAGGCTCTGAGGTGGCTGCCAGACTTCAAAGTCGGAGGTGGAATTTGAGGCTAGCAGTGCCGGCTGGGGCAATGTTAGAGCTGGGGTCACTCCTAGAGCCTTCATCTGGGGACAAGAAAAAAATCTATTTACATTTAGGAACTTAATCCCTTCGGGTCGGTATGGACTCCACTATCAATTTGGTGCCAATAAATATCAAATGGGACACTTGCTATGTGCAAAACATAAAACAGTGGATTGCACAAAATCAAATAGGAAAGTGGTGCCTCACTATAAAGGTTCTTACATGTCAGTGAAAGAGCTAAGATGCTGACCCAAGTAATAATGCAGAATGTTGCAAGTGTTGCAATTAAGTGAAATGGTAAGAGTATATTTGATAAAGTGGCAAGTTTTCCACACGTTATTTATTTGGTATATTATAATTATAAATAATATACTATGGGAACATTAAGGATGTACAGATTCATTTTGCAGAGGGTGGACATAGAAATACAGATAGGGAAGGGCTTCATGAAGAAAGAAGCATTTGAGCTGCTTTTTGAAGTATGAGTAAAGTTTTAAAAATTAGTGAAGCCAAAAGCAAAAATAGAAAGAATGAATAAGATCTAGTATTTGATAGCACAACAGGAGGACTGTAGTCAGTAATAATTTTCTAATTTGTATTTTATTTGTATTTTTTGAGACAAGGTCTCACTCCAGTTGCTCAGGCTGAAGTGCAACCTGATCCAGTGGTGCGATCTCACTGCAGCCTCAACCTCCTGGGCTCAGACTGAAGTGCAACCTGATCCAGTGGTGCGATCTCACTGCAGCCTCAACCTCCTGGGCTCAGACGATTCTCCCACATCAGCCTCCTGAGTAGCTGGGACTACCGGCATGTGCCACCATGTCCGCCTGGCTAATTTTTCGTATTTTTAGTAGAGATGGGATTTTGTCATGTTGCCCAGGCTGATCTTGAACTCATAGGCTCAAGCAATCCACCAACCTCAGCCTCCCAAAGTGCTGAGCCACTGAGCCTGGCTCCTATAGTCAATAATAATTTAATTGTACATTTAAAAATAACTAAAAGAGCATAATTTAACTGTTCATAACATGAAGGATTAACTCTTGAGGGGATGGAGACCCAATTTTCCATGATGTGATTATTATGCATTGCATGCCTATACCAGAATATCTCACATATGCCACAAATATACACACCTACTATGTACTCTAAAAAATTAACAATTAAAAAAAAGTGGAAAAAACAAGCCCCCCAACCCCACAAAAAAAGCAACAAATCTGTTTTAGCTGGTACAATTTGAAAATCAGAGGCAAAAATAGAAGTAATACAGTACACATACTTAGAAATATAATTAGATCATGGAGCATCTTAAATTTGGACATAAAAAATTTGGATCTTCTTTTTTTTTCTTCAACTTTTATTTTAAGTTCAGGGGTACATGTGCAGGATGTTCAGGTTTGTTACCTAGGTAAAGGTGTGCCATGGTGGTCTGCTGCACAGATCAACCCATCACCTAGGTATTAAGCTCAGCATGCATTAGCTATTTATCCTAATGCTCTCCCTCCCCTCACCCCACCTAGGTGCTCTCGCTCCCCCAGTCCCCGCCACCAACAGGCTCCAGTGTGTGTTGTTCCTCTACCATGTGTCCATGTGTCCTTATCATTCAGCTCCCACTTATAAGTGAGAACATGCAGTGTTTGGTTTTCTGTTCCTGCATTAGTTTGCTGAGGATAATGGCTTCCAACTCCATTCATGTCCCTGCAAAGGACATGATCTCATTGTTTTTTATGGCTGTGTAGTATTCCATGGTGTATATGTATCACATTTTCTTTATCCAGTCTATCATTGATGGGCATTTAGGCTGATTCCACGTCTTTGCTATTGTGAATAGTGCTGCAATGAACATACACATGCATGTATCTTTTTCATAGAAAAATGTATATTTTGGGGGGTATATACCCAGCAATGGGATTGCTGGGTCAACTGGTATTTCTACCTCTAAGTTTCTTTCCATTAAGACAAATAAATGTCTTCTTTCTATTAAGACAATGCAGGGCCGGGTGCAGTGGCTCACGCCTGTAATCCCAGCATTTTGGGAGGCTGAGGCAGGCAGATCACAAGGTCAGGAGATCAAGACCATCCTGGCTAACACGTGAAATGCCGTCTCTCCTGAAAATACAAAAAAAAATTAGCCGGGCGTGGTGGCGGGCACCTGCAGTCCCAGCTACTCGGGAGGCTGAGGCAGGAGAATGGCGTGAACCCGGGAGGCAGAGCTTGCAGTGAGCCGAGATCACACCACTGCAAAAAAAAAAAAAAAAAGACAATGCAGAACATAAGTGCTTCTTAGAAAAGGCTATATGTAAAAAAAAAAAAACACCAAGGCATATAAAAATAGCCACAGGTAGGTACACTTTCTATACCATTGTTGAGGAAAATCTAAAAAATATGTGAAAAATTTTTTTTGAGGTTTGTGTTTCCAGGGACACAGATTCTAGATAAAAATTGGCCCATTATAATCCAATAACATTGAAACTGATTTTATTGCTCCCAAATAAAGAACACATTTTCCCTTTTTGCCTTCTGTTTAAATTCCTCTTCCTCCTTGTGAGGCAGTTAATGTGCTGAAGCAAAGTGCTTAGCCCACCTCCAAACCTTTAAAATGTAGTTAATTACAAGATAGTCCAATTTAAACTTTACGACATTCTTGATACCAGAATGTATGGTTGTTCGTTTCTGTTAATCAGCAGAAGGGAGGCCGTGTGGTGCCAGGCAGCGGTTCTGGGAAGAGCACCAGGCTGCTCCAGGCGGGAAAGGGCTCTGAATCCCGGGTCTGCCTCCCACTGGCTCCAGAAGAGATCACTTCACCCCTTCTCAAACCACAGAATGAGGCAATTGCGTTGGATTGTATTCCATTTACCTTCACAAACATTCTCTGAACTAGACAAGAAAAATGGTGAAACACGGGCAGTTAAACAGCATGTATTGAAAAAGGAACAAAATAATATCTTTTGCAGCAACCTGGATGGAGCTGGAGGCCACTATTCTAAGTGAAGTAACTCAAGAATGGAAAACCAAATAAATGTTGTCACTCACAAGTGGGATCTAAGCTATGAGAATGCAAAGGCATAAGAATGATATAATGGACTTTGGGGACTTAGAGGGTAGCATAGGAAGAGGGTATGGGATAAAAGACTACATATTGGGTACAGTGTACACTGCTCAGATGACCGGTCCACCAAAATCTCAGAAATCGCCGCTGAAGAATTTATTCATGTAGCCCAATACCACTTGTTCCCCCAAAACTACTGAAATAAAAATACATAAATAAAAATGAAAGCATGTATTGAAAATGCATAAATGATACTCTATAGTGTCACTTACTTACAAGTTCACTTCTGTGATAACACATACAGGAGCAATGGATCCACTCAGTCAGACAAGGAGGCCAGAGATACAGATTACCTGAAGTAAGAAATGATTTTATTTTCAAACTAAAAGAATTATATTATATATTCTTCTTCCCAATCCTCAACCTACAAATGGCATTTCAGGAAGTCAACAATAGAATGCATCGTATGTACCTGATTTTTGCATCTCCCAATTGTGTCCTATCAAATAATTTGATTTTAGCCCTGTAGTTAGATTATTAACTTTAGAGTGGCACAATCTGAAGCCAAAAACACTAGGAGAATTTAAAGAAGTTATTTGGACTGACAGCAAAAAGTTTTAAATATTTTTTACATCTTTTAAAGTTTTTTTGTGTTTTATATTTTTGTTTGTTTGTTTTGAGATGGAGTCTCACTCTTTCACCCAGGCTGGAGTGCAGTGGTGCAATCTTGGCTCACTGCAACCTTCACCTCCTGGGCTCAACTGATTCTCATGCCTCAGCCTCTCCAGTAGCCGGGGTTACAGGCATGCATCACCATGCCTGGCTAATTTTTGTATTTTTATTAGAGACAGTAGAGATAGGGTTTCACCATGTTGGCCAGGGTGGTCTTGAACTCCCGAACTCAGGTGATCTGCCCACCTCGGCTTCCCAAAGTGCTGGGATTGCTGGTGTGAGCCACCGTGCCAGGCCTATATCTTTTAAGGTTGATTGATGTCTTTATAAACTTGAAGTTCGTAGGTCCTATCTAAAGATTCTTATCTGTATGGTAGAAACCTGCATGCTGCTACTTTAATTTCCTTTACCTTTGTGTGTCTTTGAGAAATTTCATAATTCCATTAAGAAAAACTTAATATCTTATGCCCAGAAATTAATTTGTCTCCTGAAGATCTGAGGAGACAAAGCCAACTTCTCTCATAATAGAAGTTCGTATTACAAGAAGTAGAGAAGGAGGGCACACAGCTCAAAGTAGAAGTATCTACATCAGGGTTGCCTCCGAACATGAATATAATGAGGAAATGTAAAAAATTATTAATGTGATTTTTCTCTGTTGCATCTCTGAGCTCATGATCTTCTCTCCAATCAGCTGGCAATATCCTTGTATCTAAGGTGAGAACAGGGTAGGTACAAAGGAATGCAGGGAAAACAAAAAAAAATTACATATCTGACATTCAACATATGATTTTGTAGCAAGACAACAGTCATGCAACCCAGATTATTACCTTGACATAGGGTTTCCTACATTTCTTTATTTCTTCCATCTTTAACATAACCAGAAGCAAGGATGGAGAATGAAGATCACTGAGTTCTCCTGTCATGCAAAGAAAATATTCTTCCTGCTATGGCAGCCAGGCATGAGGCTTGCTGTACAATGGTAGAAAAAGGATATAACATAGGGGAGATAAAAAAAAGAAACTGCTTTTGGCCTGGAGGATTTGAGCAAGAAGCAGGAGGAAGAAGCAAAAGATGAAGAAGAGGAAAGGTAAATAGTGAGGGAAGTGACACCAAGAGCAGAGAGGGCTCCTGCCCCTTGCCCACTGGGGCTCAAGGACTTCCTAGCACCATTGTGGGGTGGCCTCATCAGAGAAGCAGTGGCAGCCTAGCCCAGTTGTTTAGCCAGAAAGGGCCTGAGTTGAACTCTCCCAGCAAATCCCTGACTGCTTAGGGCATAAAAAGTGCCGAGAAATTAGCCTATGCCTTGTAGAGGGACCAAGCAGTTTCCTGAAGGTACGGCTGCTGAGTCTGCCAAAAGGGCTCCCTCATCAGGGGCCTCAGTCTTTGTTGCCAAGGGCACTAGGTCTGGGAAGAGGTTCGCTGGATAAAACACAGGACATCTAGTCACATTTGAATTTCAAATAAATAACAAATCATATCACATGTAATATTTGGGACATATACTAAACTTATTCATTGTTTAACTGAAATTCAGATAGACAACTGAGATTTAAGTAGGTGTCCTGTAGTTTTGTTTGCAAAATCTGGCAACCTTACATGGGCCTCACCAAGAGCTCATCTCCCCCTCTGGAAATTATGAACTATTTCACAGACGGGTGTACCCCCTCGGTGTACAGAGGATGTACAGCCGTCTGTATTGGGAGTAATATCATCCTCTTCCTCCCTGAATATTAAGAACATTATCACAGCGGTGTTTCTACTCCCTGCGTTATTGGGTGTCATATCCTCCTCTCCCACGTTGCAATTAGAAACAATATCAGTGGGGGCGTGTCCACCTTCTGTGATATTTAAAGTAATATCATCCTCTTCCCTCCAGGATCGTGGGAACAATATCCCTGGGGGGTGTACACTTTCTGCGATATTTGTAGTCATATCACCCCCTCCATCTTGGAATATTCTTAAGGACCATCTCACACGGGGGTGTACACTTCCTGCAATATTGGAAGTAATATCAACCTCTCAGCCTCTGAATATTAGGAAGAATATCACAGGGTGGTGTACACCACCTGCTGTATTATGGGGAGTAATATCTATCTATTATGGGGAGTAATATCCTCTCCCTTTCAGGATATCAATAACAATGACACTGGATGGGTGAACACAGCCTGCGATGCTGGAATTATTATCATCCTGTCCCCGTCGGGATACTAGGAACAATATCACAGAAGAGATGTACACTCCCTGCGATATTGGGAGTAATATCATGCTTCTTCGGTGGATGTTAGGAACAATAGCACCGGGTGGCTGTACATTCATTGCTATGTTGGCAGTCATGTCATACTCTACCCGCTGGATATTAGGATCAGTGTCACAGGGTGAGTGTACACCTACTGCGATATTAAAACTAACATCATGCTCTCCATCCCTGGATATTAGGAACAATATCACAGGTAGGTGTACACCCCCTGCGGTATTAGGACTAATAATATTATGAATTATTAAACATCAGTCTCATTAATAATTATCAATGGTAATATTAATAGTATAACGTTATTAATATTAATGATTATTTTAAAGATAGGATTATGCAGGATTAAAATTATTACTATTAATGTCATTTTTAATATTAGTTATTAATGTTAATATTAATCATTGTTTTATTACCAACATCACTTATGATTGATTTAAGTAACATTAATTACTGATATCATTATTTTATTATTAACAGTGATATGGCTATTAATTGTTAACAGTAATCGTTAATATTTTTAATCCATATTGTTTTACCATCTCTCCTGTAATTCTTAATATCAATGATTGCTATTAATTGTTATTATATTTATTGTTAATTATAATAATATTAATTATTAATATAATTAATATTGATTATTAATTTTAATAATTAATAACACTGTTCCCGATATCTGTGGGGGAGAGGATATGACTCCCAATATTGCAGAAAGTGTACACCCCTCTATGATGTTACTCCTAATAGCCGGGGGGTAGAGGATGACATCCCTTCGGTCATCTTGTTCATAATATCCTGGGTGGGAGTGGATGATATGACTCCCAATATCGCAGGGGGCGGAGACCTCCCCCGTGATACTGTCCCTAACATCCAAAAGTGGAGAGGACGATATTTCTTCCAATTACGCCGGGGGTGCACACCACCCCTGTGATATTGATCCTAATATCCAGGGGGCGAGAGGATGATATTAGTCTGAATATTGCAGGAGGTGTACACTACCTAGGGATATTGTTCCTAATATCCAGGGACGGAAAGGATGATATCACTCCCAATATAGCAGGGGGTGTACACCCCTTCTGTGACATTGTTCCTAATAGGCAGCGGGGGAGAGGAAGATCTTACCCCCAATATCGCAGGGGGTGTACACCCCCTTGTGACATGGTTCTTTCCATCCTGGGAGGGAGAGGAAGATACTAGTGGCAATGTCGCAGAGGCAGTATACACCCACTGTGATATTGTTCCGAATATCCCCAGAGGGAGAAAATGATGTTACTTCCAATATCGCAGGGGGTGTACATCCTCCTGTGATATTGTTTCTTATATTCAGGGGGAGAGGATGATATTACTCCCAAGATCGCAGGGGTTGTACACGCCTCCTGCGATACAGGGAGTAAGACCAACCCCTCTCCCCCCGCGGCTCTTAGGACCCACATCGCAGGAGGTTGAGGCACCCCCGGCGATACGGGGAGTAAGAGCCAGCGCCCGCCCCCCTGCGAAGTGGATGGTAATATCCAGGGGGGGAGAGGCGGGGGATATTACTCGCCGCATCGCGGGGGGGTCTGCTTTCCTTACTGGCGGTATTATTAATGTGTACCCCGCTGCATGTTTGGAAAAATTTACAAGGGGTGTTTACACGCTTTGCGATATTGGCAATAATTCTGTTCTCTTTTGCCTTATGTTGGGACCTATATCATAGGGGGGCTGTACATCCCCTGCGATATTGGGATGAATATTATCCTCTTTCCCACTGATTATTAGGAGCTGTATCACAGAAGGGCGCACACCTCCTGCCTTATGCCCAGTAATGTCATCCTCTCCTTCCCTGGATAATAGGAAAAATACCAGTGTGTGTACACCCCCTGCACTCTGGGATGTAATATTATTCTCTCTTTTCTTGCATATTAGAAATAATATCACAGACGGAGTGTACACCCCACCCTGCGATATTGTGTGTTATGTCATCCGCTTTTAGCCAGGGCATTGGGATGAATATTACAGGGGCGTGGTCACTCTTTTCGATACTGGGAAGAATATCATCCTTTCCCCCCAGAAATAGTAGGAAAAATATCACAGAATGGGTGGACATCACTTGCGATATTCTGAGTAATATCATCCTCCCCCCACGTGGATATTAGAAAGAATATCACTGGCGTGGGGTGCACACCACCTGCGATATTGGGAGTAATATAATTTTCTACTCCCATGGATATTGAGAACAATATCACAGGGGCGGTGTACACCCCTGGCGATATTGAAATTAATATCCTCCTCACCCCTCCTAGGTATTAGGAACAATTTCACAGGGGAATGATTCACCCGCTGCAACACTGGAAGTAATATCATCCTTTGCCCCCGGATGTTAGGAACAATGTCTCATGGGGGCTGTACAGCCCATTCCATTTTGGGAGTAATATCAATTTCTTCATTGCTGGACGTAAAAACAACATTATAGGAGTGGTGTACACACCCTCTTACATTGCCAGTAATATCATGGACACCCCACCGCCGGGATATTAGGAACAATATCATAGAGGGGTGTGCACCCCAAGAGATATTGGGGTTAATATCATGCTCTCCACCCTGTATATGAGGAACAATATCAAAGAAGGAATATCCACTTATTGCGATATTGGGAGTAATATCATCCTCTAACCCCTGGATATTAAAAGCAATTTAACAGAGGGCGTGTGCGCCCCCTGCGATTTGGCCAGTAATATCATCGTCTCCCCCACTAAATATTAGGAACAATATCACAGGGGTGTGTACACCTCCTGCGCTATTGGGAGTAATATCATTGTCTCTTCCCCTGGATATTAGGAATAATATCACAGGCGGGGTGTTCGCCTCCTGCAATATTGGCATTAATATCATCCTCTCCCAACCTTCATAGTATAAACAATATCACAGGAGTGGTGCACACCTTCTTCGATACTGGTAGTAACATCATCCTCTCCTCCCCTGGAGATAGAATACAGTATCAGAGGCGCGGAGTACGCCGCCTGAAAATTGGGAGTAGTATCATTCTGTCCACCTCCCCGGATATAGGGAACAGTATCACAGGGTGACTGTACACAGACTGCAATATTGGGAGCAATATCATGCTCTTTCCCCTGAATATTAGGAGCAATATCAAAGCGGAGGGTGTACACCCACTGCTATATTCAGAGTAATATCGTACTCTACCCCCTGAAAATTAGGAGCAATATCACAGGGAGCTGTACACCCACTGAGATATTGGGAGTAATATCATACTCTGCCCCTTCTGGATATTAAGAACTACATCACAGTGGGGTGTACACCTTCTGCGGTATTGGGAGTCATATGTCCTCTCTTCCCCTGGATATTAGAAACATTATCACGGGGGGAGTCTACACTCCCTGCGATTTCGGGAGTAATATCATCCTCTCCCAGCCTGGATATTTAAAACAAAATAACAGGGGGGTGTCCAGTACCTGCGATGTTGGGAGTCATATCATTTTCTCCCCCTCTTGAGATTAGGAACAATATCCCAGAAGGGTGCACACCCTCTGCCATATTGGGAGTAATAACACCCTTTCATCAACTTTATATTAGGAACAATATCCCAGGAAGGGTGTACACTCTCTGCCATATTGGAGTAATATCATTTTCTCCCCACTTTCATATTAGGAAGAATATCACAGGGGGGTGTGTCCACCCACCTCGATAGTGGGAATAATACCATCCTCTCCCTCCCTGGGTATTAAAAACAATATCACAGGGGGGCGTGCACACCCCCTGTAATATTGGGAGTAACATCATACTCTTCCCCCCTGACTATTAGGAACAATATCGTGGAGGGGGTGTACACCCCCTGCCATATTGTGAGGCATATCATGTTCTCTACTCCTGGACGTTAGGAACAATAGCACAGGGGTAGTGTCCACACCCTGCGAAACTGGGAGATATATCATCCTCCCCACCTTTGGATATTAGGGACAATATCACAGGGGAGGTCTACACCTTCTGCAATATTGGGATTAATATCGTCCTCTCCCCACCTGGATATTAGCAACAAGATCGCAGAAGAGATGTACACCCACTGTGATATTTGGAGTAACGTCATCCTCTACCCCTGGTTATTAGGAACAACATCACAGGGGAGTTTACATGTTCTGCGATATAGGAAGCAATGTCATCCTCGACCCCCTAGATATCAGGAATAATATTAATATTATTAATAATCAATAATTAATATGAATATTAAAATCAATAACAATAATGATTTAAACTAACCATTAATATAATAACAAAATTTATTAATATTAGTTATTAATAATAATGACTGATGTTAATAATACTGATCTTATATATACACAAATATGTATAAAATAACATTATTAGCTACTAATAATTAATATTAATATTATAATAATGTTAACAATTATTTGTTCATATTAATATTAGAAATTAATGTTAATGTTATTAGTAATTAATATTAATAATAAATGATTAGTGATTAATAATGATATTCCTCCTAATACCGCAGTGGGTGTACACCCACCTGTGATATAGTTCCTAATATCCGGGGAGGGAGAGCATATTACTTTCAATATGGCAGTAGGTGTACACCCACCCTGTGATATTGATCCTAATATCCAGGGGGTAGACACTCCTCTGATATAAACACTCCTCTGATATTTTTTCTAATATCCCAGGGGAGAGAGGATGATATTACTCCTGATGTTGGAGAGGGTGTACACCCCTCTGTGATGTTGTTCATAATTTCTAGAGGTGTAAATGATATTACTCACAATATCGTAAACACGCTGTGTGTCCACCGTGGATCATAGTATCCAGGGAGGGAGAGGGGGGGTGATATTACTCCCCATATCGCGGGGGAGGGGGTCCACCCCGTCTGGCATACTGTGTCTTATATGCAAGGGGGACAGGGTGATATTACTACCAATATCAAGGAAGTGTACAGGCCCCTGTGATATTGTTCCCAATATCCACGTTGGGAGAGGATGATATTACTCCCAATACCACAGGGGGTGTACACCCCACCTGTGATGTTACTCCTACCAAATGGACACCTCACCCACCTGTATCCATTTCCTTCCTCAGCCCAGTCATAGCTCTGGGATGCCAAAGTGTTTTCAATCATTTGCTTTATTCTAACTAGCCTGTTAAGGCTGCCAGGACTCAGGAGGAACTGGCCCAGCTGGTCTGACTGGTTGGGCAGCACTTTGTAATTCCTGCTTCCCCCGGAGGGCTCCTATATCTCCTCTGTTCCATTCCTCAATGCTCCTAGCTTGGACATTGCCTGGGATATGCCAGGCTCATGGCCCTGGCTCCCCTTTGGCCAGTACTTATCATCTGGCACTTCCTAGCAAGCCCCTAACCCCTTGAAGCCGTGATGAAGAGCACTGTGATGTTTTAACTTCTGCATCTTTCCTTTCCTCCCAGACCCATCTGCCGACAGGCAGTCCTATTGTCAGGCAAATTGCATTCATCCAAGGTCTTAAGAGTGGAGGGACTCTCCTCTTCCCGGGTTCACACCCCAAGGCAGCTCTACTCCACCAAGAGTCTTAGAGGGAATGTCTACTTGCTTTGGGCACTGGGGAGCATTGTGAACATTTAATGGGGATGGGATAGTCTGTCCTACGAAGCACGGGACAATCCCACACAACAACACATTGTCCCACCCAAAATGGCAGTAATCCCTCTCCCACCCTTGAGAAACACAGCTGGGCCCACTTCATTCACACACAGATGTGCAGTTTGTATAAACTCTACGAATGTGATTGTCAAACTTGATTGTGTAGATGAATCACCTGGGGAGCTTGTTGAACGGCAGATCCTGATTTCTAGGTCTGAGTGGGGCCTGGGATTCTCCATTTCTAATGAGTTTCCGGGCAGCCTTCAGGCTGCTAGTTTGAGGCCCACAGGTTATGTAGCTAGGCCCCACAATACAAATGTGCTTGTATTTTCTTTTATGGAGGGGCATTGTATTTTGGGGAAACTTTATCTGCAGAATTTGTTGAACTGGGAGTGCTACTGGCATCTACTGGGTAGAGGCCAGGTATTCTGTTAAACATTCTACAAGGGTCAGGGCAACCCCTCACAACAAAGAATTCCTCAGCCTAATGTGTCAGTAATGCCGAAATTGAGACACCCTAGCTTAGGTGAAATTTCAAAACAATGTGAAATATATTTGTGGACAATCTTACTTCAGTGCAAGTTGGGGACTCCAGCCACAAGGCTGTGAACATGTGTCATTGACTGAGGTTCTGGTCCCTCTAGGCATAAGCAAATTCAGCCAGTTAGGACTTAGAAGCACTGGCTCAGGCCCTGGTGAATAAACTGTGGTAGTAGGTGTGATCCTTCATAAGCCTCACACCGGCTCACGGTCTCATAGCTCACACAGTTTAAGAGGTCAAAATTTTTAAATAATCTAGGCTGATGGCCGGGCTCAGTGGCTAACGCCTGTAATCCCAGCAATTTGGGATGCCAAGGCAGGTGGATCACTTGAGCTCAGGAGTTCGAGACCAGCCTGGGCAACATGGCGAAACACTGTCTCTATTAAAGATACAAAAATTGGGCCAGGCGCGGGGTCTCACGCCTGTAATCCCAGCACTTTAGGAGGCCGAGGCAGGTGGATCACGAGGTCAGGAGATCGAGACCATCCTGGCTAACACGGTGAAACCCCATCTCTACTAAAAATACAAAAAATTAGCCAGGCATGGTGGCGGGTGCCTGTGGTCCCAGCTACTCAGGAGGCTGAGGGAGGAGAATGGCGAGAACCCAGGAGGCAGAGCTTGCAGTGAGCCGAGATGGCGCCACTGCACTCCAGCCTGGGCAACAGAGCGAGACTCCCTCCAAAAAAAAAAAAAAAAAAATACAAAAATTGGCCTGGTGCGGTGGCTCAGGCCTGCAATCCCAGCACTTTGGGAGGCTGAGGCCGGTGGATCACCTGACGTCAGGAGTTCGAGACCAGCCTGACCAACATGGAGAAACCCTGTCTCTACAAAAAATACAAAATTAGTTAGGTGTGGTGGTGCATGCCTGTAATCCCAGCTACCAGGGAGGCCGAGGCAGGAGAATCACTTGTACCTGGGAGGTGGAGGTTGTGGTGAGCCCAGATCGCACCATTGCACTCCAGCCTGGGCAACAAGAGCAAAACTCCATCTAAAAAAAAAACCAAAAACAAAACACAACAACAACAATTAGCTGGGCATGGTGGCACATGCCTGTAGTCCCAGTTACTTGGGAGGCTGAGGCAGGAGAATCACTTGAACCCAGCCAGGAGGTGGAGGATTCAGCAGAGGTTGCAGTGAGCAGAAATCAGGCCAGTACACTCCTGCCTCGGCAACAGAGCAAGAATCTGCCTCAAAAAAAAAAAAAAAGAAAGAAAAATCTAGGCTCGGTGTGGTGGCTCATGCCTGTAATTCCAGCACTCTGGGAAGTTGAGGCAGGTGGATCGCTTGAGCCTAGGAGTTCAAGACCAGCCTGGACAATATGGCGAAACCCCATCTCTACAAAAACTAAAACAATAGCTGGAAATGATGGCGTGCACCTGTAGTCCCAACTGCTTAGGAGACTGAGGTGGGAGGACCACTGGAACCCAGGAGGTCGAGGCTGCAGCGAGCTGAGATCACGCCACTGCACTCCAGCCTGGGCGACAGAGTGAGACTCTGTCTCAAAATAAACAAACAAAATAAAAATAATCTATGTGGGGTAGCAGGATAACAGATAGAGGGATAGAACGGACCAGGACCACATAGGTACATGTGGGTCTGCTTCATATTTTAGTTCTAGCCCTGGGTGGCAATTTGTGAGTGTTTCTCATATTATTTTGAAATAAATAAATGATTAAACACAAAGAAGCAGAAAGATGGCCCAGGCCTGGATCAGTGAAAAGAGAGGATTATAGACCAAAGACTGTGGTTCATCCAATGTACCTGAGGTTTACAAAAAGTGAATTACTCTTGATGATGACTAATAATAAATTAATACCATTCTACTCATGGCAAAAATATCTATGAGGGGGAGAACACATGACAGATTATGCAAAAAGGCAAAAGCATGCACCTTGGGAAGAATGCCACTCGCCTTCTGTGTGACTGTCTCCCGTGCATGCCGTGGCGGAGGGAGGGTCTGGAAGGTACAGGCTGAATGAAAAAGTGACAGGCTCTTCCCTCTTTCATTCCATTTCAGCCATGCAGGGACCCTAAGGTCTGTCCTGTGGGGTGTGACTGTGGAAGACAGATGGCTGCAGGCCACACCCTGACAACCTGCCCAGAGGAGTCTCCCATCAGGACCTCTGGCCACCCCGATTGGAGCAAAACATCATTTTTTGCTCCATCCCTGCCTCAATGCCCCTCTGCAACACACAGCCTGACTCATTCATGTTCAGCTATTCTGCTAGACAGGCATGAACAAACGAATGGCACTTTCTTTGGCACCTTTCTGTGCCCCCATAACTCCCCACTGTCCTTATGTCACCTACATTCCAGTTACTCAGGCTCCCTGTCTCCTCTTGCAGAATCTCAATGAGTCCCAAAGTAACTGGACGGTATATCTCACTTCAGACTTTCCTATCCACATCAAAGCTTCTCTCTCTACGCTTCACTCCCTCAAGACACTTCACTCTAAGACCGGCTAATCACGACACCACAGATTTTTCCTCAGTGATGCTGATGGAATTCTTATCTGGATAACTTCCTCATATGGTGCATATACAATTTAACAGAGAATATCTGGATAGCTAACACCTCAAACCAAATAAATAACTCCAGAAATGGGAGTTCTGTGGTTCACGGTGGGAGTTAAAAATCACCAAATGTCAGAGCGAGAAGGGGTCTTGGAGATGTTCTAGTACAACTCTCCCCATTGACAGATAAGTACCCAGGTTCAGAAAAGTTATTTGCCCAAGGTCACCCAATGTATTAGGATAGGCAGCACAACCCAACTCCTATTTCTTTATTTAGTCAATGAGTTGCTCAGTCAGCAAATCCTTATTGAGCATTTGTGGGGTTTTTTGTTTTTGTTTTGTTTTGTTGGAGACAGGGTCTTGCTCTGTTGCCCAGGCTGGAGTGCAGTGGCATGATCATGGCTCACTGCAACTTCTACCTCCCAAACTCAGGTGATGCTCCTGCCTCAGCCTCCTGAGTAGCTAGGGCCACAGATGCACACCACCACGACAGGCTAATTTTTTCTTTCTGTAGAGACTAGGTCTTGCTATGTTGCACAGGGTGGTCTTGACTGCCTGGCCTCAAGCAATTCTCCTGCATCAGCCTCCCAAAGTGCTGGGATTACAGGCATAAGCCACTGCGCCTTGCCCTTATTGAGCATTTGTTATTGTTATTTTATGTCAGGCACTAACTGGGCAAGGGATCACAAATACAAACAAGACAGAATTTCTGTCCCCAAGTAGCCCCTGGTCTAGTGGGTGAGGACAGCCTTGTGTGGAAAGATAATTGCAATACAGTGGGGTCAGAGATTTAGCAGGAGTATCATATGAAGCTAGGGCACGTGGAGGAGGGAGAGAGAAATGCTGAGGCGGCTGTGGAAGATTTGCAGAGGAGTCTTCTGACTGTGTCTAGGGTTTGTCTCTACACCTTGTGGTCTTGATCATTCTCACTAAAGTGGGGAACTGGGCATGAGGTAGTTTTAGGGACAGTGTATCCCTAAAACCTATCTCTGGGTACAGACACGGCTCTCCACCAGCTTGTCGCAGTTTGTGTTCACTGTCACATTGTACACAGGCTGCCTCCCTAGCCTTAGGAAGCTTCGCTGCAACTGTTAGTATTCATGGCCTGCCCAAAACCAATTCTCCCTCTCTCCTTTGTTAACAGGGTGATTGGTTGGGATGGCAATGTGCCATAAGTGCCCCGAGCAATGAGTCATGATTTGCCCAACTCAGTCATGACAAATCTGTTCCCCCGATTCCTCGGCCTCCCTTGCATCCAGGAGTAGCCCTGTGATCCAGGTATGACCCAAATGGAAGTCTGGAGAAGACTCGGGCAGAAGAGACATGGTTGGCATGGACCTTTTGCCCTTCTTCCTACTTTGGAGATAGGTGGAATGTCTAGAGCTGGGTAGCATCTTGTGGCCATGAGGTGAAGGCAGAAAGACAAAAGCCAACAGGTTAAGGGAAAGGAGAGTGGAAAGGGAGAGCCTGGCTTTATGACAGCATCATGGAGCTTTTGCACCATCCTGGAACTGCCACCCCCAGACTTCTCATAATGTGGATAAAAAGACCTATTTGCTTAAGCCACTGTTTGTAAGGCTTGCTGTTATGGAAGCCAGATTCATTTCTAACGGAGACACCATCTGTATCATCAGGGTCCTAGCAAGAAACCAATGACTCACTGTCCGTGAAATAAATGAAGGGATAATTTACTATGGAAGGGATGGGATTAAAGGGAACAAACATGGATAGTGAAGAACTTAGAAACTGGCAACAAGGGGAAGCTGCTACCCCTAGTTCTGATGGGAAGAGAGGTAAGAGTTGCTCCTAGAGCCCACTGAGAGACTGCAGCAATGAGAGAGCCTGACAAAAGCTGTGTCAGGAATGCAGCCACTGGCAAGCATGGCACCACAGGAGTGTTAACGACCAGTCTCCCCTCCCGCCTTCTGATGTCCTGCCAGGGAACCCCACTGGCCAAACCAACTGGAAGTCAGAGGGGAAAAGAAATGATGGGCACAGTGCTTCCAGGACGCTGTTGAGAGTAGAGCAGAGAGTAAGTCAGGTCGGGCAAGTGGGGAACACACAGCACACCAACCAATGCAGGCTTCTACCTCACATCCTTGCTGTGGGGTGATGCTATTGTTAACAATGGGTTTGCTTTGTAAGATGCCAGTGCTGGCCCCAGGACTAGAATCTTGTCCTCTTCACCACCCACGCGGATAATAAGGAGTATGTAAGTCATCAGGTGTTCCTTATTTCACTTGGCTGCTAGGAAGTTAGATGTGAAATATTGTACACGGTTATAATAATGACCCCTAATTCGGCCGGGCGCGGTGGCTCACGCTTGTAATCCCAGCACTTTGGGAGGCCGAGGCGGGTGGATCACGAGGTCAGGAGATCGAGACCACGGTGAAACCCCGTCTCTACTAAAAATACAAAAAAAAAAATTAGCCGGGCGTGGTGGCGGGCGCCTGTAGTCCCAGCTACTCGGAGAGGCTGAGGCAGGAGAATGGCGTGAACCTGGGAGGCGGAGCTTGCAGTGAGCCGAGATTGCGCCACTGCACTCCAGCCTGGGCGACAGAGCGAGACTCCGTCTCAAAAAAAAAAAAAAAAAAAAAAAAATAATGACCCCTAATTCACATTTTCTGGAACAACTGTCACCCCATTTTTATTATGTGCCTCTTATTCATTTATGCTTGTTTGAATGACTCTGTCATTTCTTTTTCATTTACTGTAAATTGTCTCATTCTTTTTGGAAATAATTGGAGTGTAAACAGTAAATCTTAACATACTGGTATGAGTTAGGATTAGGTTTGGCTGTGGTAGTCAGACAGACAAAATAACCATGGCTTCAATAAAACAAAGGCCAACTGTCTCTTAAGCGAATGCCTGCAGGTAGGCAGGCCTTGCCTGGCATGGTGGTTCTGCTCTACAAAGTCCTTAAGCGCAGTTCTCAAGGGTGCTCAACTGTCAGTTGCAATTTGGCCTTCTTCTCAATTATCTGCCACGACCAGCCAAAAGCTCAGTGGAGGACTCTTCAGCTAAGCAGAGGCACCAGCCCTGGTCCTCACTCACCATCTTGACTTGCGCATTGTCACACCTGCTGCAGTAAGAGCCCTCCCGGAGGCCTAGGGACCCTCTGGAAACTTGGAACATAGGAACATTTCAGGTGTGGAATAAAGTTAGCCTCCCACCTTGGAGAGCAGTGTGTGATGGTGAAGAGAGACAGGGAAGTTGAGGCCCCAATTAGCCTACATGAAAGGAGGAAAATGTGACACATTCAGAGGTGTCTTAGTCTGTTTGCTGCTACTATAACAGAATACCACAAACTGGGTAACTTATAAAGAAGTTTATCTGGTTCATGGTTCTAGAGCCTGGGAAGTCCAAGAGCATAGGGCTCTTGGTTGGGTCTTGGCATCTGGTTAGGTCTTTCATGCTGTATCATCCCATGGTAGAAGGTGGAAATGAGCACCTGAGACAGAGGAGATGGGGCCGAGCTTATCCTTTCATCAGGAAACCACTCCCATGATGACTAACCCACTTCTGAAGGTATTAATCTATGAATGAGACCAAAGCCCTCATTATCTAATCACCACTTAAAGGTCCCACATTTTAATACCATCACAAGGGCAATTAAATCTCAACATGAATTTTGGAGGGGACATTCAAACCACTGCAAGAGGCAAAGGCCCAGATTGAGATCCCATGGGAAGGCAAGTCTGGTATGTAATTCCCTAGGATATAACCTCCTCAGATACCTGTAGCTGAAGTATGCTAGAGCTAGCCCGCAGGTAAAGAAAGGCAGCGCGCAACGATAGAAGTAGTCAATGAACAGTGTTATTGTAGTTTTAATTAAAATTAGTTAATGTACCTTGCCTTGGGGTAGTGTCCTGGCCTTCCCGGGTTCAGATTCAGCACTATACAGTCCTTGCTGTCTCCTCAGCCCCATCCCATGAAGGGAAAGTGTAACTTCATGGTGCAAATATCCTGGAAGTTTGTGCCCCGTCCCAAGCCCTGCTCCTTCCCAGCAAGGCGCTTTGAGTCAGCTTTAGAACAGGCCTGGCTGGAGCTTGGGTGCAGTGAAGGGGCATCTGCAGCCATCTCAGATGTTGAGTCAGCCCCAGAGTGCCTCCAGGCCCCTTCTCTACCCTTCTGGAGCTGCCCTGAGGCCAGGCTGAGCTTCTAGGGCTTCTGAGAAGAGTGATCTCCCCACAGGAATCCGATTCCTACCTGTACTTCATCCTGGAGGTATATCTAGAATGATTCAGAGCAGAGGAGCGGCAAAGAAGGAAGGCCCCACAGGGCCAAGACAGGGGCTCAGCAACCCCACCTCTTAGCCTTGGTGGTCAAAGTCTTGGAGTTACACTGGGGTGACCATAGAAATATTGTCTAAAACAGGATAGTTTGGGTAGTGAAAGGGGGAACCTCTAATAGTTATGCTCAGATGAAAGTTATATATTATGTAATGGGACTGTCCTAAGCAAATCCAGAAACATGGCCTGTCTAAGTTTTGGGGGGCAGTATCTATTGGACCCCACTCTTGCTGGCCTTCCATCACTCTAGGGGTGGGGTCACACTCCAGGTTAATTTCCACCATTCTCAGCAGCCAAGTGCCCCGGCCTTCCTTCTGGTTCTGCTCCTTGGGGACTGGATCTCCAGGCACACAGCCCTGCCTACTGGCCTCTGAGAACGGCCTGAAAGCTGATCAACCAGCCTTCCTCATCCCTGACCCTCCACCCCAGGCAGAAGCTGTACCCCTTTTCTCTTTATCCCTGCTGCCTTGCTGAGGGCTTTGAGGCGGGTTTCTACAGGGACTGGGGAGCAGTCTTCACCAGGGGTCTAAGCTCCAGAGTAAGGGGAGCACGATGCCAGAGTTTGAGTTTAGGGTGTTTTCTTACCATAAAGAGAAAGTGTTGGGCCGCAAGAAGGGCCTACGAGCTCTAAAATCCCGTGATTCTCTGATCTGGCCCGTGATGGTTAACACTGAGTGTTAACTTGGTTGGACTGAACGATGCAATATTGATCCTGGATGTGTCTGTGAGGGTGTTGCCAAAGGAGATTAACATTTGAGTCAGTTGGCTGGGGAAGGCAGAGCCACCCTTAATCGGGTGGGTACCATCTAATCAGCTGCCAACAAATATAAAGCAGGCAGAAAAAAGTGAAGCAGTGAGATGGGCCCAGCCTCCCAGCCTCCATATTTCGCCTGTGCTGGATGCTTCCGGCCCTCGAACATCAGACTCCAAGTTCTTCAGTTTTGGGATTCGGACTGGCTCTCCTTTCTCCTCAGCTTATAGACAGCCCATTGTGGGACCTTGTGATTATGGAAGTTAATACTTAATAAACTCCCCTCTCTCTATATGTGTATACATATATAACACACACATATATATCTCTCTCCTTATTAGTTCTGTCCCTCTAAAAGAACTCTGATGAATACACTGCTCTGTGCAGATACTGAGTGAGGGGCCTGACTTAGCCCTGCAACAGGGAGGGTGTTAGATTTAAGATTGTACCCAAATCTGTACCCATCAAAGTAGACCTGATTGAAAAGAAGCAGGCAGAGCCCTCTACTTAGAAATGACAAGAATTCAAGACAACTCATAATGAGTCATGCTCTTGCTTGCTGCTCAGCCCTCTCTGCTTGCATTGCCCTTTGTAAGAAGAGTCCACACCTGAACCAGTCCTCAGGGCCTGTTTCTCCAAGGTGCCCCACAGCCAATCCTGGGCCTTCTTTGCCTACAGTAAAACACCCACGTTGCCCATGCCAAGACTGGGCCATGTCTCTTCCCCTTCAGCAATTGCCATCAGAATAAAGATGAAATAAAGTAAGAATAAAGAAAAAAAAAAAGTAAGGATCCCAGTAGCATATTCTTCTGGGTTGCACGGACACTGGCTTCATCTACACTTCTCTGAGTTTTGGTGTAGCCCAACTCTCTCTCTTACCAAATGGTCTTACTCATTAAATCTGTCAAGTGTCTACCAAAATCGTGCATTTTTTATTGAAACCAGTGAAATTCTTCCTCTGTTGTCTTTCCACCACCCTTTGGGCACTGCTCACCTTCTCCCCCATGCTGTTTTGCATGGATTTTAAGTCAAAGGAAGACAGGGACCTTGTCTTGGTCATCTCTGAATCCCCTACCTTGATAGTCAAATAGCCTTGATAATCAAAATGTAGTTTGCTTTGTAACAAGATCTCCAGACAATTCATTAGGGTTTGAGCAGGGCTGTACTAGGCACTCAGCACAGTGCTCTTCAAGTGTTTGGCCGAGCCAGGGAAGTGGGTATGGTTAAAGGCAATGCAGATGGTTAGTGGCAATGCACTTTTTTATTTTTTGAGACAGAGCCTTGCTCTGTTGCCCAGGTTAGAGTGCAGTGGTGCACTCATGGCTCACTGCAGCCTCGACTTCCTGGGATCGAGAGATCCTCCTGTCTTGGCCTCCTAAGTAGCTGGGACTACAGGCACACGCCACCATGCCCAGCTAATTTATTTTTTATTTTTTGTAGAGACAGGGTCTCACTATGTTGCCCAGGCTGGTCTTGAAGTCCTGAGCTCAAGTGATCCTCCTACCTTGGTCTCCCAAAGTGCTGGGATTACAGGCGTGATCCTCTATGCTCAGCTGGATCAATTATTTTTTAATATCCACTTTTGTTGCCTCTGTTGGCCTTTTGTGTGTGTGAGTGTGTGTGTGCGTGTGAGAGAGAGACAGGGTCTTGATCTCTTACCCAGGCTGGAGTGCAGTGGCACAATCATGGGTCACAGCAGCCTCAACCTCCTGGGCTCAAGCAATCCTCTTGCCTCAGCCTCCCAAGTAGCTGGGACTACAGGAATGCACCACCATGCCTGACTAGTTTATTTTTTATTTTTTGTAGAGACTAGGTCTTGCTGTGTTATCCAGGCTGGTCTCATACTCCTGGCCTCAAGCAGCCCTCCCACCTCAGCCTCCCAAAGTGCTGGGATTATAAGCGTGAGCCACCACATGCAGCCTCTATTAGCTTTTTAGCTATACCTCTTTGTTTTATTTTTAGTAATTGCTCTAGGGATCATAGTATGCATCTTTAACTTGTTACAGTTTATTTTGGATCTACGTTATACCACTTCACAAATAATTTAAGAAACTTACATTTTACTTCCATTTGCCCCTTCCATCCTTTGACTATTACTATTATCTATTCTACTTCTGTACATGTAATAAGTCTCATAATATATGGTTGTTATTTGTGTTTTTAAAAGCCAATTGTCATTCAAAACAAATTAAAATAGTCTTTTATATTTACCCACATACTTACCATTTGCAATGCTCTTCATTCCTTCTGGTAGATCTGAGCTTCCAACTGCTATCATGCTATCATTTCTGATTAGCCTGAAGAATTCCCTTTAGTATTTCTTTTTTTCTTTCTCTTTCTTTTTTTCTTTCCCTCTCTCTCTCTCTCCCTCTCCCTCTCCCTCTCTCTCTCTTTCTCTTTCTTTTTCATTTTTTTGCTTGCTTGTTTCTTGGGATGGAGTCTCCCTATGCTGCCCAAGTTGATTTTGAACTTCTAGGCTCAAGTGATCCTCCTGCCACAGCCTTCCCAGTAGCTGGGACTATAATTGCACCCAACTTTTTTAGTATTTCTTGAAGTACATGTCTGTTGAAAATTATTTCCCTTAGCTGTTGTTTATCTAAAATATCTTTATTTCTGTTTCATTTGTGAAAGCTATTTTTCTTGGACAGAGAATTCTATATTTTCTGGGTTTTCTTTTCATATATGTCATTTTATTGTCTTCTGGCTTGCATTGTTTTTAAAGAGAAGTTAGGCATCATTTTTATCATTGTAATGTTCCTTTTTTCTCTGCCTGCTTTTAAGATTTTCATTTTATCTTTGGTTCAACAACTTGACTATGATGTGTCTAGATGTGTTTTTCTTTGTATTTACCACACTTGGGATTTGACGACCTTTTAAAATCTGTAGGTCGGCCAGGTGCGGTGGCTCATGTCTGTAATCCCAGCATTTTGGGAGGCCAAGGTGGGCTGATCACTTGAGGTCAGGAGTTCGAGACCAGCCTTGCCAACGTGGTGAAACGCCATCTCCACTAGAGATACAAAAATTAGCTGGACATGGTGGCGCACACCCGTAGTCCCAGCTACCTGGGAGGCTCAGACAGGAGAATTGCTTGAACGTGGGAGGCAGAGGTTGCAGTGAACTGGGATTGCATCACTGCACTCCAGCCTGGCCGACAGAGTGAGACTCCATCTCAAAAAAAAAAAAATTAGTTTAAATCTGTAGGTTGATCCTTTTTGTTACATTTTAAATTTTTCACTATTATTTCTTCCTATAAAAAAACAATTGGTGCTATTTGTTCTCTTTCTGAGACTGCAATTACACAAATCTTAGGACACCTGCTGTTATCCCACAGGTCACTGTGCTCTGGTCATTAATTTTCTTCTCTCTTTGTATCAGTTTGGATACTTTTGATTGGCTTGTCTTTAAGTTCATTGATCCTTTTTCTGTGCTGTCCAATTTGCTATTAAGCTAATCCAATGAATTTTTAATATGTATATATATTTAGTTCTAGAATTTCCATTTGGTTCTTTTTTAGAGTTTACATTTCTTTACTAAAATAACCCTCTCTTCAACCATCATAGCTATCTTTTCCTGTACACTTTAACATATTCATATTAATCGTTTTAAAGCGTTTGTCTGCTAACTCCAATAACTGGATCATGTGTGGATCTGCTTCTCTATTTTCTCTTGATTATGGATCACATGTTTTTCTTTAATCTCCTGCTTTTCAAAACTGTATTCCAGAAATTTAGTATAAAAGAACAGTAGAAACGAAAATATGTCTTTTTGTTTACTTCCCAGAAATTGCAGTTCCTTTCCCCTGTCTGGTGGTTGGGTTGAAGCTGATCATTGGGACTCCTCGGACAGTGGAATTGAGTTAAGGCTGGACTGCAGCTTTAATTGGATTGTGTTCACCTGTAAGTGGCCCAGGCCCAAGCTTCTGCCTCCTTTTCAAGTTGTCAGTAATTGAGCTGGGTGGGGGTAGCGTACAGATTCAGATCAATTTGATTCAACTTTGGACTCGATTCCAGCAGGGCCCTAGAATCTAAGCAGGACTGTGTCATTACTCTCTGCTTTCCAGCCCCTTCTCCAGTGCCACATTTGTGGCAAAGTTCAGGAACGGGGGGTGGGTGGAGAACAGAGAATTATCGGCCCAAATGACCTGCTTTTATATTGGGCCTCTTCCAGATTGTCATCTGTCTTGCCAGCCCATACTGTGGCTCAGCTGATTTCTTATCCTTACAAAGCCCCTGCCTATGGCATGTTCCTCCATTCACCTGTAGCCAGACCAGGCACATCCTCAGGTATGGAAGCTGTGCTGACCTTCTGCTCATCTATAAAGGGCTTGTTTCTTTCTGGAATTCAACTCATCAAGGCCATGCACGCACTGCTCAGTAGAAAAGTACGATTTTTATTTTTGTCTAGGTTTTTCTTGTTGATAGCATTGTAGCAAAGGCTTTTCATATGTTTCTACATCGTAACCAGAAGCGGAGCTCTCCCAGATGTTAGAGGAGCAGTAAGGAGGTCAATGTGTCTGGAGCAGAATGAGTGAAAACAGGAAGAAGAGATGAAGTTTGAGAGGTAACCAGGAGTCAGTTCATGCTCAATCTCACAGGCCACTGGAAAGATTGGCTTTTACTTTGCATGAGATGGGAAGTGATGGCTTTTGAGCAGAAGAATGACAGGGTCTTGTATGGGTTTTAACAGGATCACTGTGGCTGCCGGGATGAAAATAGTCTGTAAGAGGCAAGGGAAGCAATAGCGGGATCAGTTATTGCAACAATTCAGGGAAGGGATGGTGGTAGCTTAGACTGGTGTGGCCTTGGTGGGGTGGTGAGTCTGAGGACATTTTGAAGGCAGAGACAGCAGGGTTTATTGACAGATGATATGTGAAGTACAGGGAAAGAAGAGGATGACTCTAAAGTTGTGGTCTGAACAAGCAGAAGGATGGAGTTTTCTCACTCAGATGGAAAGATTGAGGAGAGTCAATATCTTAGTCCATTTGTGCCGCTATAATAAAATACCACAGACTGGGTCATTGATGAAGAACCAAAGTTAACTTTCTGACAGTTCTGGAGGCTGGGAAGTCTAAGATGAAGGCGCTGGCACTTGGCAAGAGCCTTCGTGCTGCATCATTATATGGAGGAAGACGGAGGGGCAAGAGAAAGCAAGAGTGGGTCAAACTTGCCCTTTTATAATGGCACCAGTTCTACCCATGAGGTTGGAACCCCCATGGTCTAATCACCTCTAAAGGGCCTACCTCGTAAGACTGTTACAATGGCAACTGAATTTCGTGAGCTTTGGAGGAAACATTCAAACCACAGCAAGTAGGTTTGTGGGAAGTACTCTTTTTTTTTTTTTTTTTTTTTTGAGACGGAGTCTCATTCTGTCACCCAGGCTGGAGTGCAGTGGTGAGATCTCGGCTCACTGCAAGCTCTGCATCCTGGGTTCACGCCATTCTCCTGCCTCAGCCTCCCGAGTAGCTAGGACTACAGGCGCCCACCACCATGCCTGGCTAATTCTTTGTATTTTTAGTAGAGACGGGGTTTCACCATATTAGCCAGGATGGTCTCGATCTCCTGACCTGGTGAGCTGCCTGCTTCGGCCTCCCAAAGTGCTGGGATTACAGGCGTTAGCCACCGCGCCCGGCCTGTGGGAAGTACTCTTTTTTTTTTAATTTAATTTAATTTAATTTTTTATTTTTTATTTTTATTTATTATTATTATTATACTTTAAGTTTTAGGGTACATATGCACAACGTGCAGGTTTGTTACATATGCATACATGTGCCATGTTGGTGTGCTGCACCCATTAACTCGTCATTTAGCATTAGGTATATCTCCTAATGCTATCCCTCCCCCCTCCCCCCACCCCACAACAGTCCCCACTGTGTGATGTTCCCCTTCCTATGTCCATGTGTTCTCATTGTTCAATTACCGCCTATGAGTGAGAACATGCGGTGTTTGGTTTTTTGTCCTTGAGACAGTTTGCTGAGAATGATGGTTTCCAGCTTCATCTATGTCCCTACAAAGGACATGAACTCATCCATTTTTATGTCTGCATAGTATTCCATAGTGTATATGTGCCACATTTTCTTAATCCAGTCTTGGATTATCCAAAAAACTATCTACGGGACTATTAGGTCAGTTTCACGATGAGTTTTTAAGAAAAGAGAAAAAAGGAATGATAGATTGTTAGGAGAAGCCCCAGCTATGTCCCCACCAATGAAATCATACCTTCACACCTCACTCCCATAGCTCCTCAGTCCCGAGACTTCCTGAGACCCATAGCTCTGCCCCTGTAGATGTTAGTGGTGTGGTTCTTACCCAGTCACCCCAATCTAAATCTTTGCAAACAGGTGTGACACGGCCTCACAAACCCCCACTGTCATGGGATCCAGGTACAGACCAGAAGGGTCCCTTGCAACTCCCCAGTCCTATGGGAACTTGGAAGGTCCCCCAGCATGACAGATGCTGCTTCCCACAAGTGCCACAGGGTGAGCTGCATGCCAACCCCACCTCTTGGAGAGGGTCCAAGTCTCCTTTCCTTCCTTCCAAATAATGAGAATACAATTAGCATAAGCTGGAACAGATTAACAGAGAGCTGTGGGATGGGCCAAATACACACTCTTTAGAAACAATCACAGATACTTGGAATATTTTAAACTTCTCTGAAAGTTTTAAGCCCTCCCCCAGGTATAGGGCTCAACATTTGAAGGGCTTGGAAGCCTGTCTGTCCAGCTTCTACCTGACATATGAATCTCCAGCACAACTTCAGGTCAACTGGTCACTCTGGCTCTGCTTAGACCCTCCAGCAATGGGAATCTCATTACCCTCCAAGGAGCAGTTTTCATTCCTGTTCCTGAAGTGGCCCCAGGAGAATACAAAGCAGGAAATGATTTTCCAATAAGTCTGAGAAATTTTTATTATTACAGTTCCTACTTTCCCAGTGTCCTGTTCGATCCAATTATTTTTCAAAGTCCAAGTAAATGTGGATTTTCATAATCAGAGAATACTTATTAAAGACAAGACATATGAAGCTCTACACAGAGACTCAGTGGGTAAGAAGATGTCAGTGACAGATGGATGCTGTTCACTACAGAGTCTGTGGAAGCCAGATGAGGTTACTCTGCATTTAAAATGTAAATGGAATTCTCTCTAGCTTTCTATCCCACATCCTGTGGAA
Source organism: Hylobates moloch (assembly GCF_009828535.3). Taxonomy (NCBI): domain Eukaryota; kingdom Metazoa; phylum Chordata; class Mammalia; order Primates; family Hylobatidae; genus Hylobates; species Hylobates moloch. The sequence continues at coordinate 66,997,555 of NW_026652276.1, forward strand.
GTTCCCTTCCCACAATTCCTGAAAATTCCCAGAAGCTTATATTCTCATGGTCACTGTTGGCTTCTGTTGACTCACTTCTTGCCTTTTGGGCTGTTCCCTTCTCTCTGCTCACCCTTCTGTCCTCCCAGCTCCAGGGAACTCCATCCCATTTCCAATAATTTCTGAAACAATGGGGAATGCACTATGCAACTTAAAATTGAGTATCAGACATTCTTTAAAATCTCCTGGTTGCCGTGCCACAGAAAACTTCTCAATGACCATCTTTCTGAGTAGACTCCACCCTCCTACAATGGGTCTGTTGTCTGGTTCTCTCACCACTTGCTCTCTCCTCTCCTCTCTATCTCTCCCCACACCACATTCCTCTTCATTTCTGAAATAGGAAAGTATAGCCATCTGTGTTTGCTGTATTCTTCCAACCCCTGCCCTCAAATCATATTTAAAGATTGTTCCCTAAAGACTTTCCTTCCTAAGAGGAACTCTGGTGCCAATGGTAAATACACACAGACACACACACACACACACACACACAGATTTATACATATATAGGATAGATGGTAGGCAGGTAGGTAGATGATAGATAGATAGATAGATAGATGATAGATAGATAGATAGATAGATAGACAGATAGACAGACAGATAATAGTTTTAGGGTTGTGTTTTTAACTCACTATATCTCCATGGAGGGTGTTGGCTCCAAATCCTAAAAGGTCCTAATTTCCAACTTTTCATGTCTTGCTTATGATACCGTGTATGTTGTGTGTAGAGGACATGGAAACTAACCTTGAATTATGGTAACAGAAAAACAGGATTAAAGCCTTCCTGGGTAGAACAACAAGAACTTCTTGGTTGGCGTCTCCAGGAGGCCCTCTTTGTGGGTGGGCTCCGTGCCCCCTTACCACTGCCACAGGTTCATCCTACTTGTGCATATAAACTGGGAATGGGGAGGATGGCAATCTTCACTGAGAAGGCTCTTTCTGGTGGCAGGAGGTAAGCAAGGGCTAATGTTAAAATTTTAAAAGGTCACACATATGAACCCCACACGGTAGATGAAGCAGCCATAACCAGAGCTCTTTGAAGTGGACAGGAGGACCTGAACGGCACTGCTCAGGGCTTTCATCACTGTGTTCACCCCATCTCACATGGACCACAGAAAGAGGGAGGCAGGACGCCACCGGGCTGACAAGGCAATTGGAAAGTGCAGAGAATTAAAAAAAAAAAAACTGCCTGGCTGAAATCTGCACTCTCTTATTTGTGCCTTCAGTTTGTGCTTGTACTCAGGTGTTTGTGTTCTTCCAGAGAAACAATAGGCTCATTAGAGCGCAAGTGAAGAAGTTATTTAATAGGTTCGTAAGTCACCCGGTTCTTACAAGACAACAGCCATGCAGGGCTGCAGATGAGTGAGAATCACTGATGAAGCTTTAAATTGATACACTCACTGAAGCGTGAGCTATCAATACTGACCTTGTTTGCTGCTTCCCAAGCAGGCAAGTGGAGATCTTTGGAACCTTTGAGTAACAATCCGTGCATTTAAACTGATTCCAAAGAACTGCATTCAATTTAACCAAATAGCTCCATTCAATTCTTTCAGTATTTCCAAGGATTAAATTCTTATTAGAATAGACATTTTAAACTTTTATTTTAGTCATCTAGTTTTTCAAAAATCCAGTTTGCTCAGAAGAGTCTAAGCCTGAGCCTTCTACATGTTATCTTTCTAGAATGAGAACATAGTTGAAGTCTTCAGGAGTTTGCAGCTGGAGCAAACCCAATGCACTCTAGTAATAATATCCAACATTAATCTACTGCTTGCTGGTTACCAGGCCCTCTGACATGCACTTTAATAGGCATCATTTTATTTCATTCTCACTATGACCTTGGGAGATACAGCTAAGGAAATTAAGGCTTAAAGAACTGAAGTGATTACCCAAGATCTCAGAGCTAATTAAGAATTAAGATTCAAATCCAAGGCCTGAGTTCTTAGCCACTACCCTGTATTGGCACCAGTGTGATTCCACAAGTATATAAATCCATGAATTTTTCTTAATTAAGAATATATTAGAAGAAATAAAAGTTGACCATACATATTTTTTCTCTTATTACCCATCACATAAATGGTATTCATTTGCTCAGATGCTCAGCTTTCTCCTAATACCCAAATCCAAAGTCCAACCTCTTAACAACCTCTCTAACCCATAACCCCTCTGGCACTGCTGTATGTTGGCTCTCATTCTGCCTCTCCAACCCAGTTTTCACACTGCAGCCAGAGTTCTTGTTCTAAAACACAAAGGACTCCACTACTTAACACCACCCATAGGCTTCTGCTGTCCACGTCAAATCCGTACTCCTCACTTCACACAGCACCCAAAGCCTAGCATGACCCAGCCCCCACCTCTTTCATAGAGTCATTTCTGGCCTCTCATCCTATGTGGACACCCCAAGCAATCACTTTACTCTTTACTTCCCAAACTCAGGTTCAGAAAGCTTCTACCCACCAGCATTATGCGGAAGCCTTGCTCACAGGTGAGCAGAATTTTGTGAGTTTGCTGGGAGAAGGTGAAATCATAGTTTGGAGAGTGGAAGAGACCATAGTGATTATCCATTGAATGTTTTCCTTGTTTTTTCAATTCAATGCAAAAGTCCAAAGTCAGTTAGTGCTCTGCATATAATCATCGCTGGTTGATGGGTATCTTAACCAATTCATACAAAGCCTCTCCTCAGACCAAGAATTTCTGCTCTGTGATCTCTAAATTTAGGAAGTGTAAGTATCTATCTACCTTTTATTTTAAACCTCAAACCTCCCCACCCCCATCTAATAGCATTGCAAGCTAGTACCTTCTAGAGTTAAAGTATTACCATATTTAGAAAACTTGCACACATTTTTTAAAAAGTTCTTGGCCGGGCATGGTGGCTCATGCCTGTAATCCCAACAGGAAGATCACTTAAGGCCAGGAGTTTGAGACCAGCCTGGGCAATATAGCAAGACTCCTTCTCTAAAAAAGTTTAAAAACTAGCCAGGTGTGGTGGTGCATGCCTCTAGTCCTAGCTACACAGGAGGCTGAGACATGAGGATCACTTGAGCCCAGAAGTTAAAGGCTGCAGTGAGCCATGATCACAACACTGCACTCCAGCCTGGGTGACAGAGTGAGACCCCGTCTCTAAAAAGAAAAAAAAGGAAAAGTTCTTGAGAGTTCTCAACTCTAGGGTTTCCTGGCCTATTATTTATTCTGTAATTCACCAAATATTTACCAATAGTATGATACTACCACATACCAAATAGTCTACGTAACAGGCACTATGAGGATAAAAGTGAGAAAACCTTTTTCTTCTGGGAGCTTACCATGTAATATAGATAAAAATTTGTATAATTCTTTAAGAATCAGTATAAAAAATACCTTCAGTACAAGGACTTGAAAGGAGGGCTGTACAGTGTTCTATATAAGCACAAAGAACTAAACAGAGTCCAGGAAAGTTTGACAGGAAAAACATAGACCTCCGTGCTACCCTAAAGGCTGAGTCAGCATTTTGATCAGGAGAGCCAGGGGAAGGAGGGACTTCGGCATATACTGCCCACTGTTCTGAAGAGGGTATCTTTCTCTTTTGCCAAAGACTTCAAAAATAATAATGGCTAACAATAGCCTAGTACTGACAATGTGCAAGGCAGTCTTCAATATGCTTTTTATGTAAAAGACCACATAATTCTCAAAACAACCCCATTTTATAGATGAGAAACCCAAGGCACAAAGAAAAACTAAGAAACTTGCCTAAGGTCACACAACTAGCAGTGGAAGAACTGGAATTAGATCCAGACAGGCTAGTTCCTATGAACTCCAACCCTGTACCTCCAATGTATTTCAGAGCATAATGTTAAGACAGTACTCAAATGGCAGAAGACAATTATATGATCTTAGCCACTCTAGGCTCAGTGTGTGTACCTTCAGTGAGATCACTGAACCTCTTAAGCCCTCTCAGTGATAAGCCAGAAAGAATCAGTCTTCCTAGGTCTAGTCTAGAGGTCTATAAACATTTGCTGTAAAAGGTTAGATAGTAAATATTTTGGGTATTATGGGTCATCGGATCTTGGTCACAACTACTCATCTCTGCTGTTGTGACATAAAAGCACCTATAATCAATATGTAAACAAATAGTTGTGACTATGTTCCAATGATACTTCATTTACAGAGACAAATTTTGGATTTCATATAATTTTCATGTGTCACAAAAAATATTCTTCTGAATCTTGAATTTTTTCAAACATTTTAAAATGTTAAACCCATGCTTAGCTCACAGGCCATAGAAAAACAAGCAGCAGTCTGCTTTGGCCGGTGGCCATAGTTTGCCAACCCTTGGTTTAGAGTCTAGAGCACAACTTCTCTTTTTTAAGCAAAATCTACTGGAAACAGCCCAACGCTGCACACCCAGTGAGTACTCAATAAATGTTGGGCAACACTCCAGGGTGCTTCACAGGGACATGGTGGAGGAAACACCATGACCTCGAAAGAGCATGTGACTAGGGATTAGAAGACCAACCTGGAGTCTCAGATCATTATTTACTAACAGTAACCTTGAGACAGTCATTAATCTCCAACTGGGCTTTGGTTTCCTGCTCATTTGTCATTGCCAATAATAGGCCGTGGTAGCCTTATGATAGCTACATTTACTTATATTGTATTTACAAGGCAGGAATTTTACCTATGTTAACTTAATCTTTAGGACAGTCCTGTGAGATAGATACTAATAGTATCCTCATTCTACAGATAAGAAACAGAGAGACTAAGTAACAAGCCCAAGGTCACACAGCTGGTAAGTGGCAGGGCCAGAACTTAAAGCCATTCTGTCTTTGGAATCTGAATCTTAACCTCTAGGTTATAATGCCTTCTCTTAAACAAATGGGAAAAATAAAACAAATGAGAAAAATGTAAAAGATGTAAACTATCCTATTACTTCTGCTTGGCATTTATTGAGCACTTTCTATCTATCAGGCCAAGTATTTGACTCTGTCGTATTCCATTTAATCCCTCTAACAACAATTTTTTTTTGTTTTTTTTTTGAGACGGAGTCTTGCTCTGTCACCCAAGCTGGAGTGCAGTGGCGCAATCTCGGCTCACTGCAAGCTCTGCCTCCCGGGTTCACGCCATTCTCCTACCTCAGCCTCCCGATTAGCTGGGACAACAGGCGCCCGCCACCATGCCCAGCTAATTTTTTGTATTTTTTAGTAGAGACAGGGTTTCACCATGTTAGCCAGGATGGTCTTGATCTCCTGACCTCGTGATCCGCCCGCCTTGGCCTCCCAAAGTGCTGGGATTACAGGTGTGAGCCACCACACCCGGCCTCTCTAACAACAATTTTATGAGGTAACTATTATCAATCTCTTTCACAGATGATAAAATGGAGGATCAGAGAGATTAAATTGCCTTTACAGAATACTAAAATGGTAAGCAGCAGAGATGAGATTTAAACACAAGCTGCCTGGTCTCAGTGCCCAAGCATTCCCTTCAGTGCAGTGGAACTCTCTCAGCCACACCTGTGTGGGTGCCATTAGTAGCCTGTGCAGCTATGATGTAGGTTAAATATGGCTTAAACACCTGGCCTGAGAACCTAACCACCATTTAAAACTCAGCTTGCATAGGATTATGGAATGTGAGTTTGAAACAACTGATTCACAAGCAGATTTTGGAAAATAGCCAGTTGATAGATTATAGCTGCATACATATCTCTGCACACTGGAATGAGATTTGCACTTTTAGGTTTGTTTGCTAACATGCGTATCTGTCTTTCCTGTGTGTTAATATTAGGCATGTTTGTCTTTGGAAACAAACTTGTCTCATTTTTCTTACCTCCCTAAAGTATCTACTGCACTGCTTTGCCCACAGTGGAGTCGGTGATCTGACAAGTAACTCCTGATTGCTAGAGAAGGGGCTATATACAATAACAGCTCTCATCAGCCATCCCAAATTTTGCCTCTAAACACACTGGAGGAAGCAGAATAATCTATGATCATGTCTACAGGTGCACACTGCACTGTTATTGAGTTAAACTGAATTGAAAGGCTATAGATCAAGGTCAACGTGAAGGCTGAAGAGAAGCATAAACAGGCCAAGGAGTAACTCTTGTAATCTCAGAAACGGGCTCCTTGACAAGGACCTGTGTGTGAACTGTACAGACACTGGGTGGATTGCCCGATAGTGACAACAGTCCTTATTAAGCTTGTCTTGTTCATTTGCTTTTAAGGCATGTGCTATATTTATTAGCAATGCTTATGAAGGAGTCTCCTTAACATTGGATTAATAATACCTTTCCCTGGAGTATTTTCTGTGTCTAGAGCTGTAGAGAGGGGTGAAAATTAGTTCAACGCAGCGATCTGAGACTGGCTTGCAGTGTGACCTTGCACAAGTCACTTTATCACCATGATTCTATTTCCACCTCTGTAAAAATAACAGTGCTAATACTTGCCCTCTTTCTAACTCTCAAAGATAATCCATGTCTGAAAAGTGCATTGAGTTTTTGGATATAAAGGCAAGCATTCCCTACCATCATTAATTAACATTTATTAATAGAAAGAATAGTGCAGAAAACCGAAAGGTGATCCAAAATAGTGATGAAAAAACCTGTCATATTATATTAGCAACTGTCGCAGAGTAGGCAGTGGAAATGAACAGCTTCTCTTCCTAGTACTGCAGTTTTTCTTCATACAAACTGATTCATGTGAAATTCAATTAGAAAAAAAAAAAACTTGTGTGCCAAGTTTTATTTGCTTGAAAATTTCTTAGCAAGCGATGTAGTTTTCTGAAAAGGGCTGTGAGGGGAAATCTCACCTCTCTCTTCCTAATTGAACCACTGCCGAGTGTACATGAACCTATAATAGGTAGGGGAACACCCATTGACCGCCATTACAGCCAGGGTTTCCATATGAGAACTTATTAATTTTTTTTAATGCATTACCTCTTTTCTCCTTCATCTGGCTATTTGGGCTGAAATCATTTGACAGCAGCCTTTGGCGTTGTCTGAGAGGTCTTGCTGGCTCTCTCTGTGCACCTGTCTGTCCGAGCAGTAAACCTGACTGTAGGACTCTCATCACAAATGAACTGTCAGATCATTACTATGGTTGATGCAGTATAATCTGTCTTGAAATTAGAATCAGTCTGGCCAGGCTAGGCGCTCACTTGCCACAGAGGCTAATTCACTCCTTGAATATGCATTCATGGAGATGTGCCTCAATTTGGAATCCAGGGGGAGTACACGTTAAGAGCAGATTTTCTGAATTAGCATGGTGAGAGGAAAGGTCCTTCATTTAGACGGCTGCAGATGCCGCTCCCTCTTGTTCATTACAATTGCATTTCATCAGCTTTATGATGTCCACATGTCAATTGAGTGTGAGGATTTTGCACACAAAAGAGCCTCAGGGAAAACGACTCCACTAGCTAATCAGCTGATTATCATACCTCAAATGGGCTGCAGTACTTGCTGCTCCCAACCTGTATGGGCAAGAGCAGAATCGAAGATTAAGACTGCAAAGAAAGAGGACTCTTCAGCCAGTTTAGGGAAATTAAAGAAGAATTTGTCAGCAAGAAGAAGAAAGAACTGTAAGGGCTGAAGTGAAAGCCTTTGAAATAAATGGGCATTTGAAATAAAATGACTTATGTTTTTCTTTAAAAGAGGGTTGGTGGGGAGTGGGTGAAAGGTTAATTAACTATATTATCCTCTCATTTATGCCCAGCTGTGTAAAGCTCTGTCTGCCCTGGACCTGGATTTTAAAACCGAGACTCAAGAACCCATCTCAGGGTCATGAAGAGAATCTCAGAGTAACTGAATTGGTTTCCGACAAGTAGAGGATTCACAATTGCCCTGGGCACCTTTTCACAGATTTCTTTGGATTGTTTAGGAATTGATTAATAACAAGGAAATAATGATGATAGAAGAAAAACACATCTACATGGCTCCATAAAGAGTCCTAGCTTGGGGAACTATTTATGAAAGTCATTAATTCAGATTTTACATCAGAGATGTATTTTTATATCTTGCAGAGAGAAAATTAATGGGTGGTCTTTTTTCCCTTTTTGTCTGAAATTTACCAAAGTTTTCTCCCAGCTCCCTAGGGTCTTCCTCAAGTCTATCTAAAATGCAGTTAGAGCAGAGGCTTTTGCTTCACAGCGCGTCTGCCTTATGCTTTCATCAGAGGAGTCTAACTCACACAGATGCACTATTTAACAATGCCATCCCCTGCTTTCATCAGAAGGGGGAAGGTTGCAGAGCTGAGCCCTGCAGAATAAGGGGGGCAGGTCCCCTGTGATGGGCGAAAGCTGAACATCGGTGCCAGTTTCCATCTGTCATGATAGCCTATCTCCGAACCTTCAATCTGTCAAAAGCTCGCTGCCTGGCTGAAGGCTCCAGGAGATTTGGTGCACTAAACACATTTGACAACAGCATTATCACTGCAAGGAGCCAGCAAAATGCCATCAATGTGTTAATTGTAACTGGCTATGTAAAGTGTCACTTCCCATATCATTTAACACCAGCTTCGCCTCTTTTGCAGTTCCTAATTTTCTACACTTTATAAACATATGGATTGCTCTTGTAACAACAATGTGATCTTCTTAGCAGAGGTTTAATTTTGCTTGGAAACACAGCACTCAAGCTTCTACTGGGGAAACAGCCACAAGGAGGGGGCCTGGGAGGAGGAGGGGGAAGAGAAAATAAAGGGAAGCTTGGGGTTGAGGAGCTGGGGGGAGATGGGAGAGGACAGCAGGAATCAAAGCGCTTCTCACAGGGGCTGCTGTGATATATTTTTTTAGATGCATATAATGGTGGTGTTTTTCTCAGGGTGTATTGTTGCTAATGGGTAAATAGTTCTGCTTCTCTTGCAGAGGATGAAAAACACATATCCAGAATTTTTGCAGGCAGTGAGTTTTCTTCCATCATAATATGAACAGTTTTGTAATGGTAAACATGAGAGCAGCACATAAATAAATGAAAAATCCCCCTTGAAAATCTGAATGGGTTTTTAGCACCCAAGTACCTAATATTCAATTTCTGGTACAACCAGGGCCAGGTGTTAAATTTCTCTAGTTACTGTCACTAATGCAAATTAGATTCTTTTTCTGCTCGTAAAAAATCAAATCCACATTAGAAATTAGCTATAAAATGTAATGACTTAAATGCTATAGTGTTTTACAAATGTCTCTGCATTTCTATGGTAGATAATGCTGTAAAACAGAGAGAAGATAATAAAATATGGTAGGAAGTTGAGTTATTTAAAGGTCTTTTGTGACTGCTTACTTAAAAATCTGATGTATTCTTTTGCTCTTCTTCCTCTCTGTCCCCCCTCCACTCTGGGAAACAAGCATATTTATGATTCTGTTTTTTACAAGCTTAGAAGTAATCAAATCCATTTTTAAGTGATGTTATACGAGCTAGAAAGATCATTTGCATTATTGAAAAAAAGAATATCACCCAGAGAAGGTTACACCTTTCCAACTTTTAATCATTGGTATTGTAAAACATCCTGAGGAAAGTTTGGACTGGTTAAACAAGGGGCTTAATTAGCATTTTAAACTCTTTATTAACAGTATCACCAAATTTACCTAGAAGATTGTTTGATAATCCTCACCCACCACCCTACCCCCTTTCTCCTGCACAAGAATATCCAAATACAAAAGAGAAACCCCTCTTTAATACGGAGTATTAAAAAAAAATCCTACAATACACAGCAGAGCACAACTGAACTGGGAAGAACATGAAAGCTATGTATTTATTCAGATTTAAATCCTAGCAGCATCCCATTTACTCAGCTATGGAATGCATATTTTGCTCCACCTCTGCCAATCTAAATCCTTAAATCAAAACCATAATGAAACTTTAGACCCCAGATGAATCAGGAATTTCTTATAAATCAAATAAAGTTATGATTAACATTTCTGAATTCAGCTAAAGAAATTTAGATCACAGCACAGACTTATCTGAAGAATAAAATTGGTGATCAAGGAAAGCAAGAAAGAACAACAAATTTTGAGCACAGACTATGTACCTAGAATGGTGGTATTACGTGAATATTTTCATTTAATTTTTTTCAATGGAAATTTAGGCCATGTAAGTAATTCATCCAAGGCCGTGCAGCTATTCCAACTGCTGGTCCATGTTCTTTCTGTCACTCCCTGATGTCTCCTAGAGGTGGTCTGGAGAGGCCTGCAGAGACCACCAACCATGAGAGGGTGCCCCTCCCAGACTCTACCTCAGGGCTAGTAATGCCCTCTTTTCTCTCCCACTGCACCCTGCCACATGGCAGTGGCCACGTGGTATGGTTACCACGTGTGGTTCTTCACTCCAGTAGGGGGAGTTCCAAACAGGATTATGCCAAAACCCACTTAGACTTCCCAGGCATAGCACCATGTCTGATTTGCCAGGGATGCAGACTCTCCCATGAGTGCCTGGTGTTTGAGCAGAAAGAAATAGGAAAATACTAACTCATATGTAGACAGCATTTTTCTCTTAGGGAACCCTGTACATTTTTGAAGGGTCACTTTATCCCTACTTGGGTCTCTGACTCTACTCATTCCAAGTGGCTTTCTTGCTTTCTTTTGTAAAATCTTCAGAGGTCTTACCTCTGCTCCATTTGTTGGCCAGTGATAGGTCTTAGTGCCTATAATCAGATGCCTCCACAAATGTCCAACAGAAAGGCCTCTTCTTGCAGCTGTCTTTTGTTCTAAGTTTATTGTCTCTTTGATCTTCGCATGGATCCACCCAGACTTTGTGCATCTGGCAACTTTCCCCCTTTTTCTTGGCCAGTGGCACTTCCCTACAACTCCCTACTTCCTTGCTTTAGCTTTTGTGCTTTTTTTCCACATTTCTCATCCAAATTGGCTCTCATAGAAAGAAAATGTATTCACAATAAGATATTACAGTTGATAGGGTATGCTATGTTTTGCCATCATAAGTGTTTGAACTTAAAAATCAAGCCTATGCCAAATGGAGTTTGGGGCTTTGTTTTGTTAGGGGTGGGGAGGCCCTTCCCAGCTTTAACCAAGCATGTGCCACCCTGCCATCTCTTCTGTTTGGCCCCATTAGTAATAACATGTTTTAAATGATTAAAGAATTGATACTGCATTGAACTGTTTCCCCAAAAAAATTCAAGTCCAGGTGGGTCTTGTGAATATGATCTTATTTGCAGATGTAATCAAGTTAAGATGAGGCCATATTGGATTAGAGTTGGACTCGAAATTCTGGTGTCCTCAGAAGAAGAAGGAAATGTGGACACAGATACACACATAGGGAAGACATCCTTGTGAAGATGGAGGCAGAGACTGAAGTGATGTGGCCATAGCCAGGGTTTGCCAAGGATTGCCAACGACCACCAGAAGCTAGGAAGAGGCAAGGAAGTATCTTCCCTTAACACTTTCAGAGCAAGTATGGCCTCGATGACAGTTTGATTTTGGACTTCCAGCCTTTAGAACTGTGAGAGAATAAATTTCTGTTGTTTTAAGCCACACAGTTTGTGGTATTTTGTTACCATAGCCCTAGGAAGCTAATACAGTATCTTTCTACCAAAAAAACACAAAGGGCTATATAGTATTATGTCATCTATCCTTGTAGTACTACTTGTAGAGTAGAACCAAATTATTAATATCTGATTACTCATTCAGGCAGCACATATTAATTAATTGAGCTCCTACTATGTCCCAGGCATCGTGCTCTAAGAAAATGGTTCAGACTGGGTGCGGTGGTGGCTCACGCCTGTAAACCCAGCACTTTGGGAGGCCAAGGCAGGCAGATCACGAAGTCAGGAGATTGAAACCATCCTGGCTAACATGGTGAAACCCTGTCTCTACTAAAAATAAAAAAAATTAGCTGGGCATGGTGGCGGGGACCTGTAGTCCCAGCTACTCAGGAGGCTCTAAAAAAAAAAAAAAACCTGGCATGGTGGCAGGCCCTGTATCCCACTACTTGGAGGCTGAGGCAGGAGAAGGCATGAACCGGAGGCGTTGTGCCACTGCACTCCAGCCTGGGCAACAGAGTGAGACTCTGTCTCCAAAAAAAAAAAGAAAAGAAAGTATTCAGTCTCTGGGAACAAGACAGACAGGGCTAACCTCATGGAGCATATATTTCAGTGGGTTTTGCTTTCTTTAAGAATATCTAAATAGTGGCTCATCACCCTCCTTTGTGGAAACCTAGCACACTAGCAGCCATTATAATTAAAATTTCAAAATACAGCAAAATTATTTTAGAAAGAACATAAAAATGAGCACATGTGGTTTAATAGAAGTCGGGCTTTGACAGATCTAAATTCAATGTCTGTTTTATTCCTTACTCATGCAATTTCAGGCAAATCACTTACCCTCCTTATGCCTCAGTTTCATTACCTTAAAAATACGGATAATAAATATACCTACCTTACAGGGGATTTTTTTCAATACCAAATTATTTATTATGTGTAAAATGCTCAGAACATTGTTAGCATATATGCTCTCAATAATTGTCATCTATTATTATTTTAAATAAAAAGTTATATGTTACATAAGGGCTCAGTACAAATTATTATTATTACTACTAATGTTAAAAATACTGTACTTTTGCTGAGGCTGCAAGTCTAATGAGTAGAATCAGATTTGAAGTCTACGTTTGTAATTTGCAACCTTACTAGCTACCATGTCCCCTTGGCCAAGTTACTTAACCTCTCAGAACCTGTTTCTTCATTTGTTTAATAAAGATAAAACAGCTACTTCATAGGATGGTTGCAAAGATTAAATGAAGTAAGGTCCTGGCAAATAGCAAGCACTCAATAAACACCCACCCTATTCTACCCCGGCTCTGCAACAACACTCTACATTTTGTGTGGTTCTTGCTGTTTAAAATTACTACATCAAGATTCAGCATAAAAACATATGAAAAGTTTCAGAGCAGCATTTTAGAAAGTAACAAATGTTTACTTTCAGTGCATTTTCTAAAAATGCTAAGAAAGGCTTAAGGGCCTTAAACAAAGGCAAGCTTACACTTCTAATGTGTGTGTTTTCTCTACATTAAAATGATGCACTGCAAAGTCTCATATTTGCTTGGCTTCATCCTTTAGCCTTCAGAGGCTAGAAACTGACGCTGGATTTTTTTTTCTTATAATAAGGATACTGTGATGTAATGCCAGGACACTGGGTGCTTTCACTGGCTCTGCGTGAGCTTTTCCAGTATCTTGGCTCTCACCATCATCTTCCCTTTTCTTCCTCCTCTTTCCTCCCTCTCAGATCTGCTGCCTATATTCTGGTGTTAATGAGATCTGGAGAAGGGCTCTCGGGAGAACAGAGTGGAACTCTGTCCTGTCCAGTCAGATTCCCTGGAAAGACTCTGATAGGCTGCTTTCCAATATCAATAGGCTTCTGCTTTAATAAAGCTAAGAGCGATGGTGCATGGGTGGGTCCAAGGAAGAAGAGAATTGATATTCAGTTTTCCTGGTCTGGTCTTGTTGAAAAATTACCACGGCCGGCCGGGCGCGGTGGCTCACGCTTGTAATCCCAGCACTTTGGGAGGCCGAGGCGGGCGAATCACGAGGTCAGGAGATCGAGACCACGGTGAAACCCCGTCTCTACTAAAAATACAAAAAATTAGCCGGGCGTGGTGGCGGGCGCCTGTAGTCCCAGCTACTCGGAGAGGCTGAGGCAGGAGAATGGCGTGAACCCGGGAGGTGGAGCTTGCAGTGAGCCGAGATTGCACCACTGCACTCCAGCCTGGGCGACAGAGTGAGACTCCGTCTCAAAAAAAAAAAGAAAAATTACCACGGCCCTGAAAATGTGTGTATAAGCTAGTTTTTGCTACAAAACAAGCCATCCCAAGCTTACTTCACAATTCTGTTAGAATGGAAATAGAGGCTGGGCTCAACTGGGCAGATCTTCTGCTAGGTTGAGTTGGGCTTACTCATACAACTGCAGCCAGATACCAGATCACCTGGAGATTGGTCTAGAATGACCTCACTCACATGTTTGTCTGAAGGTGCTGGCTATTGCCTGCAGTAATGAGGATGACTGAGCCGCATGTTCACAGCAGGCTAGCCCAGGCTTATTTATATGATGGTGATCGCAGGGTTTCCAAAAGCAGCAAGATAAAACATGTCCTGATACATAAACCTCTGCTTGCATCATATTTGCAAGTGTAAATTGGCCCAAACAAGTCACAAAGCCAAGCCATGTGCGAGGGAACTAACAAAGAGCATGGATAAAGCAAGGTAGATAATTTGTGACCATCTTTACAATCTCCACATTTCTTCTATTGTCTGGAAGAAGCACAGCATTTGTCTTAGGAGGGCATTTTGAGGAGACCTCCATTATTTCCATATATCAGAAAAAGAGAATTAGGAACCCCCAAAAATTAAAACTTGAGGAGTCTCCAATTTAGCAGAGGAAATTCAAAAGAGCTCTCAGAAATAAGTAACAAGTCTTACTTGACAGTGAATAAAGGAAGTAGCTCATTTAGACTCTAATTATATTATACATATATATGTAATATTCTGAGATTACTCTTATTATTCAAAATAAGACTCTGAACATGTATATATTACATATATATAGTGTATACACACACCCACACATTCCTATGTGATTCATTCAAATGTTTGTTTCTGCAAACATTTATTTTAAAAATGTGTATCAGACTGAAGTAGGTACTGAGAGTACAAATGTAGTTCTCTGCCCTCATGAAGCTTGGAGTCTAGCCGGCAAGACAGAGAATAAGAGTTACATATTAACAATTCTCACAATGCTGCAAAGGGAAGATCCAGGGAGGATGGCACAAGGTCCCAGCCCAGTTACAGGGATGGTGGGACTCTTCTCTGAGCTCTGAAAGATGAGCTGAGTCCTCCAAGTGAAGAAGAGGAGGAAAGGAAGGCTAGGCAGAGACCAGCATGAGAGGGGGAAACCTTTAAATGGGCTGTGTGGAAAGATCTTCATTTTCTAATCACATGAATTAGATGATATGAGACATAAGAAAGTGCACTATTAACTGAACTAAGCTATATACACGTAAGTGCAATGTTGTAATCAACCATGTATTGCTCAATGTCAAAGAGCATTTTCTAATTTATGGTTCTTACTGTTTATTCAATAACCAGAATGCATTAGATCAGGGTGCATGACAACCATCCCAATCCCCTCAACCCAGCTCTCTTACCTATGCTCAGTAAACCCACACAGGTATGGGTCTTCTGAGGCCCTCACAGGGACTCATAATCTCTAAACATTTAGATTTTCAGGTTTTTCTGAAAAAGCAAAAGATCTGGCAAAACTCAGCTCTCATTTCCACATGGCAACGATTGGTAGAAGCTGCTCTGTTTAGTGTGGACACACTCTAGTTTGACAAATCCCTCCAGCCCCATTATTTCCTGCCTGGCCTGTGTGAGTATCTGTGTTTGCAGCTCCTAGATATTTCTCTGCCATAAGTATTTATTTTAAATGTAACTAACAATAATCGTACCCAGAAAACACTTTCAGATCTTGAATGATATTGGTTTTTATTTGTTTGTTTTGTAGAAACAGGGTCTTGCTATGTTGCTCAAGCTGGTCTTGAACTCCTAGCTTCAAGCAATCTTCCTTCCTCAGCTTCCCAAAGTGCTAGGATTACAAGCATAAGCCACCACGCCCAACCTTGAATGGCATTGTTAAGTCAGCATACATGACTGCCATTTTTCTTATTTTCTTTCTTTTGTGATATTTTTGCCTTCTTTATAGAATTTTGATCTGTCATTGTCACAGTTAGAGTTAGTGAATAAAACATGTGTGCCTATCACATCCAAAACAATTAGTTTTAAGCAGACCATTATAAATATTTTCATAATTTTATTCATAGGACAATATGCTTATTTTATAACAATAAATGAGTCTGTGTTCTTTACTTTTTTCTTGTTTCATTTTGAAGTTTCTAATCTTTCAGGGTAATTACTATAATGACTGAAGGCATTTTTAAAGATTATTTCTTTAAGTTATGCTTCACATTTGTAAGGTGAATCAGAAATATAAACAATTATATGACTACATGACATATTTGTAATATGCCTATTTAATTGATTTTTAAAACCCACTTATAAGATTATTGCTATAGATGTTCTGCTTACGATAAATGTAAGCTTTTTCAAGATTTCGCCACCTGCTTTATTTTCCGGCCCTCCTTTCATCGCTTATCTAAATCCTATTCATGTAGGCTGGTGGCGGACATTTCAGGGGTCTGAAATCATTATTACGTTTTGAGAAATAACTTCAAGACAAACTTTACATTATACCCAGAATTAGCCATTCTATCAGCTTTTGTCATACTTTGTCTTAGGACAAATGGCATTTCTGTAGAAAGATGCTTGGCAGAATGTGGCTTTGAACTCCTTCATTCCCTAGACTCCTTTAAACGTGTAGAGGAGGAATAAGGGTAATTTACTTCCTTACTGAGCTTGACTAACTAGTATTTTATGTAACTACTCCAATATGTAGTTTTAAAAATACTTTAAGGGCAATGTCCATTTTCTCCAAATAAAATTCTTATTACTGTGGATGAAATGCAATCAGGAAATTTTGTCTTCGTTTAACAACTTTAATGGTATGGATATAAAGGACAGATCATTGCTATGCAGCTAGGATAAACATGGAACTAAAGATTTATGTTTCATTTTTCCTCTTCATTTGTTATACTGTATCACTGTTTCAGACCCAAATCTGATAAAAAGGAAGCATAATTGTGTCACCTGAATGTTTTTGAAATGCACCAAGCTTCTTTTTTAAATATAAAAATACTCCAACTAACCAGAGGTCTGGATTAATGGAATTGTTTAACTACAAACTGTTTTCAAGAAGAAGGATGTGATTGGTACAATAGAAACAGACTTACTAATCTGTATCTGAAAATGTCACCCTTCAGGCCGTGCATAAGCACAGGGCTCAGGGCACATTCAGCCCAAACTCCTGCACTTTCCTCACCAAAACCACTGTGGTCTTCAATGGCCCTCACCACTATGGTCATTGATGAGGATTAGTAGGCAGAACAACGTCTCTGAAACAATGAAGAATCATTTAAGAAAGACCACAAAGAGTGGAATGACATATTTTAGAGATGCTTTCAACAATGGATCAAAATGAGAGGAGTTTTTTTCTTTTTTTTACCTTTAGTCAAAGGAACAATTTAACAATGAGTCAGAATTTCTTTTTCTTTTTAATTTGTATGAATTTAAGGGGTAGAAGTGCAGTTTTGGTACATGGATATACTGCAGAGTGGTGAAGTCTGGGCTTTTAGTGTATCCATCACCCGAATAATGTACATTGTACCCACTAACCAACTTCTCAACCCTCACCCACCTTCCCACCCTCCCACCCTGAGTCAGAATGTCAGTAACCTGTGTTTTGCCTTTAGATTGGCTGTATATTATGTTTTATAGGTTACTTGACATGAGGCTGATGCACAGCCACAGGGGTGGAGAAGTGGGACAATCTTCACTCTCTCTCACCAAAAGGGCATACATTGTGGTCTCAGATCTCAACACAAGCTAAAGCACTCCATCTGCCAAGCTCCATGCTCCAAAATTCAGGTGGTTCACTGTTTGCACCTGACAGCAACGGAGCCCGCAGGTCTCCATAACTACACCTACTGCCTTCCTCTACCTTTGTTGGCCTCCCGACTCCGAGCCCATGAAGCTGCCTGCATCACCCACTCACTTGGTAACGATCCGTGAGCAATTCTTCCAGCTTGCTCTCTTGCATTGCAGGAACTGTGGCGGAGAATCCAGAGTAACAGAATCGCTTTGTTAGTCTGGTAATTAAGACAGGAGTGACATTCAAACACAGCCTGGACAGGATGTGGCAAATTACTGTATTCTTTGTGTGAAAAGCTGTTCCCAGTCTGCTTTGTCTGCCCTCCTGGGATCTCATCATCTCCACTAAAAGTCAAAATGGGATTTTGTACCCTCTATTCCCTTATCTTTTTTTCGCCCTAATATATATCTGCTTTGTGGGAGCTATGTTTGTCAAAATGTGCTAATTTATAGCATTATGGGGAAAAATGAAACCTCAGCTTTCAATTCTTGTTCTTTCAGGCAGCTTTACTAAGGGTCTCCTCCTTCCTCCCTCCCTCCTTTCTATTTCTGGGGAGGTTATTTGCTAAACAAAACACGGTCTTTCTTTCCCCCTTGCAACATATGAGGCAGGCAAATGGCCACTCTTCATCCGTTTTTCAAGTATATTATACATACAATTCTCTCACAGCTAATAGCTCCTTCTATTGTCCGTAATTTATCACTGTCAAGGTTCTTTACATTTTATTTCTTCCTTATGTGTTTCATGAGAAATCTATGCTTCTACTATTGTGGCCCTGGATTTCATTAGCATAAACTGCATGATGTCAAATAAATACATATTCTATATCACACTAGAGTCTGTGTTTTCTGCAAAGAACAGGATGTTACTTTTATTGGTATGGTTTTTTCCCATTTCCTTACGGTCTTTTTCTTTTCCACTAAACCATTATGAAGTGAGTACCAAAGGTATCCTGGGTAATTAGCCATTACAGTACTGTCACAGAGGGTTCCACAGTCAATACAAAGATAATTTGGGCAATGGTGAATGACAGTGCTGTCCAGACTTTTGGGATAATCAAGGACACATCCAGCTGTACCAGACATCTGTCAGACCCATGAATCATTTCAACTGACTCGACAATAGCCAGGCAGCCCCAGTGAAGGTAAGCACTACAGCAGGCAGCAACACTTGCTCTTGCATATAACTGCATGCTGCAAGAACAGAGCCCTGTGCAGAATATGAACATTAGTGATGTTTTCATGTTGGTTAAAACAATGATAAGAAAGAAAATGTAAATCAATTGGTCAGGGGGAAAGAGTAGGCATATTATGAGAATACTTGGATTTTTCCTAGCTAAAAATAAAATATATGCTTAAGAAATATTGGTCATGATTGGTTTTATGTAATTAATTCTATTTCCAAATCAGTCCAGACTTTTTTATGTACCTGAGATCTACGCTGTTAAGGGCCTTTTATAAGTTAATGTTGCTTTTATGGTTTTCACTTTCAAAGTTCCTTAGCAAGGGTGGCTGGCTGTTTGTGGAGTAGTCTTGGCTAGAAGTTCTTGGAATGGTATTGAAAACTCTCTAAAACGAGAAAGTGACACAACAGTCCAAATTGAATTAGAAAGCATTGTAATTATTTACAATATATTTTTTTAAATGACTGCCCCTCTGAGAATCTTTGACATTCACACATGGCAGGTAGAACTCTGATTCCAAACTACAATTGACTCCCTGATCATGAATTTACTACAGTGAGGTGTAAATATGATCTTATTCTGGTTAGCTTTGATGTAACATTTCCTAGCTTTCCTATGCTATCCCCAAACTTCCAAGACCTTTCCAACTGAGACCAGAAGCAAGAAACTTGTCAATTTGCTGCCCCATTCCTCCTTGTCTCACAAGAAACTATTCTTATACAAATCACTTTTATGAGTTGCTTAACAGGCTCTTCATTCACAGTTTCTCATAAATCCTTTAAATGTCAGACTAGTGAGTGCAGAGTGAGCTGAAATGGAGCTGCTCTGTGCACCTGCGGTGAGGCAAGGAACTGGGGCTTCCTGTGATGCTGGGAAGTTGGGATCCCAGGCAACCTGGGTATCTGTCATGGAAATCAGTGTCAAAGGAGCATTTGTTTTTACTCTTTCATCAACTCTACTAACTTTTTGGGCTTTTATAAACAGTTTTATTGAGGTATAAATGATATACAGCAAAATGCACTACTTAGGATACACAATTTGATAAGTTTGACATATGTGTACACTTGTGAAACCATTATAACAACCAAGATAGTGAATATATCCATCACCCTCAAATTTTTCTTATGCCTATTTGTAATCCTTTTCTCCTACTCCTTCATGTTCACCCTCCCCAGGCAAAGAGCCAAATGCTGTCACTACAGATTGTTTGCATTTTCTAGAATTTTATACAAATGGACTCATTTAGAACAAACTCATTTTTATGTGTGTATCTTCTTCTATTTGGCATAATTTTGAGATTTGTCCATGTTCTTCCATGTATCAGTAATTCATCCCTTTTCCTTATCAAGTAACATTCCATTGTATGTACATACCACTGTTTATTTATCCAATACACCTGTTAATGGACATTTGACTTATTTTCAGTTTGGGGCTATCACAAATAAAACTAATGTGAACATTCATATACAAGTCTGGGAATGGATATATGTTTTATTTCTCTTGGATAAATACCTTGGAGTACAATGACTGAATTACTTTGACAAACTGTTTTCCAAAGTGGTTGGACCTTTATACATTACCACCACCAGCAGTGTATGAGAGTTCCTGTTCCTCCACATCTTGCTCAACATTTGATATGGTCAATTGCTTGATTTTAGTCATTTTAATAGATGTGTAGTAGTATCTCACTGTGATTTTAATTTTCACTTTCCTAATAACTAATGGCATTAAGTATTTTTTTCATGTGCTTATTTGCCATCTATACAGTTTCTTTGGTGAACTGTCTAAATATATTTTCCATTTGTCAAAAACAAGTTTTCTGTATATCACCAGCTCTATTTCTGTAGTCTCTTCTGTTCCATTGATTTGTCTATCTTTATACCAATACAACACTGTTTTTATTGCCACAGCTTTGCAAGAGGTCAATAAAAGGTGGCACAAATTCTCCAGCCATATTTTTCTTTCTCAAAATTATTTTGGATTTTCTAAGTCATTTATACTTCCATATGTATATTAGACTCAGATTGTCCCACAAAAACAAGCTGGTATTTTGATTGAGATTGTATTAGATCTATACATCAATTTGGATAGAAGTAAATTTTAACAATATTGAGCCTTCTAATCCATGGACAAGGTATCTCTCTTCATTTATTTAAGTCTTCTTTAATTATTTAAGTCTTCTTTAATTCTCTCATTTATTTAAGTCTTCTTTAATTAAGTCTTCTTTTATTCATCTCAGCAATATTTTGTAGGTTTCAGTGTACAGAATTTGTCAGATTTGTCCCATTTTTTCTTTTTTTTTTTTTTGAGACAAAGTCTCGCTCTTGTTCCCCAGGCTGGAGTGCAATGGCACGATCTCGGCTCACTGCAACCTCTGCCTCCCAGGGTCAAGCTATTCTCATGCCTCAGCCTCCTGAGTAGCTGGGATTACAGGCACCTATCACCACGCCTGGCTAATTTTTGTATTTTTAGTAGAGACGGGGTTTCACCATGTTGGCCAGGCTGGTCTCCAACTCCTGACCTCAGGTTATCCGCCCACCTTGGCCACCCAAAGTGCTGGGATTACAGGCATTAACTACCGCGCCTGACCCCCTATTTTTAATTCTTTTTTTTTTCTTTATGGAAGGTGTCATTGATTTTCAATTTCAATGAATTAAATAAATTGTTACTCCTTTTTGTTTCAATTTCTGAGTATTTGTTGTTAGTATATAAAAATACAATTGATTTTTATATATTGACCTTGAATCCAGCAATCTTATAAATTCAGTATTAGTTTTAATAGCTTTATGGTAGATTCCATTATCTTTTCTACTTAAACAATTAAATTGTGACTAAAGATAGTTTTATTTCTTCTATTTAATCTGTATTCCTTTCCTTTTTTTTTTTTTTTTTTTTTTTTTTTTTGCCTGATTGTACTGGCTAAAATCTTCACTACATTATTGAATAGAAGTAGCAACAGCAGACATCCTGCTCTTGTTCTTGATCTTAGACACAAAGATCCAGTCTTTTGCCATTAAGTATGATATGCTCTATAGGGTTTCTGGAGGAACCTTTTGTCAGGTTAAGTAAGTTCTTGTCCTTTTCTAGTTTGCTTAGAGCTCTTTTGAGGCATGGATGTCGGATTTTGCCAAGTAATTTTTTTATTCTATCTAGATGATCATGTGGTTTTTCTCTTTTAGTTTCTTAATATAGTGATTGGTTTTCCAATGGTAAACCAACCCTACATTCCTGGGATAAACCCTATGATCGTGGTATATTATGCCTTTTATATATTATTAAACCTGATTTGCTAAAGCTTTGTTCAGAAATTTTACATTTATGTTTATGATGGATAATAGTCTCATGTAATTTCAATTTCTTATCAATTTATTTTTATTTTATTATTATGCATTTATTTAATTAAAAATTTTAATTTGTTATATTTAATTATTATCAATTTCTTATTGCTTGATTTTGCTATCAGAAAAGCATTCTGTTATCTTCAGTTTTTTAGAAGAGTTTGTACTGTGTTGGTCTTATTTCTTTTTTAAATCTTTTTATAGCAGTTTTATTGAGATATGTTTCACATACCAAATGATTCACCCATTTAAAGTGTACAACCCAATGGCTTTTAATGTATTCGCTAAAAGACTACATTTTCATTTCTTCCCTCCTAATCTTTGCACTATAGATGCTAGATATTATATATATATATATAAAATAAGCCCTGCAATGTATTGTATTACTTTTTACTTAAATGATCAATTTTTAAAGATATTGAAATAACTAAAATTATTTAGATTATGAGCATCTTTTTTTTTTTTTTTTTTTTTAAACAGAGCCTTACTCTGTTGCCCAGGCTGGAGTGCAGTGATGTAATCTCGGCTCACTGCAACCTCCATCTCCCATATTCAAGTCATTATCCCGCCTCAGCCTCCCGAGTAGCTGAGATTACAGGCGCCCACCACCACACCTGGCTAATTTTTGTATTTTTAGTAGAGATGAGGTTTTATCATGTTGCCCAGGCTGGTCTTAAACTCCTGACCTCAAGTGATCTACCTGCCTCAGCCTCCCAAAGTGCTCGGATTACAGGCATGACCCACCATGCTTGGCCATAAGCATCTCATATACTTATCCATGTAGTTGCCATTTCTGTCTGGTACTCTTTGTATAGACCCATATTTCCATCTGGAATCATTTTTCTTCTGCATGAAGGACTTTCTTTAGCATTTCTTAGTTGGTCTGCTGGTGATGAACTGTTTCAGCTTTTATGTATCTGAAAATGTCCTTAATTCACTCTCATATTTGAAAGATGTTTTACTAAGTAGAGTTCTAGCTGATAATGTTTTTTTTCAGTATTTTAAAGATGCTGCACCACTGTTTTCTCATTTGGATTGTTTCTAAGAAGAAATCTATTGTCATTTTTGTATTTGTTCCTGTCTAAAAAGTGGTTTTTCCTTCTGGCTGCTTTTAAGAGTTTCTCTTTTTCAGTGCTTTTAAGCAATTTGATTATGGTGTGCCTTAGTGTTGTTTTGTTCATGTTTCTTGTGCCTGTTGCTTGTTGAGCTCCTTAGACCTGTGAGTCTGTCATTTTAAGCAAATTTGGAAAACTGTCAGCCATTTTTTTCTCAAGTATTTTTTTTTCTCTCCTTCCTTCTTTCCTTTGGAGATTCTTTTTTTTTGAGACAGAGTTTCACTCTTGTTGTCTAGGGTGGAGTGCAATGGTGCAACCTCCGCCTCCCAGGTTCAAGTCATTCTGCCTCAGCCTCTTGAGTTGTTGGGATTACAGGCACTTGCCACCACACCCGGCTAATTTTTGTATTTTTAGTAGAGACAGGGTTTCATCATGTTGGTCAGGCTTATCTTGAATTCCTGACCTCAGGTGATCCACCCGCCTCGGCTTCCCAAAGTGCTGGGATTACAGGCAGGAGCCACCTCACCCAGCCTCCTTTGGAGACTCTAATGTTATATTTATTACGCTGCTTGAAGTAGTCCCACAGCTCACTGATGCTCTTTTAATTTTTCTTTTTTTCTTTTCTTTTCTTTGAGACAGAGTCTCACTCTGTCGCCCAGACTGGAGTGCAGTGGCGCGATCTCGGTCACTGAAACCTCTGATTCCTGGGTTCAAGAGATTCTCCTGCCTCACTCGCCTGAGTAGCTGGGACTGCAAGCACATGCCACCACACCCGGCTAATTTTTGTATTTTTAGTAGGAACAGGGTTTCACCATGTTGGCCAGGATGGTCTCGATCTCCTGACCTTGTGATCCACCCGCCTTGGCCTCCTAAAGTGCTGGGATTACAGGTGTAAGCCACCACGCCCAGCCTGCTCTTTTAATTTTTTTGGATTCTCGTTGCTCTTCATATTTCATTTGGGAGTCTCCATTGCTATGCATTCAAGTTTACGTGTCTTTTCTTCAAAAACGTCTATAAACTGATCGTTGCTTTCAATGTGTTTTTCATTTCAGACATTGTAGTTTTCATCTCTGGAAGTTCAGTTTGGGTCTTTTTCATATCTTCTATGTCTCTATCTACTTTTTGAATATAGGAAATAGTTATAACGACTGTTTTGATGTCATATTATGCTAATTATAACATCTATATCAGTTGTGGGTTACTTTCAATGGGTTGAAAATTCTAATTAAGGTTCATGTCATTCTACCTCTTTACATTTTTGATAATCATTGACTAGGCACCAAACATTACAAATTTTGCCCTGAGCTTTATTTTGGGATACAGTTAGGTTATTTGGAAACAGCTCGATCCTTTCAGGCCTTGTTTTTACAATTTGCTACGTGGTTCTGGAGCAGTGGTCAGTCTAGAGCTAATTAGTCCCTGCTACTGAGGCAAGCTCTTCCTCAGTATTCTATCTAATTCCCTGTTAATTGTGAGTTTTACCGTTTTGGCTGATGGTAACAGAAACTATTCCTGGCCCTGTCAGTGCACATACTGTTTCCTTTAATCTTTTTAGATGTATTTTCCCCCAACCTCAGACAGTTTCCTCACCCACATGCACTGATGATTACTCGGTCGAATGTTTGAGGGGGCCCCTCTGCAGCTCCCCAGGACTCTCCATTCTCATTGGTACTCTATCAGGTGAACTTGGCTCACCTTGGTCTTCCTGAACTCTGTGCTGTCTCCTCAACTCAGGGTGTTCTCTGGGCCTTGCTTGGGTTTTTTCTGCCCACATCACAGCCTGGAATCTCTCCAAGGCACAAGAGTAAGTGGAAGAAAGTACAGGGCTCACCTCGATTATTTCCCTTCTCTCAGGGGCTACTGTTTTTCATTGCATGATGTCTCATGCCTTGAAAACTTGTTTTATATATTTCATCTTTTTGTTCTTGTTTCAAGCAGGAAGCTAACTCTGGTTCTGTTCCTCCATCTTTGGTGCTAAATTTTTTTTGTTACTTTTATTCATCCATGTGCCTGTTCAACAAGTAAATGTGTCCCATGGCTGTGCTATAAAGGACTAAGAAGATTCATATGAAAATTTCTGCTCCAGGAGAATGGAGACAAGGACTGGAGACGTAGAGGAAAGAATACTTTAGTCCATATGGGAGAATCGTAAAGGCCTCACAGAAAAGGTAACACTTGGGTACATTTATAATGGAGGAATAGGAGAGTGCTAGAGAGACAAGATGGGGAAAGTATTCCAGGCAGGTGACTAATGTGAATAAAGGCATAGAAACACAAAGATGCATGATATGTTCAGGGAACTAAAACTTACTTGGAATATTATGCATGTGAAAGGCAAGGACAGGACCCAGAGAGAAGGTGAGTAGCAAAAGATGAGGCTGAACAGGTGATTAGGAGCCAGATCATCTAAGATCTTGCATATCATGTTAAGATTGTAAACATGTTTTAAAAAGGGAATACCATTAACTGGGAAGAAGATTACAATCTTTGGAGAAAGGCAGACCAGGGAAAAGATTAAATCACAATACAAGAAAAATACAGAGAACTAGAACCCCATGATGTGAGTGAATGGAAAGCCAATTGCTTGGGAAGACAGAAAGCAGATTTGGGATTAGGGTGAGGCAAATGAGGCACCTAGAGGCAAAATTAAAGGAGGTGCTTGCCCTCAGGGTCATGAATGTGCCCATCTTGCCTCTACACACCCATGACAGTGAGCAGCTCTTTAAATATTGCACTCTAGGTGCTGCCATTGCCCTGTAGTCCTGGTCCTTGCAGGAAGATTTCTCATCTTTTGTAGGCAATCATACAAATCATAAATCTAAGCCCCAAACAGAACTGGGATGGAGACTGCAAATTAATAGACAACATAAAGACATAAACACTACACAGAGAAAATATTTATTCATACAAGAAGATTTTCAGCTAAACCTCTCTCCATCATCTGAAGATTTAAACTTTGGCAAAAGTCGGTCACATATAACAAGTCTCTACTGAGAAGACAGAAAGCTTGAATTAAATCTCATTGGAAGTAGGTCTTCCACTCATGCTCATGAACAGTCATCTCACCTGGGCTACCCAACACAAGTACTTGGCAAAGTTTGGAGGAAAAGCAACCAGATAGGCACCAGGCACCATAAGTCCTAACTTTGCCTCCCCAGGAGACAACTCCTTGATCAGATGAGGCTTGTTCAGGAAAGGTGTGTACCACACAAAGTGTGGTCACTGCCCAGCAGCATAGCAGTACCTGAGTGCTGTCAGAAATGCAGAATCTCAGACCTCAAAACAGACTTCCATTCTCCTAAGATCCTTAGTGTTGACACATACATCAAAGTTTGAGAAGCACTGCTAGAGATGACTTTCTCAGGATGGTTCTGGAGGACCTACTTCACAGAAAACTTTAAAAATGGAATTTGGAACCTATGGTGGGTTGAATAGTAGTCCCAAAAAATATATGTCCACACCCTAATCCCCAGAACCTATGAATGTGACCTAATCTGGAAAACAGGTCTTTGTAAACTTAATCATATTGAATGAAGGTCTTAAGATGAGAGCATCCTGGAAAATCCAGGTAGATTCTAAGTCCAATGACAAGTGCCCTTATAAGAGTGAGGCAGAGAAAGATGACGCAGTCAAGAGCAAAAGGCAAGGTGACAATGAGATGGAGAAGCCCAGGAATTCTGGGGCCAGCAGAACCTTGAAGAGGCCAGGAGCAGGATCTCCCCTGGAACCCCCAGAAGGAGTGTGACTTTAGACATCTGGTCTCCAGAACTGTGAGCGAGAACATTTCTGTTGTTTTAAGCCATTAGGTTTGTGGCAATGTGTTATGGCAGCCCTGAGGAACTAATACGGAACTACCTCATTTATTTATCCATTCATAAGTGAGTCAGCCAATTGGCAAGCAACATTTGTTAGTCATCTTCTATGTGCCATTTCACAGATGTAGAAACTGAGACTTATAGAGCTGAGGTGTGCTCACTGTTATACTTTGTAAGTAAATCACAGAACTGGCATTCAAGGCCAGATCGTTTTTATTTCAAATCCAGTTTATCTTTCTACTACACAATCCTTTAGCAGCAAAAATTAAGGGCCAGGTTATTTAGTGAGTCACAAATATAATTCTCGCTAAATCAAGGCCTTCACAGTAGCACATCCTTAAAATACCTCCGTGTACAATTCTTGTTTTTAGTACATTAGTGAAGACGAATATTGTCAGCCTTATTGTGTATAAATCCCTATCATGTCTTCCTCAAGTCCAGAACCCCTTCTTCTGTTTAATACTGTCTCCTCAAATCAGAATAGGAAAAAAAGCTGACTTTTCACTTATCTGAAGTCAATTCACTTCTAATTTTTTTTTTTGAGATGGCGTCTTGCTTTGTCACCAGGCTAGAGTGCAGTGGCACGATGTTGGCTTACTGCAAGCTCCACCTCCCAGGTTCAAGCAATTCTCTTGCCTCAGCCTCCCGAGTAGCTGGGATTACAGGTGCCCGCCACCACATCCAGCTAATTTTTGTATTTTTAGTAGAGACGAGGTTTCACCATGTTGGCCAGGATTGGATTGCAGGCATGAGTCACTTCTAATGTTTTACTTCGACCTGACCATTTGCCTTTCTACCATTCACAGCTAATTACAGAATGGAAACTTTATCTCCCACCTTGGAACAGCAATGCAGTTGGATAAACCAAGGGGGCTCTGACAGTGCAACTAAAACATGGCCATTTTAGGGGCCTGGGATGAGAAAGTCAGGAGGAATTATATCCTATCTTCCTCATTTCTTTGCCATTCATTCACTCAACCTGCATATATTAATTAAGCCCTTTCTACCTGCTAGGCACTGTTCTGAGCTTTGGGGTGGAGTTCTGAAGAAGAGAACCTTAGTCACTGTCCTCATGGTGCTAAAGGAGTACCCTTGGTGGGAGAGGCCCAGGAGAGAAGTGGCCCAGGGTAAAGATGATCTGGTGTACACATGGTGCTGTGGGGGCAGTTAGTGTTCATGATTGACACCAAGAGACACCAGGGCACAGTGAGGACTATGACAAACTGTAGGAATCCTCTTCCTAGCACCAAACAACTCACTTTTATGTAAAGCACCTGATTTAAACTGGTGAACTGGTGGTCTTCAACCTAAATGCATGCTGTGACAGGCGAAGGCACAGGAAGCTATGGAAGCTCTTAAAGGGGCATCTAAATCAGACACTCATCGTGCTATCCTAGAGATGAGCCACGAGGCCCTCCTAGCATTTTTCATTCCCTGACAGTCATCGTTCCCAGCTCCATCTATTTTTTGTGGCTGGGGCCCAAAGTGAGACCACAGTGTCATAGACTAAGCTCACATGTCTCAGGACTTTTTACACACATTTTTTATGCTCAGCCTTCCTAACACACACAGCACAGCCTGCTATTCACAGATTGCAGACTCCAGAGCAAACATTTCCCCTAGAGGAGTCTCCCAGAGAGAAAAAGGAAGGAGCAGAGGCTGGACCTGGGCTGGAAGGAGCAAGGTTTCTACAGGCTGGGAAGTGCAAGTCTGAGGCCACCTGACAAAGGCAAAGGGAATGGGTGGAGGAGCACTCTAGATCCCAAGGTGACACAATAAGCCACCAGGGCCTTTTAAAGGGATGAACTTGGGTTGAACTCTCCAGCATTGGTTTTATTCTGATATTGCTGTGTCCTTGGGAACCTGGGAAGAAAGCTTTGGTTATTTGTGGATCAGTTCTATAGTTTCACTTCACCTTCTTTCAATGCCAGCAGCAAATAAAGCTAAAAGCAACTTCATCTCAGAAATGAACTGGGGTCATGAAGAACATACCGCTCTGACAGCCATGGCCACAGCAGCTCCAAGGTAAGGGTAAAGATAGTCTGGTGTACACACGGTGCTGTGGGGCAGTTAGTGCTCATCACTGACACCAAGAGACAACAGGGCACAGTGAGGACTATGACAAACTGCAGGAATCCTCCTCTTAGCGCCAAACAACTCACTTTTACGTAAAGCACCTGATTTAAATTGAGGGTTAGAGAAAGCCTCCCTCTCTAACCTCAGGGGATGGTATCTCAGGGATGAGGTACAAGATACCATTCTGGCCTTCTCAAATTCATCTTCAACAGGTTATCCCAGGACCCCCTTTTTTGAGAAGCCCATGAATAGCCTCCAAAAGGGATCAAGTCTAGATAAGTGACTTGAAGCATCTCAGTAATTATGAGGTCATAGTAGGTACTGCCAAGATAACATTTCATTTTGTGCAACTAACAGCTACAAATCATAGAGGCTGATGTTGGATTTTTTTTTCTTTTTTCTTTTTTCTTTTTTTTTTTTTTGAGACAGGGTCTCACTCTGTCGCCCAGGCTGGAGTGCAGTGGAGCGATCTCGGCTCATTGCAAGCTCCACCTCCCGGGTTCACGCCATTCCCCTGCCTCAGCCTCCCAAGTAGCTAGGACTACAGGCACCCGCCACCACACCTGGCTAATTTTTTGTATTTTTAGTAGAGACGGAGTTTCACCTGGATTATTTTGATGCATACTCAGAAGTACATTAAAGGAGTCATTGGGAGTTGGCAGCAATAGTTGGGGAGCTAATCGAATAAAGGAAACAAACCATCTGGAAAGGACAGGTTATTAGGAATGGAAATTAGAAGCCCCAAATGGGTCAGACTGGGTTAGCACAGTAGCTAAGAAGAGAGACTGCAAGAAAGAAAAAAACCCGAGTTCAAATCCCAGGTAGGCTACATGCCTAGCTTCTTAATCATGGGTCTATCACTTCTCTAAGCTTCAGTTTCCCTACCTGATTAATGGGTATGATAGTAGTCCCTCCCTATAGGATTCCTGAGGAGACTTGATGAGATGCAGTGCTTTGCATTGTACCTTGTTCATAATAAGCACTCAGTAACTATATCTAAAAACAGCAGCAGATGAGGATGAGCACAGGTACTGGATGGAAGAGCACAGAAGATGCAACTGACAGCAGGTCAGGTGGGACATGGGCAAGAAGGGGCACAGTATCTAGACATAGGTAAACCTGGAGACAATCACATTCCCAATAAAGCACCAGAGTTCAGGTTCCTCAACTCTGGCTGCACATTGGAATCTTTTAAAGTCATTTTTGCGAGTTTTTGTTTGTTTGTTTCATTTTTAAATACCCATGCTTGCACCTCACCCCTCAGATTTAATTGATCTGGTGTGGGTCAGAGCATCAGTATTTTTAATTTTTTTTTTATTTAATTTCTGAAGTGTTTCTAATCTGCAGCCAGGGTTGAGCACCACTAGTTTAGATGATGCTGATCTAGATGATCTTGAATTCTGTCCCAAAGCCTGAAAGACCTTGGGAGAAAAAGAAAGTAATCTAGAATGACTCTTGGGTTCTTGGCCTAAGTAACTGGAGGGATAACATTGCCATTTTTCAAAATGGGAATGATTACAGGAGGATGGAACAGCTGCTTTGAACCCAGTGGTGAGTGCAAGCAGTGTTGGGGATGCAGAGCTGAATACAAGGTGACCTCTGCCCTTCTGGAGCTCACCGGTGGGTGGGCACAACAGGTGTATACATAAATAATGATGGTGCAGTATCATAAGGGTGCTGAGATCAACAAGCACTGGGAGCCACAGATGCATAGGGGCAGAAGAGACTACCTCTGCCTGGGGGAACTTTGCAGATGGACCATGAGATCAGCAATATGTGGGATAAAATGAGGAGGACATAAAACTGGAAGTAGGGGGTGAAACTGAGCCATAGTGCAGCAAAATGATGGAGGCTCAAAGTAGGGCAGAGGCAGCAGGGATGGAGATGATGAGTCAAGGAAGGCTGGGGTGGAGGCAGTTGAAAGAGAAACAGAAAAGACCAAGTTGCCCTGGGCAAGCCCTGTGTGTGTCAACATTGTGGAGTGAAGGCTTTCCCTTCTCAGTCTCCCCTCCACCACCTTGGCTTGACTCCCGGGCCCAGAGCTATTGGGAGACAATCTGCATCTCCCAGATGTGCACAATCATTTTGCCCCTCTTGCCTCTGGCCTTCGGAGTTCCTGTTTCTGACAAGCACAATGACTAAATGAAATTTGGTGAACCTTTCACCTTTTTAACTGCCTTAGTCTTCTCTAATCTCTTGGCTTCTCTTGATAAGCAGTTTCTGCCACTTAAGTGTTCCAAACTCCATCAACCCAGGTACTGATTTAGCAGGTCCTTTGTTTTCTTCTACCTTGGCTACCTTGGATGGATCTGGAGGTTACGTAAAATCAGGAAATTGAATGTGTATAATCTTTGGGAGAGAGCCCTGGTATTTTAGGGTAGTGTGCATCTTTATTATACTGCTCAGACCCTGTCGTACGACATCATGCCAGATAAGTAATTCACCTCCATTTCGCTTTGTTTTTCAGTTTCCCTGAGACTTTCTGTGAGGCCTGCAATTTGTTTTGAGTTCCAGCTCCAACAATCTCCAAGGGCCCAGCAATCACCATCACATATGGGTGGACAGGAAAGGGCATACCCGAAAAACAGTACAGAGTTCATCTTGTTACAGAGATGTACCCTGAAAAATAGTACAGAGATCATCTTGTTATGGAGATTTCTGGCACATATATACAGTTGGCTCTCCATATCCGTGGGTTCTGCATTGGTGGATTCAACCAACTGCAGATCAAAAATATTTGAAAAAAAGACATTGCATCTGTACTGAACATGTACAGACTTTTTTCTTGTAATTATTCCCTAAACAATACAGTATAACAACCATTTACATAGCATTTACATTGTATTATAAGTAACCTAGAGATGACTTAAAGTATGAGGGAGGATGTATGCCGGTTATATGCAAATACTACACCATTTTATATCAGGGACTTGAACATCCACGGATTTTGGTATCTGCAGGAAATCTTGGAACTAATTCTCCATAGATACCTAGGGACAACTGTATGTGTCTGTGTGGGGGGGGTGTGTGTGTGTGTGTATCAATCCTCATATGCATCATATCATATATGTGACATATAGCATACATATTATACCACATACATATATTATGTGTGTGTATATATATATATCTCAATTCTCATATGCCAGAAATATACAAATACACATATATCTATATGTATGTGCATATATACAGCTTTTGGTTATGAGAAAGTATTACCTATGCTTCTAAGCCTTACCCTGTCTGCAGCCCTGAATTATCCTTTCTGGCAAGCTTTGAACCCTCTCCATGAAGTAAATTTCCACATGCAAGCATTTAGCCCAGTTTAAATCAAGTCCAAAGATTTAACTATTCAGTATTGCCTTTTCATAATCTGCTTTAATTGTTATTGATTTGTATGTTTGGAAACTGCCTGGAGATGATAAAGGCCTCCCGTCTGTTTCACTACTGACCATTTGCTGGTTGGTGTCTGCCTCATCCTTGGCTCTTCAATTGGTCTCTCTTTAGCACTTCTACAGATGGTTCTACCTCCTGCCCTGCAGAAGTCCCTACTCCTGTAACAAATTGAATTATCAATAAAAAATAAACTGGAAAATAATCAACAGTTAAATAAAATCAATTATTCAAAAGAAGGTTTGATATGGAAAGGCAATTGGAGCTTTATTCAGCAGTGAAATGAAATAAATAATATATATTTTATTCTCTCTATATAGTAGAATCAAATCAGGACATTCAAGGAGAAATCCCTGCCCAGGGTTTGACCAACGTGCTGGCAATGGCCCTCCTATGCTGATCTCTTATAAGTCCTGTTTCCTCCAAGTTAGCTGGGTTTAGGCTCTTAAATTTCTAGTAGGGGTCTGAGAATTCTTAGTTATCTTTTGGTCTTTGAGTGACTGGCAACAGCAGAAAAAGAGAGACAATTGTAGTCATGCTGTGGGGAGAGGGCTGATATTTTGGTGATGAAAGAGGTTTAAGTTTCACAGAACTTTAAAAAACTTGCAATTATTTTAATAATTATCATCAATACACTTTCCTCATAGCACCATCACTTGTATTTGTCCGTGTGAAGAAGATAAACTTGAAAACTCATTTAAACCACTTCCTAGGGCTGAATAAAGTGAATCTAGCACAGGCTTTCTCCTCCAAAACAGAAAAAGAATATCTCAGCTGCTATGAAAGATTGAGAAAACTCAGAACCTGAGCTCTGTAGATCACTCTGAAGCTATAAGAATAAGGTGTATATACACAATGGAATATTATTCCACCACAAAAAGCATGAAATCCTATCATTTGCAACAGCATGGCTGGAACTAGAGGACATTCTATTAAGTGAAGTAAACCAGGCACAGAAAGACAAATACCACATCTTCTTACTCACATGTGGGAGTTACAAAACTTGATCTCATGGAGGTAATGAATAGGATGGTGGCTACCAGAAGCTGGGAAGGGCAGTGGGGAGGGAGGGATAAAGAAGGGTTGGTTCATGGGCACAAAAGTACAGTTGGATAGAAGGAAAAACATCCAGTGTTTGATATCACAATAGAGTGACTATAGTTAACAATAATTTATTGCATATTTTGAAGTAATAGATTTGGAATGTTCCCAACATAAAGAAATGATTGATGTTTGAGGTTATGGATACCCCAATTACCCTGATTTGATCATTACCCATTGTATGCTTTTATCAAAAGATCGTATGTGCCTCAGAAATATGTACAACTATTATGTATCCACAAAAATTAAAAATAATTTTAAAAAAGAATTGTAGAATTTAGGAATATGTGACAATAAAATCTCCCCTTTTCAGTAGGTTGTATAGAAACCATTGTGCGTCTGTTTTTCAAAGTTCTAATTTGTTTAAACATCATTTAAAATGTAGGTTCAACTTAGAGGGAAAGAAGAAGTACTTTCTCCTTTTAGAAATAAAGCTGGGGCTGGGCACAGTAGCTCACACCTGTAATCCCAGTGCTTTGGAAGGCCAATGCAGGAGGATTTCATGAACCTGAAAGTTCGAGACCAGTATGGGCAACAGAGTGAGATCCTCCCTCTACAAAAAAAAAAAAAAAAAAAAAAAAACTAGCTGATGTGGTAATGTGTGCTTGCACTCCCAGCTACTTGAGGCTGAGGTGGGGTGATTGTTTGAATCCAGGAGTTTGAAGCTACAGGAAACTATGATTGTAGCACTGCATTCCAGCCCATCTCTAAAAAACTAAAAATGAAAATAAAAATATATCAAAAAGAAATAAAGTTTGGGATATGTTAGCATGGTGAATATTAAAATATTAAGAAAGTTAATGAAAATTAACTCTCTACAGCTTTAGTTTTAAGGCAATAGGAGATCAGTAGTAGAGTGAATACACAGGGCTACATGCCAATGAAACCTGTTTTAGGAAGGCAAGTCTTAGGCCTAGCGGATGTGCAGATATATTAGAAATGAGACTGTCTGAATAAATGCCATTTGTCAAAATGCTTGTAGCAAAGAGCTTACTTCAAGGCAAAGGTGATTCATTAAAGGAAGGAGGCTGGAAGGTGAGGGGTTCAAGATGTGAGTCATTTAGGATTAAATCCAAAGTGCTCCCAAACAACAAACAAATAAACACAACAAGCAATAATAAAAAGCAAACACATGCCTTCTTGCTTTTAAGTGATGAGGGGAGAGTGAACCCCCTGCCAGACAGAGTTTTTGGTGCAAGTCTGCTCTGAATCCCTGAAGCACTCAAACCACCTCTGGCTGTGCCCCAGAAACGCCTGGATTCTAAAGGAAGTGAAAGAGAAACTTGGATTCTAAAGGCAGTGAGAGCAAAAACGTGCACTTCTAAAACATTTTCTCTGAATTACAAGTTTATTTTAGGTTTCTTATATATTAATTCCTTTTAGTTTCTCAACACTTTAAACAAATGAATATTTGAATGTCTAATTTCTCCTTGATATTGAGTAGTATACATAAGGTTTTTGCATATATTTACAGAAACCAACAATGTAAAATATGCAATTCAAAGTTGTTAAAAATTGCTACATTATGGTGACTCACTACAATGTGAAGGCACAAAACTAGAAGAAAAAGAACAATGTTTTTTAAAGCAGCTGAAGTAATTTTGTCCGCCACTTGTTGCTTTTTGTTCTAGGTTTTGCCTGCTTTACCCTATTGGTTCCTAAAATTAGGTGGAAAAATTTTAGTCCCATTGCAAGGGCCCAAATTGACCTTTGCTTATATTATTTTTCCTTTTATCTCTAGTCTATTTAATGAATATGTAACCATCCTTGGAAAACATTTGACGAGAATACTACTGCTCCTATTCCTATGCCTAGGCAGACATCAGTAATTGATCATGGCACTGTCTCCCTGGTGAGTTTGGACAGAGCCACGCAGTTCTCCATGTATTGTTAGAAGCAGCCACTACGATCGGCTGGAATTAGCACATTAAATAAATCATATTTTATGCCTTGGGACCAGAATCTCAGCTGTTGAAAATTTTGTATGCATAAGATAGGATGAGAATCTTGCCAGAGTGGTACTTTTTAATAACTTACATATACCAGAATGTAGAAATAAACATTAAAGGAAGTAGCAACATTCATAATCTACTATCTATTTTGTTGCTCTTCACTAAATGGATTTGTTCTTATGTTTGTTGCTATTTAAGTGCAACATAATTACATATTATGGAGCATACATACTACTTTAGTAGAGGTTATTATTTACGTTTTGCCATAACTATATTTATTTGTTTCATTAGAGTGCATAAATACTTTGGGGAGAGAGGCTTTTTTAAGATGAAAACATGGTTTTTAATTATTATGGCTTTCTTTGCTTGAAGCTGATTTTCATAATTAACACATATTAGAGTCAAATGCAACCATGTATTTTATGCTCACTGGAGTATACAAAATTTAACTTCTCTCAATGGGCTGTTTGTGCAGTAGCATTTTCACAATGGCCTCTGCACACTCTGGGTAATGGTAATATTATGTTAATGTGCTGATCTATACTATCTATACCATTGAAAGTATTAGATCAACTTTTTGCAGAGTTTACACAATGTCACATTTGCTTGATGAAAATGTCCATAGTAAAATTTCATTTCAGTAATTGAGGAGTCAAATCAGGCCTGACTAATGAGCAAGTGCAACCTGAAGGGCTTGAATCAGAAGAGGCAAAAAACTGTGTTATTGACTTTGTAAAAACACTACAACCTTTCTCATTTTTCTAGAGTCAAAAAAGAAAAAAGCAAATACAAAGTGCAAGTCCGAAGCTCTGCTTATTGGTTTTTTGTTCTGTTTTGTTTTCTCTAAACTTTTTTCCTTAATTTTGTTAGTGTTGCTTATAGCAGAGAAGCAGAGACTAGCTAGCTCTTCACTAAATCCACTTTCTCCTCTTCCTGGGCACACAGATAGACTACATTCTCAATCTTATTTGCACTTAAGTATGGTCCTGTGGCTCAGCTCCAGCCCACCGGATGTGAGTAGAAGTAATGTAAGCCACTTCTAAGCCTAGCTCATAAAAACCTCTCAGATGCATCCTCCATGTTCTTTTCCCTTCTACCAGCTTGGTGCAGACAAGCACTGTGAACTTGGAAGTCAAGTTCGTGAAGCCACAATATAGAAGGAGCCTGGGTTCTGGAATCACTCCCAATTAGAAACACTCATTTGGGCTTTACAGGGACAAAAAGTAGGCATATATCATATTTAAACTATTATACATTATCAGATTGCTGATTACAGCAGCTAGCATTATAACTAATACACTGTTTTTCCAAGCAATTTTTTAGATTAGTAGTTTTGTATCCAGACATAGGGTGGTGGGAAGAAGGTGGACAGAGCTGGGAGTATCATAAACTCCTAGATAACTTTTTGATACTGCACACTCTAATCTTTTCTTACCTGGATTCTTATTCAAACCTCTATCCTGACCTGCTGGGTCAGGGGAGAGAAAATTATGTCAAGGAGACAGAGGCAAGGAAAGATTAAGTAACTTGCTTAAGGCCACACAACAAGAAATTGGCAAAGCCAGGATTCAGACATGAGTGGTCTAACTCCAGAGCCCACGTTTATAACTACAGTGTTAGCCTATCTCCCAAGTCCTGCGGGACATGGTCAGAGGACTTGGTCTTTGTTAAATTTCTTAAATGTGGTACACTCTGGATTGTCTATAAATGCACTTCCTACTTGGAAGTCTATCTACAACATCTTAATACTAATTTGCTATGTCCCTTCCAACCAACAACTTTATTTCCCCTCAATAAAAGTGAATATTATTGTCAGAGACAGATTTAAGAGGCAGTATATACTAGGAAAAAGATTATACATGCCAAATCAGTATCCATGATTTGTAAGCTACCTTGCTGCTGCTTCTTCAATTTACCTGGCTAGTAGAGAGTTGACTATACGTGAAGAGAAAATGGTTCAATTCAGTAATAGAAGCATGTTGTCACAGGAAAGCCTAGAAATAGCCAATTAGCATGTCTTGAGGAGCCACTGGACCACTGATAATACCCACACACCTTTTAATAAGTTTCAGTGGAACATAGTGGATGAAAATGTAGGCTTAGAGCCATACTACCAGGCTCCAATTTGAGTTCCACCACTAACTAACTTTCTCTGTGGGCAAGCTGTTTAACTTGCTCCAAGCTTCAGTGCCCTCATTTATAAAAAGGGAGATAAAGATGATGATGATGATGATAATGATGATGATGATGATGATAGTCATTTCATAGTGTTGTTGGAGGTTTCATAATACATATAAACACATGGAAAACTTTCTAGAAATCTTAGCTTTTGTTATTATTCCAAAGACTGTAGAGCTAAACAAAAGAATGAAGGCCCAAGGACCAATTCCAATCCAAAGGGCCCTTAGAAATGTATATAAAGAAAGTAATCCTTAATTTAATGTTGAAGGCTAATTGGGCAAGGCAGCATAATAAGGGACCTTCGAATTGGCTAATCTGAATTCAAATTTCATCTCTCAGGTTAACTCTCTCATTTTCATTATATGATACAATCTCCATGAAACTCAATGTCTTCACCTATAAAATGAATAAATTCAGAGGTTTGACTTACATATCAACTGTTTATGTGTATTTTCTTCTTTATGTTGCTCATGTCAATGGAACACATTTTTCTATGCTATTGTTAATCTAAGTTTAGCTTTTGCTAAGTTCAGCAACTTCACTGTCAGGGGAAGAATAAAAGTGAGTTCACACAGAAATTATTGATTTTTTTGTCTTTTTTGACTGTTTCAAAGGATAAAGAAGCAGTAAGATATTCAGACGTTCAATTTTCACCCTCTATCCACATCTAGCCTCCCCACAATGGGGTTTACTGACTAACTGGCTCCATCTTGGAGGCATGTATTTATGGCTGTTGCTATAATTCCCCACAATTATTCCAAATAGCAAAACATTTTTAGGTAAGAAAAATTACATGACGAGTTACATTCATTCTTTACTATTTATTTTATTTATTTAAAATTTTATATGTGCTCGGATATTAGTTACTAAGTATGATTTTACACTAAAAGTAGTTGCAGTTCCTTAGAGAAATGACTGGGATTAAAAAAATACAAGATAAACCCATAATATTTCAGGGGCCAGAAAGGAAGGAAGTGCTCAAAATACAATGCAGACATGTCAGAAAAATTACAGGAGCTAGCTCTAAGGGGTTCTAAATGGTCAAATCTGGAACAATTTGAGCATCAAAATAATGAATGATAAATAATAGAATATATGAGATTCTAGATGTCACATTGATTTGAATAAATAAAAGTAAAAGAGGGAGAAGGAAAATCTCATATTTACAGAAGAATACAAACTTTTAAACATAGAATAATTGAGTTAAAAATCACCATTTACAACTATCATAAGTAATAATAGGTTTTAGCAAGAATTATTATAAATGCTAAGATTTGTGATTGAAAGTATGACAGACAGCATGTTACTTAAGTAGTCTGAGAGTATCTCCCCACAAACTGTGTACAAATTACAAAAAGAAAAATAGCAACTGTACAGTGGGGAAACCCAGCAGGCAAATAATCAAATTATTGCAGTTTACATCATTAATATGGGGAAAAGTTGGCATCTTGTGACTCTTGATATGATTTACTAAGAAAGAGACAATATTTTCTCTGTGGTATCCTTATGCATAACTTGAGTCTAATCATGAGGGCACATCAGATAAACCCAATGAGGGACATTCTGCAAAATAGCTGGCCTATACACTTCAAAAATTCAAGGCTATGAAAGACAAAGGCTGAGGCACTGTTGCAGATTAAAATAAGATAAGAATAGAAATGACAACTAAATGCAATTTATGATCCTGGATTAGAATTTGGGAGGGAGGTGTAATTGGCAAAATTTCCTTATGGCCTGTAGATTAGATAATAGTATTATGTTAATGTTAAATATTCAGATATTGATAATTGTACCATGGTATTTAAAGGACTGCCATTGTTCTTCAGAAATAAATACTGAAGTAGTTAGGGGTAAAGAGACATGATGTCTCCAACTTGCCATCAGATGACTCCAAAAACAATCAGTGTAGAGGGGGAGGGAGAGGAGAGAAGAACATTGGGAGGAGGAGAGAACAGAGGAGAGAAATGGTAAAGCAAATGGATAGAAACATTAATAATACATTAACGTCCGTATACCCTCTGCTTGACTACGAATGTTCTTTGTACTATTCTTCCAACTTTTCTGTAATATTGAAATAATAGCAACATAAAAATTACCCAAAGTAATACAAAAATAAATAAACAATTGTGCTATTTACATTTTTAAATGATGTTACATAATGTATCTGCAAAAATTTTGAATTGGTCAGGGAATATATCTAGACATTTTACAATCAGCTAAAACAGAATTACTTCTGCTTTATAAGTTTTCACTTTACAATTCGCATTTTTCTGGGATATAACCTCAGCATAAAATATGAGCACGCCTGTAATCCCAGCACTTTGGGAGGCTGAGGCAGATGGATCACGAGGTCAGGAGTTCGAGACCAGCCTGGCCAAGATGGCGAAACCCCATCTCTACTAAAAATACAAAAAAAAAATTAGCCAGGTTTGGTGGCACGCACCTGTAATTCCAGCTACTTGGGAGGCTGAGGCAGGAGAATCGCTTGAATCTGGGAGGTGGAGGTTGCAGTGAGCCGAGATCTCACTACTGCAATCTAGCCTGGGTGACAGAGCAAGACTCTGCCTCAAAAAAAAAAAAAAAAAATACATACATATATGCACCTCTGTCAGGATTAAACACATCTTTTCCTGGGTTTGGAAAAAATCCTGAAATTGTTAGCCAGTGGGCACTTACAATGCAACTCCACTCCATCTCTACAAAGTGCCTGGTAAATAATAGGGCACAAAATAAGGTCATTACCTCATTTAATTCAATCTTCATGGCATTCCTGTGAACTGGTTATCAGGTCTTCATTTCAGAGATGTGAAAACCGAGGTTCAGGAGCATAAACTATTTTGCCTCAGTCATGGCAGACCGTGCCCTTAGTAGTAGTAGGGCAGCTCCCCATACCTGGACCACACTCTTTCCACTGCACCATATCCCTCTTCTATGGAACGAGGTTGCTCTGCCTGAAACTTGCCCCAGGGATATTGAAACCTTGATGGGATGAGAAGCTGGGAAAAGTGGTGTGGGGGTGGTGTACTGTCATCTCAAAAGACACAAATCATTTCTCTTTTGAAAGAGAAAAAAGTTGAAAAACATCCTTTTGGAATACTTTATTTTTTTAATTTAAAAATAATCCCACCAAAATGGATACTATGCATAGAGAAGAGATATCATAACTGGAAATTGAGTTCTCTGAGAAGCAGAGACCATAGTAGCTTATATTTTAAGTTTCACTTGATGGATTCCAGGCAGTATGGTATCAGAGGTATAATCTGTAGGATACCGTACACATTGTTTATAATGGAGACAAAGTTGCATCCCTGCAGACTATGTACACGGGATTTACAGCAAAGTATATGCCAAATGAAGATTTAGTAGATAAAAGAATACGGAGTTAGGTTGTCCTGGGCCTTTAAATAGTAGTGGGTTCTTGTGGGCATATATCATTCTTGGTTGATCAATTGTTCATAGGACACTAAGAGCTAAGACCAAGGAGACTTCAAGGATTTGCAGACCTGATCTCTGACTCTCACTGGTGAAAAGACTGTAAAATGGGAACTTATTGTGTGAACTCGGTGGATTAACCTGGTCTGGTTTAACATGTTATTAATTTAAAAGGGATAATCCAAATATTGAGAATGCAAGACTAAAAGGAGCCATATTTTCTTTCTGTAATTTGGAAGAGTGAGAGGTAAGAAAGTTGTTGCCTATGCAGCTTTTCTACAAATATAAGCGAATAATCATTTCCATTATCAATCATGTTGGAAAAAGGAAAATCCTTGAACACAAAATAGGATGGCCAGTCTAAACTAAGATGAGAAAAGATATTTCTTCCTAAAGTATGAAGGACTAGATAGTTTAGCCACTACAGGAGCCTAGACACCAAAAGCACTCTTAAACGTTGGCAATAGTATGGCTTTTGTCTCAGGAACCATCCAGAAATGGGATGGGCTTGGAAATTGTGCCTTGGTTGGCCAGAGAAGTGCCTCTCTGACTGCGAAGGGAAGAAGCCCTGTAGTTGAGCTTAGAAGCAGCTTTTACAGGAATTCTGTGAGATTAAGCAAGAGTCTGTGGGCTTTGGAGCGGACATATCTAGGAACAAGTTATAAAGGGTTGTGATTTCCTTCCATTATTCCAGAGCCTTCAGAAAAGTCTTGTTTCATGATTCAGCCCAATTTCGTGTGTGTGTGTGTGTTAAGGGGAAGAGGGTCAAGGAAGGAGTTTCCTGTCCATGCTTAGGCCTGAGTGAAAGAAGAGAGAGGTGTTGCCTTGCTGAGGTGACAGGAATACAGCCCAAGGACAGGTTAAGAACTGGGAACTCTGAAGAAGACTCTTAACTAGAGCGGGGGCAATGGTCTGCAAGCAGGCTAGAGCACAGCGGTGCCCTGGAGGGCAAGTTGGGCAAGCATCCGTGACAAGGTGAATTGGGAGACGAGATGCCATAGCACTAGCATCTCATGAGAAACTAGGTAAGACTTGCAAAGGAAGGACTAGTGTTCAGCAAATTGAAATGAGAAGACATGAAAATTAATGCCATTCTAGCTAAAGTCCAGCATGTAGGATACTGGAGCATCCTAATTTGGGGGAAGTTATGTAAATTTACCTACATTGACACTCATATAAAAGGAAACACTAATTACTCTAATTTTGTGCAACAAAAAGTAATTCTTTTTTAAATTGAGACGAGATTTTATATATTTATGGGGTACATGTGAATATTTATTACATCCATAGAATGTTTAATGATCAAGTCAGGTTTTTTAGGATACCCATCACCTTGAGTATTTATCATTTCTATGTGTTGGCAACATTTCAGTACAAGAGTAATTCTGATTTAATACATTGTTTCTATTGTGCTGAAGTACAAATGCCTCATTATTCAATAATGTTTAGAAGAAACTAGAGACATATTAATATTTACATCCTATTGAAGCCTGTCATTCAAATAGGCACATGGCACTTGTTATTAACAAATAAACTTACTATGCTTGAGATGAGGCCTTGCTTGCTTTGGTTATCTTTGACTGGGCAGCACTGTTGGCAAGTTCTGAAGCCAATTAGGATAATGCACATGGTAGCGACAGATCTGGGTCTTGGATTCTTGGAAATACTAGCTTTTTTGGAACTGTGTAATGATGAGAAAGGCATGGCAAAAGGAAGGCAAGGAGGTTCCTAATATTAAAATAGGCCCTCAAATCTGCCATTCATTCTGAGTTACAACTTATGTAAATATGTGTCTACCATATCTGCCAACAACATAGTTGCTACCTGCCACCTACAGATAATGTTTATCTTCCCACTTTTCTACCCACATCCTGCTCCCATTACAATCTCCTGTTTTTGTCACCCCAGCCACAACTCCAGCCCCGCCCGATGGACTCCAGAGTGTTCTCAAATTTTTAAGTCTCTTGTCTGTAAGTTCTTTTCCCAATACCTGAAAATCTGAGAAGGGAATGCTTGTCTTCTCACTCCTGGAGGTGGCACCCTTCAATGTGTTATTGAACCCTGAACCTCCACAGACCCTACCACTGAGTTCTATCTCCCACAAATAACCCCTAGACCTTGGTCAGCCATCATCTGAATTTAGTTGAATACTGCTGATTTTAATATTCATTTCAGACAGACTTCACCTCCATTTAGAAAAATGCTTGGGGTTGAGGGAGCCATTCACACAATAGAGTGGCCCAAGAGTCCTGCATAGAGAACTCCCTGTGGCTCTGAGTTCATGGAAACTTGTCCTTCAGCGGGCTGGTGGCTTAGCAATGTTCAGTGGCTACCACATGTATTACCAGTGGTTAGTGAGGAAGGAAAGAGTGGAATGCCACCTCAA
Organism: Hylobates moloch; assembly: GCF_009828535.3. NCBI lineage: Eukaryota > Metazoa > Chordata > Mammalia > Primates > Hylobatidae > Hylobates > Hylobates moloch. The sequence goes on from NW_026652276.1 coordinate 67,041,001, forward strand.
TCCTACAAAATGGGCTGAGATTCTCCTGTCAAATAAAAGTATATTATACATTCCCTTCTGACACCATATCAAGAACTTGCCTCAAGGTTAAATAAATTCTAGAAATACTTTTTCCAGAAAAGAACACAACCACTTCCTGTTTTATATTTCCTTTTAGTAAACAGAAACTTTAAAGGCATTAAAGAGAAACATAGCAACTTTAATTTGTAATGTCTTTAGCTTCTGTCAGTTTAAATTAAGCCCATGATATCCGAGCACAATTTCCTATATTTAATAATACATAAAGCAAGATAATTAAAAGGTATGCGCGCATGCTGGGAGAAAAACTCTTTTGGGTAAAACACTGACTTTAATCTCTGCCTCTATTGATGAAATATAGTGAAACCAAGCAACTAAAAGGAAAAAGAAAAGAAAAAAGACAATGGCAGAGAGTATTCCTCACACTGGCTCTTTCTTCTGAGCCTCAGATTTCCAAATCCAGTGATTTACTGGACATTTCCACTTAGAAGTCCTTAAAGTAGACTTCACAGACAGCATTCACAACTAAACTCAGCACCAAAGCCCCCAAAACCTGCTGTGTCCCTCACTTTAGGAATGAGAAAACCATCAGTCCAGTAACTTGAGAGTCATCCTTGACTTCTTCTCCCTCAGAACAACCACCCACACACACATGCACTCATACACACATGCACATACACACACACACAAACACATATATATCTAATCAAGCTCCACGTCCAGTTATCTCTACTTCCTACTCAATGGTCTCCAGGCCCACTGCTACCACCTCACCCAAGCAATCTAGACCACTTCAATAGCATCCTAACTGCTTTCTCTGCCCCCAGTTTTGCCCCTTTCCAATTCATTCTCCAGTGAAATTCAGAGTGATCTATTTAAAACACAAAAGTGATCATGCCATTTTCTGTTTTAAAACATCAGTAGCTTTCCTTAGGAAATAATTGAGATAAATCAATTTTCCCTTTTATTGATAAGCCCTACTTCTCCAGTATCAGTCTTCATTAATCCTACCCCCTTGTCTTCTACAGACTACTCAAACTGACCTTTGGTTCCTCCAACATACCATGCTGGAACTTGCCTAAAATTCTATTGCTCACTGTTATACTTCTTTTAAATCCCAGTTAACCTGCCCCTTCAAGTCCGTGAGTCCTTCTCACATGCTCTCATTGCATGCTAGATACATCCCAACCAGAAGACACATATCCTGAAGGTGACTGTCTCCTTAATATATCCCCACTAGATTACAAATTCTGTGCAGGATTATACATGACATGTTCCTTTTTAAATACCCAGAAACTGGCATACAGTAAACACTGAGTAAGTATGGAAGGAAGGAAGGAAAGAAGGAAAGAAAGGAAGGAAGGAAGGAAGGAAGGAAGGAAGGAAGGAAGGAAGGAAGGAAGGAAGGAGGAAGGAAGGAAGGAAGGAAGGAAGGAAGGAAGGAAGGAAGGAAGGGAGAAAGGGAGGGAGGGAGGAAGGGGAGAAAGAAGAGCTATGGATGTGTCTTTAATTCATCCTTAGGAGACAGTGTCCTATCTGTACACTTAGGGACAGAGATTCCTTTAGTACTGATGTTCCCTCACTCAGAGATAGTAGGGCAAGTCCCCTTAGGTGTTCCACAGTTATAGGATCAGGGAGAGCTTTACTCAGATCTATTTAAAATCTCTCACTCAGTTCTTCTGGGACCAGAGGCTTACATTGATAAGATGATTGCCCCATAGTAAACTGTAAGTTTTTTGAAGGCAAAATTCATATCTAATTCATCTTTGCATTTCCACAGTGCACAGTATAATGTCCTCCACAAGGAAGGTATTTAACACATATTTGTTGAATGAATTAATGAACTACTGAGAAGCTAGAATTAGACCTACAAACGGATCTTCAAAGGCTCACGGCTTGGGCCTTCTTAGCGTAGTAGCACTGCTAATGAATCAGTTTGCCCAAAAAGCTGACACATGTGCTGGTCACCTGAGTTCTCACCATTCTGGCACTGAGCTGATCCCAATTACTGGAAGCCACAGGATGGGCAGCAGACTTTCTAGGCAATAAAGGAAGTTAGGTCAGTAGGCACCAGAAGCCTTGACCTCTAAATTCTCAAATGATTCCTTCCTTATACAGAACAAGCAAAATGCACAAATACTCTTTCACTGTTTGTCAGAGTTCCTGGGGCAACTGAGGCTGTGGGGCGAAAAAAGATTTGGGGCACATTGTAGAAGGCAGCTAGAGTCTATATGTTTAACTTAGCATTGCAGAACATTTTATTTTAAGCCAGTGTATAATTAGAGAGCCTGCCATGAAAATGAGCGGTTTTGTTTATTTATTATGTAAGTATGCCTTTATTAAAACTACTTTGTGAAAATCTAATTGCCACTACAGTAATATAGCATAGCAGTCCCTTACATAAATACATGATTATTATGTACAGTCACTTATCTGTGAACGAGTTCTGCTACTACTTTCCTTAATTAAGGATACAAAAGGGCTCTTTCATCTTTGCATATTCCCTTGCCAGGACATTGATACTCATTATTTCCTAAGTCCAAACACTGAAACTGTGTCAAGAATGCATCCATCACTAGATGGGTACTTATAGTCAGCAGAATTTTCAACCCGTCAGCAATTTCAGCAATTTGCAATTTCTGTATATCTGACATATGTTTTTATTGGTGAAGATCACTTTCAAATACCAAGATCATGAGAATGATTCTTTGGGTAGTCTCTGCAGCAGCCTAATGTAATGACAGTAATTAACAGCCTGTGATTAGCAGCCACTCCAGAAAGTGTTTGAATGTTAATTTGCTTCAACTAATATGCAGCACTTCTGTGTAATGAGATCTAAGCTATAGGTTCACAGGGAAAGCAAATTATTTTCCAGCATTTAATCATACAAATGATTCTTAGTTAATCACTTGAACAGTAAACCTCAGTGTTCTAATAAGTGACATTTGTTTTTCTGTCATTCAGTTTATTATGGTATAGGCCAGGACAAAGATACTATTTTTCATACTGGTCAAATTTTCACTTGCCGGCCACATCACTCCAAAATGAGGAACTACTCACAAAATAGAGGAATGGAACCAGGTTTTCTGGTGGGTACATAACTGAGAGAGAACCCACATTGTTCTAAATTTTACTTCTTTCACTTTAAAGGTGTGGCTTGATGCCACAAAACCTCAGTTTACATATCTGTAGAATGGAATGAATGACCCTTCTTTCTTTAACACAAATATCCTGATGCTTAATATCAACCAAGAAATTGAGAACAAGGGTTTCTCATTAACCAGCTATTAATTATTTGAATCTCTAAGGTTATAAGATTGGGTAGGCAGACAAGGAAAAGTCACGGAAACATGAAAAAATTCACTAATGAACTGACTTCTCAGAAAATAAATGCCCTCTCCACACTAGCCCAGCACTGTTCAAATCATGAGGCAAAACCATTGACACATGAGGATTTGGTCAAGTTAGACCAGCTAAGAACTGACGATATAATAGCCACTTCAAAAGACGATGATTTAAGTATCGAAGAATAAAAAGAGACCTTTGGGAAAATGGATGAAACCCTAGAATATTTTTTGTAAACTTGCCGACTTCACATTTATACTGAAAAGGTCAAACATGCCATCAAGAATGCTGAGTAATGTTGTTACCATGTCATCAGAAAAATTATACCAAAAAGATTCAACCCTTCATCGATCCTTTGTTTTTAGACATGGCACACAGTTGCAATTATGATCTAAATGTGGCCAAACTTAGGATGAAATATATTTGTTTTTTATAATTTTTGTTTCATTTTTAAGCTAGTTTTCCATATCTACTATGATATTTGATTCCCCATTTTATATAGATTTATTTCAAGTGGCCTTTTTCTATTAATGGTTATCCCCAGATAACAATAGCTTTCTGTGCTGGCTTGAAAGCTCAATTTTAGGAGTCATCATTATTGACGAGAGTATATATTTGTTAAGCGCCAAAGCTATTCCTAAGAACCAGAATTAAATGAGAACCCTTTACTACATGGGTAGTGATGTGGTTTGGCTCTGTGTCCCCACCCAAATCACACCTTGAATTATAATCCTCATAATCCCCAAGTGTCAAGGGCAGCACCAAGTGGAGGTAATTGAATCATGGAAACAGTTTCCCCCATGCTGTTCTCGTGATAATGGTCAGCTTCACGAGATCTGATGGTTTTACAAGCATCTGGCATTTCCCCTGTTTGCAGTCACTCCGTTTTGCCGCCCTGGGAAGAAGGTGCCTGCTTCAAATTTGCCTTCCACCATTATTGTAAGTTTCCTGAGGCCCCCTCAGTCATGTGGAACTGTGGATCAATTAAACCTCCTTTGTTTATAAATTACTCAGTCTCGGGCAGTTCTTCATAATAGCATGAGAACAGACTAATACAAGTGGTATGAATACAACAACATCATAGTAGATAGTCATTAAGGGCAGATACCAAACAGATCCATGTCCTATACGAAGGGTGGCCTCCTAGCTAGGAGATGTGCAAAGCTGCCTCTGTCCACGCTGAATGTCTGCCTGTGAGGTGTGATGTTGGGGCATTCAGAAAGTTCTTTTTGTCAACTTCCTCAGTGGATGTTTCAATCCCATACTTGGATATTCATCCTTTTGACTTATCAAAACAGAAGATTAGTCCCTGAGGTCATTGTAAATAATGCCATAGTCATCATTTACATCTAATCTTAAGTGGATTTATTGAATCCTTTCCTATAATAGGTCTTATAAATTTATAACTTAAAGAAAAACACTGAGTTCTTTGGAAAAAAGGATAAAGTGAGTTTCTGAAGAGAGAAAAAAGAGCAGGAAAAAGGAGATTGGAAGAAATGGGAGAAAAAAAAATCTTTTCCTCCCTCACCCCCACTCTATTGTTTCTGCCTAGAATTATCCCTGGGCTAGATGGCATTTACAGGGGGACACCAGTCAATCTTGACATTTCCCAAACGTCTCCACCATCACTTGTTATTGTGCTTAAAGGCTGCCATTCAAGATTCATCCCACCCTTTGATCCCATAATTCCACTTTTATGAAATTATTTTAAGAAAATAATTAGAGATGTGACAAAAATTTAGCTAACAGGCTGCTTATCACAGCATAGTTTATAATAACAAAATACTAAAAAAAAAAAGCCACTTCAATGCCCAAGAATTACAATTTGTTTGGTCTATACAATGGGATACTCTGTATAGCCATTAAAATAGCACTGGAGAACATTTAATATATGAAAATATGCCTTTGATATTATGTTAATTAAAAAAATCCAGTTACATTACAATGAAAACCTGTGGTCCTGTTCTGCGGAAAAGTAGAAATAGAGATACCGGAAAAGAAGAAAAATAAATATTGCTGAATGATTAGCTAGATGAAAGTAACTTACAACTCACAAAAGGCACATGTGAGCTGTTGGTAAACCAAGAAACAGTGTGAGGAAGGAGTGCTGGGTCCCCGCTTTAGAGCCACAGGGATGGGTAAAGTGGCTCTCCTGCTATGATAAATCAATTCTGAGGCCAAATATTTGCTTTACAAAACAATAGTGCATGTACACATACACACACACCCAAGCGTGTATGGTCTCTGTGTAAGAGGATTCTTTGAGCAATGCTGTTAACAGGTAACTAAGTGCTCAGAAGTGACTTTCCTAGAACCTCATGTCATTTCATTTACCCATTGATTAGCCCATTCAAGTGGTTATTAAGCACTACTACATGTGGCAGGCTATACCAGGCCCTCCCATATTCACCCACCTCGCCCCACCCCTATGGTGCCACCTTAGGCCAAGGGCTGCATTCTTTGGCACAGATGTTGCAATAACCTCCTGCCTCTTCCCACCTCCTGACCTTTCTTACCCTCTCCTCCTTCAAATAGATCTCAGCTCCACTCTCCCCATTAAACATCCTCAGTACCTCGTGGACCTTTAGTAATGCCTTTAGAAGCATTAGCTTAGTCGTGTCTATCAGTGGTAGGTACAGAATATATTTATTTGTGATTTTCTGATAAATGTTTGTTTCACCCACAAATAATTTTCTGTCCGTTCACTGAGTGCCAGGCACTGTGGTCAGTGCTTTACATGCATTTGACTCATGTAATCTATACAACATTCCTACAAAGTTGATGCAATTATTATCCTCATTTCACAAATAGGAAAACTCAGGCACAGAAAGTTAAATAATTTACCCAAACTTAGACAACTAGTAATTGAAGGAGGCAGGGTTCCAAGTCACTCTCAGGCTCTGACCCATGATGCTATGATGATCACTGATCACCAGCGCAAGACACTCCCTCCTTCTCACCACAATAACCTCTGTCCTAGACCACTGCTGCTCCAGCTTCAGTGGGCAGGGGAGTCATGAGGATCTTGGGAAATGCAGATTTTAATTCAGGAAGTCTGGGTTGGGGCTTGAGAGTCTAGATTTCTGACAAACTCCACGTGCTGCTGATGTTGCTGGATGGGAGACCACACTTTTGAGTAGCAAGGGTGCAGAACAGCCCATGAGACATGGATGTCACTGAATAAGCAGTTGCTGAGTGAATAAGTGAAAGAACAAAAATGAGAAAGTCCTCCCTTTCAGACCCGAGACCTAGTTGAAGGGTTCAAATGTTGGCTGTGAAAGACTTAAGCAACAGTGGGAGGCAATATAAAATTATAAAAAGTCAGGGAGCTCTGAGGAGGATGAACTTCGAGTGGACAGGAGTGATTAAGGACTTTCTGGAAGTCATATGGCAGTTGGCCTACGACAGATAAAAAGGACAGGATGAGGCAGGGAGGTGAGGCCACAGCAAGTCCGAGAAGAGGAAGGGCATTCACCAGCAGGTAATGAGTCGACTGAGGGGCTGCAGCTGAGCACTCATGAGGAAAAAGAAAGCTCTCAAAAAACCGACTTTGTTCAACATGGAGTCTAAGAGAGAAGACTACGATTTACAAAGGTGGGGAGTAAGAGCCTGGGTGAGATGATTTGGAAGCCTGAGGCCAGAGACGCAGCACTAGAAGATATGCAAGACAGTGAAATCTGGTGGTTTATGGTCACTGTTCTCCAAGAGCCTTTTCTCACATGGCGTTAGAGATTAAAGACCAAGGGGTGAGATGTACATTTAATTTGCATATTGCTGTTACTGTTGTCTTAAATATGATTCTGCTTTTCCCTTGTCATCTTCTCTTGTACCTGCATGTCCTTTTGTGGCACATGACGAGGCAGTCAAACAACCTGAACAGATAACAACTATGCTGAGATATTCCTTCTGGAAGCCCTCTCTCCACAGCATTCTGTTCCTCTGCTCTCGACCTGTTCACTCACTTCACTGACATTTATTGAGTATCTATTCTACGTGCCATTTATCCTAGATACCAGCTGTGGAGCCAGCCATGCTACACGTTTGCACCTTCTGGCCTACTCTAAGTATTGCATTTCCCACGTTCACTCCTGAAGGTAGTGAGACAGGTAAGGTGAATACTCATGTTTCATTTAGAAAATGGAAGGCTGCCACTTCATCTCTCTCTCTCTCTCTTTCTCTGTCTCGAATCATTTACACAGAAGAGTTCATGACAACAAGGTGGCAGTGTTGAAAATCAGTGTTTCTGTGGCCAGAGAAATGAACAGTATGAATTCCAATACTATTATGAATATATTACAGTTTCTTTTTTCTTTTAATACTACCTGCCAGTAAATGAAAAAAAAAATTTCATCACCTTATATAAAGAAGACTTTATAGTTACTTATGACAAAACCAAGGAAGTTTTCAAGATCTAGTGCTAGGAATACACCTACATATTCCAGAGCATATAGAGAAGAGGACATAGATCTAGACTTTAAAAAACTGAAAAGGATATGTTTGGAAGGATTTTTAAGCCAAGAGGTTGGAACTGCCTCTTCCTAAAAGGCACTTTGATATCCAGTAGTATCTCATTGCCGACCATCCCAATTTTGGTCTGATGTGAAGTTAACTGGAATTTTCTAGCCAAATGGATAGCACTTCCTGTCAACATCCCTTTTAGTCATTCTTTTTAATTACCCACTATATGTGTTGATCTTGCTGGTTAATTTTCTGTCCTAATCAACGTTTGGCTCCCTCATCTATTTTCTAAATTGTTCCTTATTTTAAAAAGAAATAATTTACTTTTTTTAAACACTGATGGAGGACCAAATTATTTTCAAAGTTAAATAACAAAATAAGTTACCAGATGTATATTAGATCTAATTATCCAATCCAGCAAAACTGCTGTCTCTAAGCAAATCTTGGTGGAGCCCTCTTTAAAAGTTGCTTTTTAACGTCTGGACTTCTGGTTCCTTCATTCTCCTTCTTGCAATGTTTTATAGACCTGCAGTTCCCTCCATTTGTAGCAGCTCTGACACTATCATGAGAATCACCAGTGATACTCTGTAAATGCCAGCCAAAATCTATCTGCAAGAACATCTGCTCAACAGTGCAAAACTGATGTAATTACCAACCATCATCTTTTCTCCTCCTGCTGGGGTAACTGCTCCAAAGCATGACTTTTTGCCCTGAGCTAACAAGATCCAGAAACTCCCTGTTATATACAAAACCTGCTGCTGAAAACCCATGTAGCTTCAACACAAATTATAACCCAGTCTCTCAACTACAAGAGAAACTAACACCCTTGTGCCATAGGGTCTCGGAGAATCTTGCTCAAAACCTTGTGAGTCCCAGACTTCATCCTCCTCCCGCTACCTGTTTTTGTCTAACATAAATGGTCTTCAAAAGAATATGATACAGAAAGGGAAGATACATCTATCATTCCGATAACATTGTTTTCAAAGTACAATTACTGAAAAGAATAATTAAATGTCAAATGTCTGAATGGGAACTGAGGCGGAAAGAGAAATGGAAAAAAAAATCTTTATTGAGCATCTGCTATTTGCCAAGAGCTGTCCTGGACGCTTTGCTTATGTTATCTCATTTAATTGTGGTTTTATACATTCTGAAAATCAAGAAATTCCCAGTTTGAATCCATTAAGTTGAGGACAGGCACTGAGGCTTCCCCATCTGCCTCCTAAGGATGTGGAGAAGTGTAACCAATGACAATGCAAAAAAAAGAATTCTAAGTACTTATTTTAAATTATGTTAAGGGAATAAATGTGAAAGACCATGTGGTTCAGAGCATGACACTAACAAGCTGTGGAGCATCTGACAAGTTTCTTTTTTTTTCTTTTTCTTTTTTTTTTGAGACAGAGTCTTGCTCCGTCACGAGACTGGAGTGTAGCGGAGCGATGTCGGCTCACTGCCGCCTCCACTTCCTGGGTTCAAGCAATTCTCCTGTCTCAGCCTCCCGAGTAGCTGGGACTACAGGCACACACCACCACACCCAGCTAATTTTTGTATTTTTAGTAGAGACAGGGTTTCACCATGTTGGTCAGGCTGGTCTCTATCTCATGACCTTGTGATCTGCCTGCCTTGGCCTCCCAAAGTGCTGTGATTACAGGCGTGAGCCACCATGCCCGGCCTGTTTACGTTTTTAAAGAAAAAAATTGGCACCAGGTAAACTTCCAAAACACAGATATTCAATCAAGCTGAACCAAGATGGTAGAGTATTCTTAATTCCAAGTAGAATCATGGCCGTTGTGCACATAAAATTTTTTGTAGATAGGGAGGAAAACTACCAGAAATACAGCCGCTGTCTGATCTTCTTTGGGGAAATTTTGTTTCTACTTTGTCATATGACAATAATGTTGGAGCTTGTGTGTGTGTTTGTTATACAGAGGTATTTGGTATTAATGGATGGAACATTGCCTTTTAATCACAACTCATCATGAAAGAAATCTCTGTCACTCTGCCTTGGATGTATAAAGCCACTTTCTAGCTCATAACACATAAAATCTCTAGAAATCAATGAACAAATCATGAAAGATTTGCCACGTTTACCTTTTGTGTCCCAGCACTTTGTCAGACACTTAAATGACCAGCAAGAAATCTAAAAGTAATGCAAATAGTTTGACCCATTAAGGCATAAATAAAGCAGACTATGGAGCTTTTCTAAAATAATAAGAAGTGTGTGTTTTAAATTATTTATTAAATTCCAACATTCCTAACCACAGAAAATCTCTATATTTTGAGAACATCTCAAAAACCAAAATCACCCTCTCTACTAATGGTTCCAAATTATTATTGACTTAAAAAGAAGAATAAATGCCCACAAAGGCACTTTCCTAGGGTTCAAAGGAAATGATAGGTGAAAAATCTAGAACTTAAGACTATGGGTTTTTCCCAAAGCCTTGCACCTTAATTAAGTCCCAGTTCTGGCGTTACGTAATATATCCAATTATATATAAGTCAAAAGCCTGAGGTGAACATGTCCTCAAAAACAAAGGTATCCTTCTGACCTGGAAATGATCCTACCACATAGAGAATGAATGATCAGTGAGCCCTCTTCTCTGTCATCCTGGGGATGGCCAGAATCATATAGACAGATGGACACCAGAAGGACTTCACTGTATTTTATCAAGATATTTATTTGGTGGTGAGTGAGACTAGGAGGTCTTGAGAATCTTTCTTAACTAACGTGGAAAGAAAGAGAAGAAATACTAAATACCTGCTCTGTCCCAGGAACCATGCCACACACCTTCTGTGTACAAGGTTAGAGCTGAAGGTTCCTTCATTTCTCCTCAAGCCCTTCTCACAGGAGCCAAGATTGAGAGGCACTGATCTAGAATGAAGTAGGCAAACTGGTTTGATCACATGCCAAGGCCTATCAATGAGTAGCAGCTTCTGGGAACAGGTGTTGAGATGGATTCTGAGATCATACCCAGATTCGGTGGGAAAAAGTGTTAGAATCAAGTTCAAGGTGTCTGTCATGGATCCAGTAGGAGAGATCTGCAGTGCACCTGTCTCACATGTACCATGCATGATCTACACTAAGTTCATATATATTCACATGCAAAGCTATGTCCTTAGAAATGAGTGAATTGTAGACATACAAATACCAAACAATTTAAGCTACATTTAAGGATTTATATCAATCAAGCAATGTTTCTCAAAGTGAAAGCAGTGAACCACCTACCTCAGAATCCCTGGGCGTTGTGAGAGGTGACAGCATGCTGGCAGTCCTCACAGCCCTCGCTTGCTCTCGGCGCCTCTTCTGCCTGGGCTCCCACTTTGTCAGCATTTGAGGAACTCTTCAGCCTGCTGTTGCACTGTGGGAGCCCCTTTCTAGGCTGGCCAAGGCCGGAACCGGCTCCCTCAGCTTGCGGGGAGGTGTGGAGGGAGAGGCGCAGGCCCGAACCCGGCTAGCGCGAGTTCCGGGTGGGCGTGGGCTCGGCAGGCCCCACACTCGGAGCAGCGAGCCGACCCTGCCGGCCCTGGGCAATGAGGGGCTTAGCACCCGGGCCAGCGGCTGCGGAGGGTGTGCTGGGTCCCCCAGCAGTGCCGGCCCACCGGCGCTGCACTCAATGTCTCACCAGGCCTTAGCTGCCTCCGCGTGGGGCAGGGCTCGGGACCTGCAGCCTGCCATGCCTGAGCCTCCCCCGCCTCCGTGGGCTCCTGTGCCAACCGAGCCTCCCTGATGAGCACCGCCCCCTGTTTTATGGCGCCCAGACCCATCCACCACCCAAGGGCTGAGGAGTGCAGGCACACAGAGCAGGACTGGCAGGCAGCTCCAGCTGTACCCCGGTGCAGGATCCACTGGGTGAAGCCAGCTGGGCTCCTGACTCTGGTGGGGACTTGGAGAACCTTTATGTCTAGCTAAGGGATTGTAAATATACCAATCGGCACTCTGTATCTAGCTCAAGGTTTGTAAACACACCAATCAGCACCCTGTGTCTAGCTCAGGGTTTGTGAATGCACCAGTGGACACTCTGTATCCAGCTACTCTGGTGGAGACTTGGAGAACCTTTATATCTAGCTAAGGGATTGTAAATACACCAATCGGCACTCTGTATCTAGCTCAAGGTTTGTGAACACACCAATCAGCACCCCGTGTCTAGCTCAGGGTTTGTGAATGCACCAATCAACACTCTGTATCTAGCTAATCTAGTGGGGAGGTGGAGAACCTTTGTGTCTAGCTCAGGGATTGTAAACACACCAATCAGCGCCCTGTCAAAACAGACCACTCGGCTCTCTGTAAAATGGACCAATCAGCAGGATGTGGGTGGGGCCAGATAAGAGAATAAAAGCAGGCTGCGGGAGGCAGCAGTGGCAACCCGCTGGGGTCCCCTTCCACACTGTGGAAGCTTTGTTCTTTCTTTGCAATAAATCTTGCTGCTGCTCACTCTTTGGGTCCACACTGCCTTTATGAGCTATAACACTCACTGCGAACGTCTGCAGCTTCACTCCTGAAGCCAGCGACACCACGAACCCACTGGGAGGAATGAACAACTCCAGACACGCCACCTTAAGAGCTGTAACACTCACTGCAAAGGTCTGCAGCTTCACTCCTGAGCCACGAGACCATGAACCCACTAGAAGGAAGAAACTCCGAACACATCCGAACATCAGAACGAACAAACTCCGGACACGCCACCTTTAAGAACTGTAACACTTACCGCGAGGGTCCACGGCTTCATTCTTGAAGTCAGCGAGACCAAGAACCCACCAATTCCGGACACAGTTGGGCCAAAAGGTCTACATTCTTAACAAGCCCCCCAGGTGAGTTTTATGAACATAAATGCTTAGAATCATCATAAAGATCCTTAAGGAGTTGTCCCAGAAATATTGCTAGGCTTAGAGGTATGTGGTCTTCCTGGGCCAGGAGTTTGTCTTGAGATCAGTATTTCCAGTTTTGTTTTCATAAGTGCTATTTTCTTACTTCATCTGAAGTTGATCATTGCTCAATTCATACTAACTGTAACCCTAACCCTTTGAGTGCATGTGCTCACTGAGAAGGGATGGCCCATGTACAAAACAGGTGCTTTCCCCAGGTCAACAACTTTGTAGTGCCAACTAAAAATAGGCAAATTGGTTCCCAGTTCACAATGAGCCTCTTATTATTTTATTTAGCATAAAATCATACAGCATAGCCAGAATGAGAGCAAAGGGAACTGAATATCCTCAAGAAATATTTTAACCCATTTACCAAAATACATTACCTGTCCCAGGCTCTAGATGAAGATGTATCAGCCTTTACCAGCCATGTAGAATCAGAGAATCCAGGACACAATTTGTTATCAATCTTTTCTACTTAACTACTGTTTTCCATGTTACCAATGTCACCATGCTGCCTCATGTTTCTCTATACACTAAAAGATTTTATCTTTATTTTTATTTATTTTTAATGGGAATATTTTTAGGAGATGCTCCAGTCTTATTGGTAGTGTATTTGCAGTTCTCCCTATAGGGTGAGTTGCTTAGGATGATTTCCAAAGACTGCAATGGTTAGAATACCTATTAATTAAATTTGAAGATGGTGAAATATTTAATTAGCAGAGACACTTAGAAGTGTATGTATATTGTCAAAGATCAAAAAAGGAACTATTTTAGAAAATTGGTGTAATAAAATGATTTTGAAGTTGAGATTCAGGTAAAAGATAAAGGTATAGGAACCAGAAGCAGTTACCATTGCCCAACTCAATTACCATTGTAGTAATTTCTAGAATTGGGATAATCAGGACAGAGGAAACTGAACAGGAACGGCCAAATTAAAGAAATGAAGTTTCAGTAAAATTGGAGACAGGCTGATTGAAATTAAAAGCTAAATAAAACAAGGTTGAAAATGATTCCAAGCTTGTCGCTTTTAAAGAATAGCTGCTCTGTTGACATCAGTAAAGCATTTGGGAAACACAGGCCTCCTGTACACCTTGGAAGGCACTTTTGCATCAAGGTTTTCATGAACTTCCTTTGAATTTTCCACATCTTGTTTTTATTAAGAAGTTAAAATTGAATTTATTTCTAAAGGCCTGGCAAGCACCAAAGAAAGGAAGAAAAATTAATTAATTATAAATTAGTAAGAATTTTTTTCTCCCCTCTCAGTTCCTATTAATATTAAGTTACATACAATCAAATAGGAGTCAATCATTGCCTGACTATATACATTCATATTATAATTCATGTCATTCACGAGGACAGCAGCCCCTCGTGTCTGTGCTTCTGAAGAAAGGCTGTCCAAGAACCAACAAAGCTGGGCTCTGTTGGGGAGATAATGCAATAAAATGTTTCTGGAAGGGAAATTTCAAAGCCCAAAGCTTCATATACATAATAGCAATAGGGCCTGCTTAGCATTTGGGCTAATTTAACTTGCTCTCTGATTCCTGGAGTCTACTCCTCCTCTGCTGCTGTGCTGTGCCAGCATTCATTAGATATAATATGCTGGCTAACGTCCTTGCAGTGCCCGGAAGACCTACTTAAGGGCTTCAGGGTGAACACATATGAAGGAAGACTTTCCAAGAGGAAAACTTTCTTCCTGGAACTCGAGTGTTTTGGCCTAAAAGCTTTTTGGAAAGTCTAGCATCTTTCCCTTGCATTCTTTCTCCTACCATTTTATTGTTCTTGTTTCAAGAGCCATTTTTACTCATCAGCTTTCCCCAGTTAATAGGATGAGCAGTGTGGAGGAGGCTAGATGTTTATCACCATGTTTAGATTCTAAACTGCAGGGGTAGGGGTACAGGAGGATAAAAAGCGTTCAAAAAATGCATAAGTAAAACACACCAAAAAATCACTTTGGAAGATACTTTTTCTACCTAAGCTCCTGACCTTTCACCAGTGATTACAGATTCTCCTCATTCAGTGATCTTTTTGCATCTCAGTTTGCGCCTTCAAATTTTTTGGTAACTTGAACATAAATGCCTTCCTGACTGAAGTCATGATCACTTGGGACACACAATTCAGAGTTTTTCATTGATAACAATGAAGTCGATGTCACTTCTAGACCATGAGTGTCTAGTCCATTTTCCAGTTGCCATATGATCTACCTGCGCAGAACAATTCCAGGAATTGGGGAGTGCTAACAATCACTCCAAAAGACATAATAGTTCCTTGTGTGTTCTCCAGGGCATTCAACGTTTTTCCTCTAGAACACTGTATCTGATTCTCATACAAATTTCCAAATCCAGTTTATGTCCCACCATCTGATTATAAATTAGAGGGGTTTGGTTAATAGTGGAAGCAAAGAAAATGGAGTATGTCAAAGACAAAAATTAGATGACACTATCCATGGTAGGGACACTTTAGGTTTTCAGAACTCTTGAGGAAGTCCATTTTTATTGTAAGCTTATGCATCAAGTTACATTAATGTCACATCATTAAACATTTGTTTAGTTGAATTTCCTTTATTTTGATTCAACTCTCATCAAGTCACCTTCTGATTACAATTTGATTGCCTAGAGGGAAAAAATTGAGTGTATCTTCTAGACTTGGAATAGATTCATCTTAGAGACAGATATATTTCACTATCAATAAAACTAGTAAATTAGCAGTTATGGTTTTACACATCAGTCACATGAACTTGGTTACCATGAGCTCAGTCCTGAGAGGTGAATCTACTCATGATGTACCAATAAAAATCAAGTTGTTAAGCTTGCAACACTGAAGATCAGTCTCTGGGCCATGTAAATCCACTAAAGCAAAGTATACCATATTGTGAGACCTACTGGAAGCCAACCAGCCACCATTCCATAGCAAACACACACTCCCTCTGAATCATTTTGCAGAGCTATGAGGTCCTTGCCCCTTATAGTTGTTTTACTGAAACTCAGCTACCCAGGAACCTGGCAACATTTCATTATTTATATCTTTGCTGAATAAAATCTTCTTTCCCAAATGTATAGATCAATTGCTAGTTAAGCTTTCCTCAGTTATTATCAGTGCAGCTGGGCTGTGTTAAACATGTTTCACAACCTCAAAATAATGACAGCATCTTTCCACTCCCCATTTGTTCCGTGGCTCCCATAAATGAATGACTTCTGTCATATCTCTTTGTCCCCTACTAAGCCACTATTAAACTCCTGATGCCACTCCTTCAGTTCATTGACTAGGGTAGGGGTGTCCATTTTTCAAAATAAATGATGTTGTGTATTCCTCAATACTGTGTATTTTTTGACATGATGGAGAAAAAAGCCCACAAAATTGCACCTAAGTACTGCTACTGACACATGATCAACCATTGGACCAGTGACCCAACATATCACATCTTATGTGATATCAGTACCTCTGGCTGTCTTGAGGTCATGCATGAAGCTGAAAGAATCCCCTCTACAAGAAAAGGTATTAGTCAAGACACTCTAAGCCAGTCATAGTCCATTTTGTCTCCTTCAGATAAGGATTTTCCTTCAAGGAACTCAAGAAAACCATAAACATTTAATTTCCTTGATTTTTTCATTTCTGTATTCCCAAGTCTGAGCAATGCTTGGCATTTAACTGACATTTAATTCAATAAATATATGTTGATTGAATTAATTGAATGATAAATGATTTTGAATTTTAGTTTTATGTTCCCAATTTTGTTTTTCTCCTGTATATTCCTGCTTCCTTTTCCCTTTCCATCTTTAAAATGTTTCTCATATCACCTTCATGTCATAACTTCTTTTACTCTTTCTCAGGGATATGTGATAGAAGTAGCAATAATTAGAAGTGTATAAGCCATCAAAACAATAAGAACTGAAAGTTTCCTTAGAGCACTGAAGGATCACTCTGACAGATCCTAAATGGCTTGTGAATAGAACACACCATGTATGTGATACATTAGTTATAAAGAATTTTCTCTTTCTTATCCTAAAATATAATAATCATATAAATCATCACATACTTGTATAGTGCTTTATGGTTTATGGGCACTTTCATAAACATTCTCTACTCAGATGCTTTTAAGAACTGTGTGCTTTTTAATATGTGTATCTCTACAAACTGAACATTTTTAAGAGATTCTGACGTCCTACAGTCTCTTGTTTTATTATTTAACCTATTTGTTTTTCATCTTATTATCTTCTCTTCAAATAGCAAATCATAATTTCATCATTGCTCTTTCAGGTGTTACCACCAAAGCCTCTATATTTACGATTGTGTCATTGGTTTATATTTTTAGAATAAAGAACAAATGGCTTAGCAAAGGGTAAAATTAGAACTCATCATGGTTTTACGTTATGAATAAATTTCAGAAGATATGTATGTACACACTTCATTACACTTATATATTTGCTTAAATATCACACACGTTTCCCAGCTCAACACTGCACCAAAATATAGCTCTGCTGTTTCCAGAGGTATAAAACTCAGGAAAAACCGAAGTATGCTACAAATTTGTGTGTCCTTGTTACTACTCTGGGTGAGCTTGTAAACTCATATATACAAAAAGCTTAATTCCAAAGTCATTGTCCCTGGAAGGGAACTAAAAAGATTCCTGACATGGAATCCAGGGTTCCAGGGTAAGTGATCAAACCCACTGTCATCTTTGCAAAACAACTGCATTAATGTTCTTCTCTTTCCCATTTTGAATTTTAATATTTTTATTTTTTTTACCAAAACTTCATTCACAGCTGAGCTTTGCCCAGATTACCAAATTGGTGATTCCTCATACTACATTCATATCCATGTAGCAGGCACCAAATTCTCTCTATTTAACTTTCTTTTTCTTGGAAGGTGAGATATCTGGGAATCTGCCCCCGATAGTCACGTCAGTTGTTTTCTACTTTCCCTAAGCATCGGCCGGGTTGAGAAATAAAGGGACAGAGTACAAAAGAGAGAAATTTTAAAGCTGGGCATCTGGGGGAGATATCACATGTCGGTAGGTTCCATGATGCCCCCGAGCTGTAAAACCAGCAAGTTTTTATTAGTGATTTTCAAAAGGGGAGGGAGTGTATGAATAGGGTGTGGGTCACAGAGATCACGTGCTTCACAAGGTAATAGCATATCACAAGGCAAATGGAGGCAGAGCAAGATCACAGGACCACAGGACCGGGGTGAAATTAAAATTGCTAATGAAGTTTTGGGCACCATTGTCATTGATAACATCTCATCAGGAGACAGGGTTTGAGAGCAACTGGTCTGACCAAAATTTATTAGGCGGGAATTTCTTCATCCTAATAAGCCTGGGAGCGCTATGGGAGACTGGGGCTTATTTCATCCCTACAGTCTCAACCATAGAAGATGGCCACACCCAAGGGGGCCATTTCAGAGGCCCACCCTCAGGGGTGCATTCTCTTTCTCAGGAATGTTCCTTGCTGAGAAAAAGAATTCAGCGATATTTCTCCCATTTGCTTTTGAAAGAAGAGAAATATGGCTCTGTTCCACCCGGCTCACCAGCAGTCAGAGTTTAAGGTTATCTCTCTTGTTCCCTGAACATTGCTGTTATCCTGTTCTTTTTTCAAGATGCCCAGATTTCATATTGTTCAAACACTCATGCTCTACAATTTGTGCAGTTAACGCAATCCACACAGGGTCATACATCCTCCTGGGCTTACGAGATGACAGGATTAAGAGATTAAAGTAAAGACAGGCATAGGAAATCACAAGGGTATTGATTGGGGAAGTGATAAGTGTCCATGAAATCTTCACAATTTATATTTAGAGATTGCAGTAAAGACAGGCATAAGAAATCATAAAAGTATTAATTTGGGGAACTAATAAATGTCCATGAAATCTTCAAAATCCATGTTCTTCTGCCATGACTTCAGCTGGTCCCTCCGTTCAGGGTCCCTGACTTCCCACAACAGTGAGACATTTCTATCATTGAAATGGGGTTAAGATAGCAAGGCAAGTCCAATAAAGGCCTTTCCTTCTTGCCAGACACTCTGATTACATTCTGCACACTGTACCAGGTAATTGGATTATAGTAGCACGGGTAGCACTTTTATGCTTACATCATAGTGAGGACTTACGATATGTTTGTGGTCTATGGGATCCTAACTTGGTGTATTAGTCTGTTCTCATGCTGCTATGAAGATACATCTGAGACTGGGTATATATATATATATTTTCTTAAATGGAGTTTCACTCTTGTTGCCCAGGCTGGAGTGCAATGGTACAGTCTTGGCTCACTGTAACCTCCACCTCAAATTCCAGTGATTCTCCTGCCTCAGCATCCCGAGTAGCTGGGATTACAGGCAACTGCCACCATGCCCGGCTAATTTTTTATGTTTTTCATAGAGATGGGATTTCACCATGTTGGCCAGGTTGGTCTCGAACACTTTACCTCAGGTGATCCACCCACCTTGCCTCCCAAAGTGCTGGAATTGCAGGTATGAGCCACTACCCCTGCCCTAGTAATTTATAAAGAAAAGAAGTTTAATTGACTCACAGATCTGCATTGCTGGGGAGGCCTCAGGAAATTTACAATCATGGCAGAAGCTACCTCTTCACATGGCAGCAGGAGACAAAATGAGTGCCAGCAGGGGAAATGCCAGACACGTATAAAACCATCAGATCTCATGAGACTCACTCATTATCATGACAACAGCATGGGGGAAACTGCCCCCATGATTCAATTACCTCCACCTGGTGCTGCCTTGAAATGTGGGGATAATGAGGATTACAATTCAAGGTGAGATTTGAGTGGGGACACAGATCCAAAACATGTCATTCCACCCCAGGCCCCTACCAAATCTCATGCCCTCATATTTTAAAACACAATCATGCCCTTCTAACAGTCCCCCAAAGTCTTATTCCAGCATAAACCCAAAAGTCCAAGTCCAAAGTCTCATCTGAGACAGGCAAGTCCCTTCCACCTACAAACCTGTAAAATCAAAAGCAAGTTTGTTACTTCCCAGATACAATAGAGTTACGGGCATTGGAGAAATACATCCATTCCAAATGAGAGAAACCAGCCAAAACAAACTACAGGCCCCATGCGAGTTTGAAATCCAGTAGGGCCATCATTAAACCTTAAAGTTCCAAAATGATCTCCCTTGACTCCATGTCTCACATCTAAGTCACACTGATGCAAGAGGTGGGCTCCCATGGCCTTGGGCAGCTCCACCCCTGTGGCTTTGCAGGGTACAGTCCTCCTCCCTGCTGTTTTCACAACTGGCATTGTCTGTGGCTTTTCCAGGTGCATGTTACAAGCTGTCAGCAGATCTGCCATTCTAGAGTCTAGAGGATGGTGGCCCTCTTCTCACAGCTCCACTAGGCAGTGCCCCAGAAGGGACTCGGTGTGGGGGTCCAACCCCACATTTCCCTTCTGCTCTGCCCCAGCAGAGGTTCTCCATGAGGGCTCCATCCTTGCAGCAGACTTCTGCCTGGACATCCTGGTATTTCCATACATTCTCTGAAATCTAGGCAGAGGTTCCCAAAGCTCAGTTCTTGACTTCTGTGCACCCACAGGGTCAACACCATGTGGAAACTGCCAAGGCTTGGACTTGCACCCTCTGAACCTGTACCTTGGCCCCTTTTAGCCAAGGCTAGAGCTGAATCAGCTGGGATGTTGGGCACCATGTACCAAGGCTGAAAGTTGGGTCAGGGAGGGGGGTGGCCCCGGGCCAGGCCCATGAAACCATTTTTCCCTCCTAGGCCTCTGGGTCTCTGATGGGAGGGGCTGCCACAAAGGTCTCTGACATGCCCTGGAAACATTTTCCACATTATCTTGGTGATTAACATTCAGCTCCTCATTACTTATGCAAATTTCTGCAGCAGGCTTGAATTTCTCCCTAGAAAATGGGTTTTTCTCTTCTATCACATCGCCAGGCTGCAAATATTCCAAACTTTTATGCTCTGCTTCCTCTTGAACACTATGCCACTTAGAAATTTCTTCTGCCAGATACCCTAAATCATCTCTCTCAAGTTCAAAGTTCCACAGATCTCTAGGGCAGGGGAAAAATGCCACCGGTCTCTTCGTTAAAGCATAGCAAGAATGACCTTTGCTCCAGTTCCCAACAAATTTCTCATCTCCATCTGAGACCACCTCAGCCTGGTCTTCATTGTACATATCACTATCAGCATTTTGGTCAAAGTCATCCAACAAGTGTCTAGAAAGTCCCAAACTTTCCCACATCTTTCTGTCTTCTTCTGAGCCCTCCAAGTTGTTCCAACCTCTGCCTGTTACTCAGTTCCAAAGTCACTTCACATTTTCAGTTATCTTTACAGCACCACCCCACTACCTCAGTACCAATTTACTGTACTAGTCCATTCTCACACTACTATGAAGAAATACCTGAGACAATAATTTATAAAGGAAAGAGGTTTAATTGACTCACAGTTCTGCATTGCTGGTGAGGCCTCAGGAAAGTTGCAATCATGGTGGAAGGCACCTCTTCACAGGGAGGGCAGGAGACAGAATGAGTACCAGCAGGGGAAATGCCAGATGCTTATGAAACCATCAGATCTCATGAGACTTATTCATTATCACGAGAACAGCATGGGGAAAACCACCTCCATGATTCAATTACCTCCACTTGGTCCCACCCTTGACACATGGGGATTATGAGGATTACAATTCAAGGTGAGATTTGGTGGAGACACAGAACCAAACATCATTCGGGTATTTTTACAGTGCATACTATTTATTAAGATAACTACACTGTGTTTCTTATTTTTACATCCTACGTCGCAGTTAGAATACAGGCTAAAAGGAAGTTTTAACTCCTAAATGCCTTATCACTACCTTAAATGCTACAACTTCACATCTGTAAATATATTTATTTACATACCCCACCTAAGGTCTACATACCAATTTC
The DNA here is from genome assembly GCF_009828535.3 of Hylobates moloch. Lineage (NCBI taxonomy): Eukaryota > Metazoa > Chordata > Mammalia > Primates > Hylobatidae > Hylobates > Hylobates moloch. The sequence continues at coordinate 67,062,576 of NW_026652276.1, forward strand.
CTAATTCCAAGTTGCCTGTCCTACTTTCTAAAGCTTCCTTGCCAAACTTAAATGAATGGAAGAAAATAGGGACTGTCTCTCTGCAGACCTGTCACAATTGCCCTGGTGGTTCCTTGGCCTTGTGGAAAAGCCATCTGAGTCTCTCTGACCCCAGAATCCCCATTTGTGACCATGACCTTGCCAAGAACCATACTGCTCACTTGCAAGGAATAATATACCAGGACAAAATTATATTCTCTATCCTTGAAAATACGCACTCTAGAAAAAGCAAGATACTATCGTTGCAATTTTAGATTTTGGTTTGCTTTGCTTCACACCAAGAAGTTAAAATATTTTCTTTCTAGAGATATTACTGGATGACTCAGCATAGCTAATTAGTAGACTATCCCATTCAGATGGTCACCAACTCATGAATTCCCCCTCCTAAATGTCTCATTTAATTGAGGCTTGCATTTTGTCTCACCTGTACCTTCAACATCTCCACGTAGCTCCCCTTCTCCATTTCTGTCTTCCACCCACTATCACAAAAATGCCTTTTCTAAGCTCAGACTGTGTCACTTCTTTGCTTATAAGCCTTTCATGGCATCTCAAACAATTAAATCCAAATTAATGCAAATGGCAACTAGTCAGCTAACAGATGGGTTCGAGCTTCCAATCCATTGTGATTTCTTCCCAACACTCTATGCTCTCCTGCACTGAACAGGCTCCACATCCCCATCTCTGTGCTGCTGCATAAGCCACCTCTTCCGCCTCAGAGGCCCTCTCTCTCCTTCTCTACTTGATCATTTCCTTCATTTTAAGAGGCACATTTTCATGTTTTGGAGGTGGAGAAAGTCTTACAGTTGATGTCAGAAGAAAACTGTTGCCTTCTAAGTAAGTGGTTTATCGCATGAGTATTGTGACACCAGGCTTACTTAGGAGTATCTGTTTATCTGATTTTCATCTCAAGTAAGTTATTTGCATTGATAGCACAAATAGATGAAATTTATTTAAATGTGTATCCTTAACTGTCTTGAAAATATCTTCAAAAAGATTACATTATGATGTAGCATTTACATAAAAAGTTATTGGGAACACAGAGGAATGCTTGTTTTGTGCTTGGCAATGTGACTAGAGGCAGCAGAACTTGCCAAATCTAGCAAATTTTTAGAAGACAGGCTGATGTGACTGATTCATGCATCATGAGGGATCGTCTCTCAAGCAGCAAATATCTGTCAGGAATTTCCACTTGAATTTCAAGAAAAGCTATTTAATTTCCTTTAGCTAAAGAGAAAAATGCCACATGTTTAACCGAACAGGAAATGCAGATAAAACCTTGTTCTCTTCCGTAACCCTCAAAAATTATATTTTCAGTCCTAACAAGATCAAGATCAAAACTGTCAGGTATGGAAAGCCGCATGGCACAGCCTTGCTAAATACACATAACTATTGATTACCAAAAGTGATTCAGAAGACTCTTAATCTCAATATGGAGAAAGCGAAGTTGCAAACTTAGAGTGTGATAAGAAGAAAGTACAAAAATATATACCATTAGCAGGTTTTATTCAATGGTTGTATTTAATCTAATGCTTCTTTTTTTCCAAAGTTGTTATTTGGCCAAAGATACATTGCCCAATTGATGGCATCTTAGACTCAAGGAAATCTGATGTTTCTTTATGTCTTAGGCATTCTCATGCAGAACTCTTTTAATTCTTACAGCATGTAACACAAAGGATAATTGCTTGAGAAGATGGATACTAATTTTATATGATGTGATTATTATGCATTGCATGCCTGTATAAAAACATCTCATGTACCCCATAAATGTATGCATCTACTATGTACCCACAAAAGTAAAGTTAAAATTGAAAAAAAATTCTTACAGCAATGCTATGGAATACATACCCCACTTTACAGACAGAAAAACTGTGGCTCAGGATGTTTAAGGCACTTACCCAAGGTATGTAGTGAGGAAAGAACTGAAGTACTTGAGCTTGGGTCTAGTGTAACTCCAGTGCCATTATGCAATATGCCTTGCCACTCTTTCCTAGTACGAAGGCCACAGTTGACTCTGTTGAGAATGTGTTAGCTGTGTCTTTTGAATACCTAACTGTTTGAATTAGTTGGCTTAATCATCAATAGAAGGAGATTCAGTGACCCTAAGAACACATAGACATCATTAGCTGAGTTAATTCCTATGGCAATGTCAGTTTCAAAACAAGGCTATCATCTTTTGGTCTCATTTTTCCCCATGTTGTAATGTTCCCAGGTAGATTAAGACTCCGGCCAGGTGTGGTGGCTCACGCCTGTAATCCCAGAACTTTGGGAGGCCAAGGTGGGCAGATCACCTGAGGTCGGGAGTTTGAGACCAGCCTAACCAACATGGAGAAACCTCGTCTCTACTAAAAATATAAAATTAGCCAGGCATGGTGGTACCTGCCTGTAATCCCAGCTACTCAGGAGGCTGAGGCAGGAGAATCACTTAAACCTGGAAGGCGGAGGTTGTGGTGAGCCGAGATCTTGCCATTGCACTCCAGCCTGGGCAACAAGAGTGAAATTCTATCTCAAAAACAAAAGATTCTTTATATGCAGGAAACCAAGGCTCATACTTCTTTTTCTCACTTCAATATAGCTGGACACATCATCATCAATAAATATGTATTTATTTATAAGTTCATCTTCAGTTTCTAAGGAAACAAAAATATAGTTTGTTATTAAAATACACACACACAGAAATCTGAGTTTATTCTCATACTATAGTATTGTTCAATGTATTTTGGGTTTGGATCCAACAATTAAGGGTCTATCTATGGGTCTGCAAAAAACTATTTCTTCCCATTACCCCATTCCAACAATAAAAGTCATCGTGATTTAAATTCAATAAATTACAATATCCCTATTTTACCCCTGGAACATTCATGGCACCCACTGAACTTCTAGGGCATGGCAGCTGGGATAAGGAGCTCCAAGAAGAGCAATCATACTTCCTGCCTCCCTATTGATTGTCCATCTTCCTAGCATGTGAGTACTCCATCCTCAGTCATCTCCCAAAGAAATCTGATGGACAGCTGTCTCTGGAGGTACTCAGAACCCATCCATGAAAGGCAGGAAGTGGCATAAACAAACAAAAGCTATTTTAATGGACTGAACCTTTAGGGCTGAGCTATTTGGAACTGACTTCCAAACTTCAACAAAATACATTTTACCTTTGGTTTGTTTTCACATTCTAAAGAGCAATTGTGACAGTTTTGGTCTTTATCTCCATGCATCTCTGCCTTCATGGATTGAGACTGACAAAAATTATCTGAAATTTCATAGCTACTGGGTGTTAAAAAGTATGCACACAGTAAAACTCATTCTTGTGGGCAGAGAGTTCTGACTTTTATTGGTATCTGAAGTTAAAAACTACTTAATAACCCCGTCTTTGTTTTTCTATGGGTAGTATTTATACCCCAAAGTAGAAGTTAGGATAAAGCATTCCTTTAGAGATTACCTTAGTAAGCCTGCCCTGAAAATCCTAAGGAACCAGAACATGTTCTAAAATTATATTTCAAAATTGGATTTGTCTAAGTTTTAAACATCTAGCTCTAACCTTATATCCCCTCATTTTGAGCTTTAACCACTATTCAGTATTTATGGAAAACCGCTCTAAGTTAATGAAAGAGAATATATACCATTAAAAATCTATATGCCGATTAGATTTATAGAGCATAATTCAATAATTTTTTATAAAGCAATAAAAACTCTTGCCAACTCTCATGAAAAACAACCATATGTTTTGGTTTTCATAATGAAAATGTTTTATAAATAAGCTCCAATTATGGTCCGTATTATTTGAAAAGCATTGAATCTTTTCCTCTTCCAAGTATATTTTTTCTCTATTTTTTGAGGCAGTCTTAATAATTTACATGTAAATTTATAGTATTTCCAGGGTTTTTTTAACCACAAAAAAGACATTCATTTTTTTTTCTTTTAGTTTCCAGGGTTCCCTAAAAGGACATTTTTAAGTTAGATGACTAATATATCAATTATGAAAACATTTTATCTTTCTAAGAATTACTTTTACCTGTGGATTTCAAAGCAAATTAAATCATAACCACAGATTATTCTATCAAATTTAAGGACAGATTCATTCCATGAATTAATATGCCCATTTAAATTATATGAAAATAAAACTTTTGATGTATTTTATATATCCCCATATCAGTTATGTGTAAGTATAAAATACTGCCATATTCTTTCTGGAAAACAACTTGGTAATATGTATTAAGAGCCTCAAAAAGGTTCTTGCCCTTTGACCCAATGTCTATCATAAGGACATAATCACCAAGGCTTACCAAAATTTCAATATGACTGTTTATTACAGTGTTATTTACAATAGTAATAAACTAGACATATCAGCAATGTCCAACAATATAGGCCTGGTTAAGTGGCTTATGGTCAATCCATTTGATGGAAACTGTATAAACATTAAAATTAAAGTTTTAAAAGAACATTTAAAGCATGAAGAAATGCTTATGAAAAATGTTAAGTTAAAAAAAGACAAAACTGTATATGCTAGTGTTTGACAGTTTTACAAAATTGGAATTATGGTCTATATACTATAAATGGACAAGAATGGGCACACAAGAATGGAAACACACCAAAATATTAATCTCGGTTTTCTTTGAGTAGCAGGATTATGAGTCATTTAGAAGTTTCTCTTTGTATTTTTCATATTTTCTACAATGAATATCTATGATTTTTATTATCAGAAATGTTATTAAAAATAATATTGCAAAAAGTCTAGCAAAAAAGAGTTATAGCTGAATAAATAATATTGAAGAAAATGACTTACTGAGATAGAAAGTTGTTTATATATAAGCAGAAAAAGTATGTCAAAAACATTTTGCATAATATGCTCCAATTTTTAAGTATATATATATGAATTTGCATAGAAAAAAGTTGGAAGGATATTTTTATATAAAATATAAACAGGAATTATCTTGAGGTTGCATAGAAAAAAGTCAGAAGGATATATTTATATAAAATATAAATAGAAATTATCTTGAGATTGTGGGAATATAGATGACTGACATTGCCTAAAGATTTAGACTGTCTTTAGAGAACTTTTTATTGCACATTCTCATCAGGGAGACTTTCATATACCTACATACATACTTTTTATTAATAATATGTGTCCTACTATACTAATAACCTATATACATTATAAATTATACACACAAAAATGGAAATATTAAGAGGAGATTTAAAATATAATAGAAATTCTTATATTTCTTGTTTCCAACAGATGGTCTTAGAATGTGGACAATTTTGGAGAGCAAAGATATAAAAGAGCTAATATTTATGATCCTTTTTCTCTTTTAATAATAGAATATTTCAAACATACTGAAAAGCACAGAAAATACTATGACAGTAACACTATTCAGATTTAACAAAAGTTAGCATTTTGCCTTATTTGCTTCAGATCTTTTATTAAAAAAATAAAAGAAATCTATGTAGATTTAACTATTCCTAGCCGGGCGCGGTGGCTCAAGCCTGTAATCCCAGCACTTTGGGAGGCTGAGGCGGGCGGATCACGAGGTCAGGAGATCGAGACCATCCTGGCTAACACGGTGAAACCCCGTCTCTACTAAAAACACAAAAAATTAGCCGGGCGTGTTGGCGGGCGCCTGTATTCCCAGCTACTCGGGAGGCTGAGGCAGGAGAATGGCGTGAACCCAGGAGGTGGAGGTTGCGGTGAGCCGAGATCGCGCCACTGCACTCCAGCCTGGGGGACAGAGAAAGACTCCGTCTCAAAAAAAAAAAAAAAAAAAAAAAAAAAAAAAACTATTCCTGCTGCTTGTTCCTCGGACGAAACAACTATCAGAAAGATGTAATATATTCTTCATCACCTTATCATTATACTTTTCAGCATATACATGTATCCACAACAAAATAGAAATGTCTAGTGATTTTTAAAAATTATTATTTTAAAGTGCATACAGTGTATATATGCTTTTGCAAATTTTCTTTTTTAATCAACTACATGTTTCTGAAATGTATCCATGGAAATACATGTAGATCTAATTCATTCATTTTAACCACTGTGTAGTATTATTTCATTTTATGATTTTACAATTTATATTTCTTTTTCATACTTGACAGACATTCATGTTGTTTCCAATTTTTTACCATTTTAATACTGCAGTGAATAGGCTTAGACAGGACTCCTTATACACATGAACAAATGTTTCTTTATTATATACACCTAGACTAGGAATTGCTGTGTTATAGGTATGCTCAACTTCAACCATATTAGATATTGCCAGATTTTTTCCAAAGGGGTTGGATGATTTATACTACCAGCACTAATAAACAGTGTGTGTGTGTACACACACATACATACACACAGTTTAATATTTTTGATCATTAATATATATTGCAAATATAATATCTTCTCCGTCTGCAGCTTGTTTCCCAGTTTGCATTTAATTTAGTTTAATTCATCAATATTTTCCAATATGGTTTGTATCTTTTATTTAACATATCCTTTTCCCTCCCATTTTTATATAGACATTTTCTATATACATTAAAATGTATATAAAAAATTCTAAAAGTTAAAAATTTTAATTCTAAAAGTTTAAAAATTTTTCTTTTTTACACAACTGAAATGTACTTCTGCATATGGTATGAGACAAGTAATCTCCACGTTTACATAGATATCCATTTGGCCCAACAATATTTTTTAAATTATGAATCTACCAAAATCTCATGCTATCTCTGCAGAGTGTCCAGTGCTCTGCAGAGTGTCTGTTTTGGGGCTCTCTGTTCTTTCCCTGGTCTATTGTTCTGCCTTTTAACCAATACTCAAATGCCTTAATTACTGTACCTTTATAAAAAGCTTTAAGATCTTCCAAAATGACTTTCCCCTTTTAATCATCTTCAAATCTGCCTTGACTATTTTTTATTATCTTCCATGCAAACTTTAGGATCAGCTCTCCCACTTCTGTCCATGCTTTTAGTGGGTGAACTGTTTATAACCGCAGTTTACTCTCAAAAACTGAGGAGCGCAGAGTGCCATTGCTCCAGCAGCTTTCACGGCCTTTGTTGCATGGTATATTGTTGCAAGTTCAATCCACTAAATCCTAGGGAGTTGACTCATCGTGCATCACTCCTTTTACTCAAGGCTTTCTTCCATAAAATAGTTTCTTTTCAATACGGTAAATATAGTTGCATAAATAATTTTGATATTGTTCTTTGGTTTTCTCTCTTTCTCCCCACTATATAGACATTCAACACACCCACACCCCACTGAAGAAGTGATTGTCTACTTTCTGAAGAGCTTGTTGAATTGTGAGCCAAATGATTATGTATTTCCAAACCCAAAGCAGAGTGCATGATTTAACCTATGGTCTTAGAATTAAGAGAATATTTGTAATGAAAATGGACCTTGAGAAATCCAAGATGAGTTTTTTTCCAAATTACATTCATTTAAATCTTAGTAAGACTAATCATGGGGTCATGTTAAAGGTAGCTCTCTCACAGAAAAAGGAAACAAAAAACAAAAAGGAGGGGAAAAAGGCAACCTCATTTTTTGCTGATCAGATTCAAGATTTTTCTCTGAAAGGTTTTTCTCCTGTGAAATGTTCAATTTATAAATGCATACAAACAGTACATTATTTTTAGTTATTTATTTATAACTAGCATGTAATTTATTTTAAAAATTATATTGGAACTCATGTTAGCTAAGTATAAACATATTAATCACTTCACTGTGTACTTCAGCAAGACAAAAAAGATGGGAAGAAACTATGTTTGCTATTGCTGTTATTATTATTATTATAACGAGATCATTTCTATCACAAATCTCTGTTGTCTTTTTATACTGCTTGCCCTGAAAATTGCTAAGCAGTAATTTCTGGACCAAAAACATTGTGCTGAGAGATGGCAAGTTCCAGGAAAAAGGTAACCTGGTTGCCACAATTTCAAGAAAATATTCCCTAACAGGTTTCTGTGGGACCAACCCTATGCCTGTGGACTTTTCAGCCAAAAGGTGCTAGCACTGCAGTCCAGGATGTTTGTGGGAACTTCTAGTCTTTCTGACATTTTGTTATCCTGGTTTTTTACTTTGGGGATGTAACCCTCTTGGACAATCATTGGGAAGTTTAAAAAGGTTGTTCAGTGTGTGTCCCTAACCTCTTACAACCCACAGCCAAAGCAAACCAAGCAACAAAAAGATGAAGGGGAAATAAGAGGGAAATCAAGATCAGAGTGGAGCAAGGGGAGGGCAATTTCGTAAGCTGTGGGCCTGTCTGACATGGGGTCCCTTTGTAAACTGAATCTGGTATTTTTCTCTTTTCTTTTCTTTTCGTTTCCTTCCTTCCTTCCTTCCTTCCTTCCTTCCCTCCTTTCCCCCTTCCCCTTCCCCTTTTCTTTTCTTTTCTTCTTTTCTTTTCTCTTCTCTTCTTCTCTTTTCTTCTTTCTTGTAAGGTCCTGAGGAGAGAGCTTGCCCAGCTTATTTCTAGGCCGGCACTGAAGCTGAGTGATCTTTTGACTGGGCTCTGCAGTTGCAAGAGACATCAGCCCTATCAGGCCTGCACCCAGCAAGTGTGAGAGCCTATAATCATTCCAGGCAAGTGAGGGCCTAGACCAGGCAAGTCAGGCTAGGGGCAGGGCAAAGAGGGCAAACCAAACAGGAAAGCTGTGTGTGTGTGTGTGTGTGTGTGTGTGTGTGTGTGTGTGTGTGTGTGTGTGTGTTGTGTGTGTGTGTGTGTGTGTGTGTGTGTGTGTGTGTGTGTGTGTGTAAACTACATGTCCTGTCCTTCACTCACTTCAGTTCCCTGGTGGGATGTTTCTCTGTCAACATTAGTATCAAGCACTTGAGCACAAATGAAAGTTGGTTTTATGGAAGCCGTTTAAATGGATGCTAAAACGAATCTCTAGAAATCCGAGTGTCCAGGCCCAAGTGGAAACTCATTGTCTACAAAGTGGGGCACTCATGCCAAGGATTCCTAGATTATCAAAAAATATCCAAACAGCTCTCTTTCACATTCAAATAAGTAAGAGGACCAATAAAGCTTTCTCTCCCTTAAAAGTACTAGCATTTTACAACTGTAAAAGGCTCCACCATAGTCTATATGAAACCCTGATTGCACATGAAATGCCCAGTTAAGCTTGGGGGTTTGGCCACACTGTAATCTTGCTACAGTACAGGCCACATATTATGGAATTCAGCTTTCAGGATTTCAGACTAATTAGAGAGGCACCCAGTAGCACTATGCGGGTTCTGTCAGCATTTCCACTATAAAACCCCCTTTTCTGGGGTTTATAACTTAGCCAATAAAAGATAGCCCCAGGCTGGAATGTGCCATGCAAAAAAATTCAACCCAGGAACAAGATTTTTTGTTTTAAACTAAATTTCATTAAAAATAAGTTCTTGTAAGAACAGAGCAATAAAAATATGCTGGTTTCATTATTTCTGATGTTTTCAACTCCTTGCTTTGTTTAAAAATAAAAAAGGAAAAAATAAATGCATTTTCCAGGCATCAGGTCTAGGTCTCTTTTGCTTGGTGTGTATTTTAATGAAAAATATTTGAGTTATTGGGGCTTAGAAGAAACTATTGCCTGCCACATACTAGTTTTGTTTCACATTTAACATTTTGTTTCAGATTTAACCCAGCTCAAATCGATTTGGAAATAGAGTGTACGATGCGTTGAATCATAGGGATTTTAACGGTTTCTCATGATTAGCACATGTTAACCACCATCACATTGTGGAGTAAAATTCTAAATACTAGTAGGGCTTACTGAAAGCAAAGCTTTAGGATGACACTAGTGTTTTACATTGTCCATTAGTGCTTATAAATGACAACTCCATTTTATACATCTTGGCAACAGGAAATGGGGAAAGTACAATTTCCATACACTTACTATTATATACCCTTATGTACAAATAAAATTAAACATTATCTCCTTAGCTTTAGTTTTATTTATTTTATCCTTGCTAATTATAATTGTGTCTTCTTTGTAGACATTTTATCTTAAAATATTAAAACAGCAGGAGTATTCATATTTAGCCAAAAACCAAAAAGAAGGTAAAGGATGGGAAAACCAATATATCTTGAGCAATTAGTCTTATGCCTGCCAGTGTTTTAAGTGCTTAATATGTGTATTCTCAATAAAAATTCAGAGCAATCTCATGAAAATAAGGTCCTGGGAAGTTAAATAACTTTACCTGTGGTCACAAAGTTAATTGACAAAGCAGATATTCAAAGTCAGTGTGTCAGATTCTAAACACTGTGCTCTTTCTGTTATCATTTACTGTAGAGTTGACTTTCTCTTCCTTAAGTTCATTTATTATAAGACTATCGCCTGGTACATTTCCTCAGTTTCTACCCACAATAACTCTTAAATTACCCTTGCTTCTAGTTGGCAGAACTTTCTAGTCTTAAAGAAAATGGTGAGAGTGGAGCTAAATTTCTGAGCATTAGATTTCCAGTATGCCCTACTTTCATGGCAACCCCAATAAGATGAAGAATCAGAAAGGCTCTTCCAGAGAAATGCAAAGTGCCCCTTCTAAGAAAACTGTCAAGATTCTCAGGTTCACTCAACAGAGAATTAAATGCAACTTTGAATACTCCAGAAAAGGGCCATCTAAAAGTCCCTGTCAGCCTGGCCAACATGGTAAAACCCTGTCTCTACTAAAAATACAAAAATTAGCCGGGGTGGTGGCACGCACCTGTAATCCCAGCTACTGAAGTCTGAGGCAGGAGGATCGCTTAAACCCAGAAGGCGGAGATTGCAGTGAGCCGAAATCGCACCACTACACTCCCACGTGGGCGACACAGCGAGACTCCATCTCGAAAATAAATAAGTAAATAAATAAATAAATAAATGTCCATGTAAGCCCCTTTACAGAGAAGCTGAAACTGGGTCCCTCTTTACTAAGGCACATTTACTTCCAGTATGTTTGACTTCAAGGCATCTGACTTAAGAAAGAGTTATTTTATGCTTTTTTTTTTTTTTGCAACTTACCGCTGAGCTGTACCTCTCTATAGAACAAGCTACATTTGCACCTTTGGAGGCCAATGTCACATGCGACCTCCTTTTGTCCATTCATATGATATACATTGGGAAGAATGGCTGGGAGTGTCCTGGGGAGTCCCTACTCTGCCAGATGACTTGCTCTTGGCCCCATTAATCTCTGCCCCCGTGTGGGAAGGAGCTGCAGGTAAGGGCCAAGAGGCTGGAGAGACATCTCCCTAGCTATCAACCTGCCTTTCCATTTCAACATACGCCATTCTTCTATCCAGCTATGGCCTTTGCCACAGGGATGGTATTTGTGCCATCTACACATAAATGAAAGAAGTAAGGAGTACCTCAGTAAAATGTCCTGAATTTTGTCTATTTAAGTAAGAGCCTTAAAGGAAAACCACATGCTTTTAATGGCCTTTAACTGGTTAAAGAGAACATAAGTTCCCTCCCAGAAGCTTGAGAACAGAGCTCCTTTCCTTCCGGATTTTTTTCTTGGTTAACCAGACTAGAGAACAAACGAGTTGTAAAATATTTGTTAGGCTGTGAAGCTTAACAAAGAAATGTTAAACAACACTGATGATAATATTGATTTCCTTCTCTCCATTCCTGCTTACTCAGAATGACTGTCCTTGGCTTGTGGCTGTTTGGAGCTAAGCAAAGTCTAGGAGGAAGTGGCCCTCGCTGACCACTGGCTGCAGTCAGTTCTGCCTAAAAATTCCCTGGCAAGGTCAACCCACAATTCCTGCCTCTGATTACACAGATTGACTAAGGTACGTTATAAATGCATATGCACACATTTGTCCATTTAGGCCTGCTCAGGAAACACCCAATTTACCAAAATCGGATTTAGAGGAAAGAACATTTACAGTAATTTATCCATGTTAAAAAGGTTCTCCTCTGCTTAGTAAAAGAAATCATGGCAGGGTTCTTTGAAATCACGCATTTCAAATGATTCCACTTACAGTCAACAGCTCAGCAAAACATCTATAATGCAAAATGAGGAAATGAAGCCTAAGTATACATATCTCTCAAACTGATTACAGTTTTTCTGAGATATATATTCCATCTTACATTCTTGAGGAAAAAAAAAACAAGTATAAGGGTCAAGGGCTTAATGTCTTTAATTTTCTTGACAATTGCCAACAGTATGTGACATGGTGCTTTTTATAGAACCAGAGCTCAGAAAGACTCTGTTACTGAATGACTTAAGGCCTGCAGCACATGGCTCAGTGCCCATTAGGATCATAAATTACTTGAGTAATGCTAATTATTTTTTGCCTTCAGTGCTCATGATCAATATATTTGTGTGTGTGTGTGTGTTTTTTACTTTAAATGTATTTCTTTGCATATATTAAATTTCTCAAGAGTAAGCACAGGACCAAGGACAGAGACCAAGCACGTCACATTTTTCATTGTTTCCTCTGCACCTGCCCTGGTGAGGAGCACACAGTAGGCACTCAATAACAATTTGTTAAATAAGCAATTGGATCATTGAAAACATCTGCCTTTACTAAGGCAGGTTTAATACACTTGCAAGTATATTCCATAGCATTGCTTTGAAAACTTTTTTCTCTGAAAAACCAATGAGTTGCAGAGAAATTACTGGGGGTTCTTCTAACATAAATGAGTTCATAGGGACACGGTTAATTCCTGCCTGCTCCATAGCTATCGGATTTGCATTCCAGGAAGAAGACCCATGTAAAAGAGCTCTCTAGCTTCAGAACACTTCAAAAGCCTAATTGCATTAAGTCAATAATACTCTGTTGAGTAATAATTTGCTACCTGACATTAAATGATGAAATGTTATAATAAAATACTAGTATGCTAAATTAAGTGCCAACTAAACAACAGTTCACAAAACCCAGATTCACCGCAAGTTAAATTCTAAACCTTCTTCTTTTGATGAGCGTTTTCTTCATTTTTCAGCACTGCCATTGCAGACCAGTGACTCCTGGAAAACTCACTCCCAGTCTTTGCACCCACTCACTTTCCTTTGCACCCCCTTTCCCCACAGCTTAAATCTTCTCATCAGGGACACAAGCTAACTCCCATGCATGCCCTATGAAATGCAAGCTCCTGTGGGGAGGAAAGAAACAAATGTCACCAGACTCCCGAAGCATGTGACCCTGGATCCAACAGAAGACATTTCAATTTTCAGATCACTCTCTTCCATTCACCCACAGGTCTGTGGGCCACAGTCTGAACTAGCCACTTTCCTGTCTGGCTGTCAGTCTTTACTTCTCTTCCTTAAGTGAAAGAGCAAGAAAATAAAGAAAAAAGAAAAGAAAAAGAAAAGTATCTGAAATTTTAAGGACACAGATAACAAGGAAGGGGAGTATTAAATAGTTTTGAAGTCTTTTAAATCTCAGTTTTTTCTTCTTCCTTTTTTTTCTCCACCACCCTACCCCCGGCCCCACCAGGAGTTATTCTGAAGTTCTACTTTGCTTGCCAGCTCTGCACTGAGCTCTCACTTCCCAGCACTCATCAGGGATGATTACAAGCCACATTCTCTCAATAAAAGCAAATAAGGAAACAGCTTTCCTTTACCATCCTGACCACATATGTGTGTAGTGACAGTGGGAAGGAGAGACCATAATATATGTTCTAGCAACACAAAAGCACACCCTCCACTTTGCATACATATTTACCCAATTTCATCTAGAGGTCCCATGTGCTTCAATTGCTCATTTATTCTTCAACCTTGGATAAGGAGATGAGGGAGGGGGAGGGACAGACAGACCTATAGATGACAGTTCTGTAGACAATGTTGTTAGCATGCCAGATCTTATTACAGGACCATGGGAGGTCATGCACGCCACATCCAGACTCCATGGGGACTACCACATTTAAAACAAGATGAAAAAAATGTGATGCAGGGGAAAAAAACCCTCATGGGCAGCCTTCAAAGGCAGAGACAGGTTGTGACTGGATTAACATTTATTGACTGTTTAAGCCTGCTTTTTTGCTTCAGGACAGAGATACACGAGTTTAATTGCAGAGGCTGTTCTGCCAACTGATCACCAGAGTGGCAACCAAAGCTTAACTAATCGGTCCTTCATTAGTGAAAAGTCTCTATTACAAAACAAATTAAGCATGCTCTGATCCTAACCTACAGGTCCAATGGCATTACGGCAAAGTTTAAGCTGTTAGAGCCGTGAAAAACTTATTAAGGGTTAGCGCTGAGATAGCACTTGGCTATTGATTTTACAATACACAGGTATTATGATTTATGGAGTGCTGGTGTCACTCTAACAAGCTGAAGGACACACAATATCATCTCCAGCATCATTAAAATTCAGAAGCCTCCAGAACTAACTCATCAACCACTGTGCATTGTCACAGACTGCGGAGCCAGGCCCCAGCTTCAAAACGTCCTAAGCTTTGAGACAGTCACCTCCCTGCTTGCTTGGCAATCAGAAGTATAGACCGGCCCCTCAAAATGCTCTCAGTGCCTTCAATTAATAATCAGAGGCTATTTTCACCCTGAGTTGTCAAATATATTTTGTTATTTAATTTTGCCTTTTAACATCCAGAAGTATTTTGTGCATATCTACTACACATCTGTTTAAAAAAGAAAGACTATACACCAAGGCAGTATATAATTCAGGCAAGGATCTAACTAAACCATGCCAAAAAAAAAAAAAAAAGATTTTTTTTTTTACACATAAAAAGCTGGCAGAAGTAGCTGTGGTAATCCATCAATAGATATTCAATGAGCACCAATTAGGTTCAAGTCATAGTAATAAGAGTTAATCGTTATTAAGCATTTACTATATTCCAGAATTGTTCTGTCCTTTTATTTTATTAATACAGTTAATCCTCACAAAATCCTTTGAAATGAAAAGTAGTTTTTTATCTCCTTCTTACTGATAAAAATACAGAGACACAGAGAAGTTAAGCGTATAGCTGCCAGGCAGAAGAGCCAATATTTCAAAGTGAGGCAGTTTGACTTCCAGGTGTTGTGTTGGGCCAATTCCTAAATGTAACAATCATTTCTGTTAACAAAAGCTGCATCTTTTCAACTAACTTCAGTATCTGTAAGTCTGCAATTTGAGGATGTTTCCAGTTAAATCGAATTTAACAGCTTAAAAAATATTGACCATTAGTTTTGTTGAAAAACCTTCCCAGTGTTATTGAAACACCCTTCAGTTATTTTCTGAGTTACATAATCACAGTGAGTATATTCTTTCAGAGCACCCATTTTCTGTGCCTTTAATCATTTTTCATACTTTCATTTATTTGTATCTTTCTACTTTGCATAAAATGATAGATAAATCAAAGACATAGTACTTTTTTCTTTTTTTCTTTTAACATCATTTCCCACTCCCAAACTCAAACTAAGCCCTATACTGAATTTTTTACAAGCATCTGTGGTATTTACAATCAATGTTGTCATAAACGAATTAAATTACAAACTTCTAACTTAGCTTTATGTATGTATTTTTCCATGACAATGTTTACCAAAGAGTGGAAATAGGCAAGTGATGTGTCTATATTGTATCTGAAGCTAAAGAATTTGGGGACTGGTGTAGCTGAAGAGTCTTCTTTCAAAGCTCTCTCAACCGTTGGTTCTAGGGCCACAAAATATGGCCCTTGGAACAGTGTTATAGTTTTATTATTGATTCGTGTTCAACTTTATAACGTCAGATAATTTCCTGTTTAATGTGCATAGTGAATCATTTTCTAAATTTCATTTGAGATTTCTTTTCCCATGCACTTCACACAGATTATATCCCTACTAAAGATTGTTCCAATTCTTACTAGCCATTTTTACAACTTGAAAGGTTATTAGATTTCAAATTCTGCTTGTCATTTCCTCCCACTGTCCTGGTGTCTTTCATCATCTAAGTGCCCAAGAATATCATAGATGTTACAGATGGATAGCTGGCATCTATTTGCCTAGCCAATATTGAGTTAGGAGAATCTTCTCCTTTGTTATCTATCCACCCAAGCAGCTTTTCTCTGCTTCTCGGTGTAACTTGCCAGTACCAAGGGGTCTCCATGGTCCTGATTATCTTTGGATCATGCTGGCCCTTTAACTCAAAGTGCACTTCCCTCCACTCTCCACTTATAAAATCACAATTCATTATTAGTGGTAGGGATCAAGTGTTATCCCTTCCTGGAAACCTTCTGTGATTCCTTAAGTTAGAATTAATCACTCTATCCTCATTTGTTTCCCTGTGTTAGCAACTTAATTTTGACTGAATCAAAAGCCTCGCTGAAAGGAAGTTGTATATGAAATCAGAGTTTTGCTCACATGCAGTTTCATTGCATTTACTCAACTATTCCCTGGGAGTTTAGAATCTTCCATAGTATTCATCTCTGATACTTTAGTCTTGTTTTCATGTCTTGCAAGTATTGTTTTTCTGACCTTCAGCCCTTTTGGTATTCATTTAGTCAAATTTGTTGCTCGGTAGCTTTTATCTGTCTCAAATAAACCATGAGATAGAATTTCTTGTGTCCATCATGGTATTTCCTTTTAAAATATGCACCTCTTCTGAACTCCTTTGTCCCATGGGATATGCCTAAATGTGACTTCAGCCTCACTTTGATCCACAAGATCCTTAAAAGCTGGTGGAGACCTCAGCTATAAGCTTAATACAACCTCTCATCTTATAGATAAGAAACTAATCTGGGGAAGACTGAAGGGACTAACTCCAAGTCATCCTGCTAGTTAGGGTGACACAGATAGATTACCATCAGTGTCCTATTTCTAAACCTGAAAAGAGCAAATTAACTACACCTAAATGCGAAAAAATAAAATCAACTATCATGGTGCTGGTCATGTGGAGTTTACTGAAATAAGCCTTTACACAGCCATGGGCTCTCTCCCAGTGGGGTCATCTTGACAATCCTCCTAAGTTTCCTGACTCTGATTTCTAAAAATTAATACATATTCTATATTTGCCTGGGTTTCTTCCTATCCTCTCACAACTTTGACCTCTAAATTTATCTCACCTTCACCAACGCAGTCTCCATCCTCTGTAGCTTCCCCTATCCTCCTTTCTCAGGCAGAACAAGCCAACACATCTTACAAAGCTTCCACAGTTTCTTTACATAACTTCTCATTCCACGAACAGCCTCCAAGTCTTCACACATGGAATGTTCTTCTCTCCAGCATAGCCCATTACAATCCTAAACTTCATTCACAATTCATCTCAAAAGCCAACTCATTTTTCTGACCACATTCAACCTCCTCTCTTAGAATTAGTTGTTTAATTGGCTTCCTCTCACAGTACCTTTGCTTTTGCCTCAGTGCTAACTCTTAGCCCAATCTGTTTTCTATTAGAATTTCTTTTTTAGTTATCATTTACTAGACTGCACTCTCCCAAGAGAGCTATTTTCCTTTAGGCACTGAGTGACTTCACGAAGCATGACCTAAATAAATGTTTGTTGAATAAATAAATGAATGATGAGAAAGGCATTTTGAATATCTGTTGCCTATTCTACACAAATAGATCTACCTAAAACTCCAGAAATGTCCTGTTAGTCAAGGCTTTTAAAATGTAATTTTTTCTAGAACGGATGGCATAAATGAATTCCATGATGCATAAAAACAAAGAATGTCATGACATGCTTTATATGTTGTGAATCAGTATTGGTATTTCCAAACGTGACCTAAACTTTATATTCAGTTATGATCAATTGTAATTTCTCTTTTTGGAGGGTAATTGCTCTTACCTTCTTTATCTGAGATGGCAGAGGGAGACAGTTTCAACACCTACAGTCTCACTAAAAATAAATAACTTAATAAAAACTACTATGAAGCAGCTTCATGGTTGATATTTAGACAGTTTCAGCCCATTCCCAAAAGATTCCAATGAGGACAGAAAAAATCATTCATTCCTCTAGATGTTTCATCCAAACAAAGACACATATTTAAATATCAGGAAATACCACTGTAGCTGCCTGGATATTCTTTTTTCTCTTTGGGGCACAGTCAGATCAGTCAGATCATGTCCACACCATTAGGTCAAGGGTGTTCTCACACCAAACCTAGATGTGTCTTTGCTTCTCCTCATCACTTGTAACTTGTGACGTCACCCTTTCACTCCTTGAATAAATCCAGTATCAGCCCCAGCCCATATAAATCTGTTGTGCCCCTTTGCTTCTGTCTTCATGTACAGCATACTGTAAATAATCATAATGGAGTGGTGTAAATAGTTCTGTGGTACACTGGAGACCCCTATTGGTGAGACTCAGACAGTGAATTCGAAGCCCGACATCCTAGCGAACAGAACTGGATCTGTGTCTGCTGGGCTCCTTGGGGTTCCACTAGACCAGAAAGCGATGCCTTTAGCAATTTTTGCACATTGATTAATCAGTTTATGAAAGCAAATGTGTGTGTATTTACTGTACTCTGTGTTTGTATGATGACATCACTAAATAAGAAGGCAGCACAAATGACAAAAAAAAAATATGTGACCTGTAATTTTAGGGCCATTCATTTTCAGTAGACAACACACAATAGGGATACATGCAGCATTGCTGTTATATAAATACATATTGATCAAAATATGGCAAAGCATTTACACAGTTCAAAACTCTGAGCATTAGATAGTAAAACATATACTCCATATGTCCACCTTTAAAAACAATATCCTATGCTTTTCAAGATTTCTAAGATAGAGTTTAATACATAACTAGGTTTTTCAGGGCTCTTAAAAGGTACCTTGATTAATTTAAACTAAGAGTTACTGGTTTAGAACCTCTGAATGTTTAAAATTCTGATTTCAAATTATAAAGGAAAAATTAATTTATAATAAAGAATTGACTACCTCTTAAACACCTCAGCACATTTTTCCATGTGCATATTGAAATTAGTCTGACAGCTTAAAAGATGAGAGAGCTACAGTTTATATTGTAAGTATAATGTAAAAGGTAGTAGACAATGCCAAATGTACCATAAATCATTCATTTCACGTGGTAGGATTGTCTGAGAATGTTATTTTTGTGAATGTTGCCCAGTGTTTTTCCTCTTTATTTTCCACAGCTACCTTTAAAATAAATTTTTAAAAGAATAATGGCCACATGAATGAGCTATTTCAAATAGTTGCTTTAAAAACACTAAGAATTTCTACCCTGGCCACACTGTTCTAAAGAAGCAAAACTCATCACTTACCAGATGAAAAATGCCTTTGTGCCTAGACTTGAAATGTCCATATCCCTTAGTTGGCATATTCATATAATATAAAAATAATTTAATAACATTAGACAAAAATAATGTTAATGGAAAAAAACCTAGAAAAAAATTACAGACACAGTCAGTTCTTGATCACCTTTGCTACTTGTTTTGGTAATATTTTTATACTTGTTTTCTTCTCCATTTCTTTCAAACTAAATTGCTATTTCTTCTGCCTTCCTCCTACTTTCTCCCCAATACACACACATACACACACACACACACACAATCTCCTCCTCAAAATGCAATCTTAGCCTTCACTTTAGCTAAAGCTCCAAGCATAGGAGAGGTCCTGAGTGTAGAGCGTAAAAATCTGATACCAGTGAGCTCAACATAAAATACAAAGTCCTGTTCACACACTACGATTATTTGATGATCATTTATTTCTTTGCTGCCCATACCAGCCTATCCTACATGCATGTGTAATTTATTTGTGTTGACTTCCTAATCTTATTTGAAATGGAGAAAATATTTTTACTCTGCTGCATGCAACTGCTTCTAACTGCAAAGCTCAGAGTTAATCCCTCAGGCTGAAGACTGAGAGGGGAGATGATTGGGAAAAGAATGTGGACAGTGGTCCTGTGAGATCTGAGCTCTCCCTTTAGGAAACACATTCATCTCCTCCCCTCTAAAGGTCCCAAGTGAATGTGGCCTAATAGAACCAGCACAGAAGCGGTGCTTTTTTGGTGGAGAGTTCTGAGTGTGTGACTGGGGTGGGGGTGGGAGGTTGGAATTTTAAAAAGGTCAGAAAGCTAAGCGGCCTAGTGATGTAGACATCAGAGAAGGGAAACCCCTAAATTCTAATCCCAGCACCGTTGCCTCTGTCACCACCTTCCCTGGATGTTTTTTGTGTTTTTTTTTTAAGGTAATTTTCTTGGAGTATATGCACTGTCTTTACTGCTGGAGTTAATAACTGAATGATGATTTTTAAATACAGAGTGCTCGAGGCTACATTCTGTGATACCTTCCTGGGCCATCCAGCAATGCCCAACAAAGTACACTTCTGGAATGCACACTTGGAGCAAGATAATGATCCTACAAATAACAGACTTAATAACATTTCTACCACACTCTCTTGGCTCTTGACAACTGTTTTATCCAGCTCAGAGAGGTGCAGGATGAGTGCCCTGTACAGGCAGTATTTCTGCAAACTTTAATGATAAAAGGAAATAGTATTATAAGGAATAAAACCACTTTGTTCAGAGGAAAGAACAAAGGGCAAAAGTCAGAAAGTTCAAAGAACAAAATGATCCAAGCTCTGCCATAAGTGGATTTTATAACGTCTTTCTTTGTTTTGTTTCTCCTCATCTATCGAGTGGGCATTATAATTCCTCCCTTGACTGTGTTATACATGAAAATCAAGGGAGATGATATATATAAAAGTGCTTTGAAAGGCTACAAGCCTCATCTCCATGTGTGGGATTATGATTATCCTTACTACTGTCAAAAAATGCCAATGCCGCTCAGTGCTATTAGCAAAATCCAATTCCTTTTGTTTGAATTTTGCCTATAGAAAGCAATAAAGTGGAATAAATATCCATTAGTCAGTAGTCAACATATATTGGAACAGCTGAAACACCAAATCTTTTTAGTCTGAAAGTAGAATGCTAAACTAATGTTATTTCAGGAGTTGTGGGGGGAACGAGGGGGAGGCATTGCTGAGTTGAGGTGGGGGTGTAGATGGAGGAGACGCAGCTGAAATAGGGCAAAAAAAAGCCTCTTTCTCCTCCCAAGAAAACGTCTCCACTAAATTCCATTCAATCTAATTACGCATAAAAGTCAGGAAGAAGGGTCAGCTTGAACGGAGGCCTGTTATTGGTCAGCATTAAGATGATATTGATAGAAAACATAATGCAATACATTTTCCTCTGCCACACGTTTCTGAGTAATAGCAATTTGCCCACTAGCTAACCACCTCAGCATAAACACTAGAACGCTCCTGCTGAGTCTCCGAAAGCCTACTTGTCTGCAAGTGCACAATATACAAGGAACATCACCATAAAGCTCTGTGCCACCGTTCAGTGCAAACAGTCTTCAGGTCCTGCTGTGACTTGGCACACCCCGCTGGACAGCTGGAGACTGGAGAGGAGAGGCTGCTGCCAATAACACGTGACAAGGGATTTTCGAGCAATTTTCTGGAAACCAACAGTCCTGTGCTTTATTATTTCACAGGTAGATATTGCTATGAGCTACATAGAGATATATTATGGTGCAGTGTACTGTCTATTTATACCTGATATGATATACAATAAAACACTCCAACGCTTTCCCAATCCCATTTGTGAGCTGGAGCAAGGAAAAATAGGGAGACAATTTGTCACAGCCTTATGCTATGCCTAATATAATTTTGGAAATCAGCTATTGCCCCAAACAACATTTTATTAAGTGCATCAAAAAGATTTAACTTGCCAAGGGTCACATAAGTGTACTCAGAATGTGCTTCAAAGCTGAGAGACACTAGAGATAGATGGTTTATTGTACATCTCATTCCTTCCCCTGCCCCCAAGATCGGTTGCAATGAAAAGCAACCAGAGATCATTAAAAAAAGATTGCTCATTTTATGTAGCTTGAATATGTAAAATGGTAGTTATCTAAATTCCAGTGGCAAGAATGTTTGGAAGACAATGCCAAGAGATAAACGGAAGTGAGTTAAATTGGGAAGACAGGCTCTGTAGCAATTAGTCTAATGTAATATCATTTTTAATGTAAAGAAGCTACATTTTCTAATTTTCACTAAAAGCCCTAGGTGCTGAATGGGTTATAATAAATGTATGCAATAAAAAACAGGTACACTCATCTTATAAAGTAGCCTATTAACCAGACTGCTAGTGCTGCAAAATCCAGTACACAGTAAACAATATTTTTCCTGTTAGAATAATGATGCATAGTTTACTCTTTTATACCATGCAGCACTTGGGGACCACATCCATTTACCAAAATAATACCAAATTAGTACTGTAAATATTGAAATCAGACCTTTCAGGCTAACCAGTGGCCTAATTTTCTCTTCAATCTGCTCTTAATCTCAATTCATCAATAACACTACCTTATTATCAGACTTTGACAGCAAGCTAAGGCTTTTGATAAATTATACATCTCAAGCCAGATTTAAAATTTGAAGCTCAAGTGCTAATTATCTGTACAGGCCTAGTTAATAACGAGATTTCTTGTTAAGTATCTGATCACAGCATGGGCATCATTTGTCAAGATCCTCAAGTCTACCTTAGAGACTGGCTCTTCGAATCCTCCCTTGCCTACCATATGTAAAATTGGGATCTTTGTTTCTTTAATAACCTTTTATTAGGAAGCTGACATAATGATTAAGTTCACCGTAGACACACACAATGAATTAGACAATTACCCTTGCTGCTTTAAACCACTCAGACTCCTAGCAAGACAAAATAATTAATATTGAATTTTAATTTGATGTGTTCCACATTTAAACCCCAATTTGCAAAGTACACCTGGAAAGCTGCTGCTGCTACCTTGCAGTTTGTGCTGATGAAATAAAGGCTCCTGCAGTTTGAATGTGAAAGCACAGAAGGCACGATGCACCACGATCACTTCTCAGTGGAGCACAGAATTTTCTAGCATTAATGGGAAAGGTAATTACCTAGGTCTAACTTTATAGCCTTTTCTCTAATGAAACTATAATCTCCCAGGCCTACAAGCTTTAAGCATTTGCATGATTTTAATGATTTCAGTGCCATAACTGTTGATATACCCCGTCATTTTGAAAGGAAATGTCTTAAACACAAAGACGTTAATTATCCTTCCAGGCTATTATTATTGGCATAAAGTAAAGCTGAATCAAAGAGAAGCACCATTACAAAAACAACCAAGGGCAGCATTTTTCACATGGCCCCCCAAAACCAGGCCACAAGTCCATAAATCCATTTCTTCATGTTCATCATTCCCCGAACTTAACCTACACCACATAGCCATAAGACACACAGGCTGAAGTCCTTTTGACTTTGCTCCCACACAGAATGGGTATAACATGATAAGACCATGAAATATTGCCACTCTCTAACCAAATTTCCTTTCAGAAAATCATTAACCCTCCTAGCTGGGAGCAGTTCAGTCTCATGGGAGGGGCTGGGAACTACTGCAATTTTTCTTTCATGAAAGGGTTGGAGTTTGGGAGAGGAAAGGTGACTTCCTTCTGTACTGTGTCACATAGTGGCAGGATTGAGATGCCAGACTAAACTGAATTATCTGTTTTAAGGCCAATTAAGGCAACTCATGTTATTACAGGAAGGAATGAAGATTCACAATCCATTTATTATGAACTCTAAAAGCTCTTATTCATCCAGATCAAGCAGCTTACATGCTCCTGAGCAGGTTAGCTAAGTCCAGAAACAACGGATTTTCCTCTCTCCTTGGGCTTTCCTCTCATCTCCCTTCTTTCCCAAGGGTTCGATGCCTTCAGGGCTCCTCCCCTACTTGAATGGCAGCTAGAGGAGGATCTAACACTGGATAGATCCTCCTCTGGATCTAATGTTGCTGGATATAGGGGGTACCAAGGAGACGTTTTAAAATTACAGCAACCAGGGGCAGGAAAAGGTTCCTACTGCCTCTCAGCCAATGGCATAATATATCCAAAGATCTTCATGCTTTGTTCTGCCATCCATGCCAAATAGCAGGCACTTTTTCCTGAGCACATTTCTCCCATGAGGTCTGTGCAATACCCAGACAACTATAAAGTCATGAGGAAACGATTCCTGAGCTTGAATTAGATTCCTGAGCTAAGTTAGAGATGAAGAGCAGATTTATTGATAGCTTACAATATAAACTTAACAATCACTTACGTCAAAGTCTCCAAAAGTCCAGAGATATTTCCCCAAACTGTAGATGAGGTCAATGGAAGGAGAATGAAATGATAATTACTTTATGAGAGAAATATTCTGGAAAAAAAGGCAAATTCTCAGAGCTCCCAAATCTATTAAACGGGGAACACTCTATGTCCTCTTAAATTTTATTTTGATTATTGTCATTAAGCTATTAAATCAAAGTATTTAATAATGCTTTCTTCCTAGAGCTCTTATTTTACAACTATGTGTAAATCCAGGCTCTGCAAGTTACAAACTGTGCAACATCGACAAGTTAGGTAACCTCTCTGAACCTCAGTTAAATCAAAGTAAAATGAGAATGACAAGTGTCTACTTCTTAGAATGGTTATGGGGATTAAATAAGATAATGTACATCACATTCTTGGGACAGTTGTTGGCACTAGTAAGTGTTTAGAAAACATTGGCTGCTACTAATAGCATTGTTAGTTGTCATTAGTGTTATTTTGAAGAATGTTGCAGACATTTTTCAGTAGCCCTTAAACGGATCATTTGCTTTTGGGAGTCTGGTCACAATACAATCTAAAGATCACAAAAGTCTCGTTTCTAAGAATGACAAATCAACAGTCAAAAGCACTTCCCTCCCTCGGGCAGTATTTGCAACTAGAGCCACAGTCTAAGTAAATATAACTGATGGTTATTTTAAAAAAAGACATTATGTTAACAAAAACACTAAAAGGAAATACATTACATTTTTTACTGTAGTAGAAAAAATAGGTAACATAATAAGATTTCCCATCTAAGCCTTTTTTTTTTTTTTTGAGACTGGGTCTCCCAGACTGGAGTGCTGTGGTGTGATCTCCGCTTGCTGCCTTTGCCTCCTGGGTTCAAGCAATTCTCGTGCCTCAGCCTCTTGAGTAGCTGGGATTACAGGTGTGCACCACCATACCCAGCTAAATTTTGAATTTTTAGTAGAGACAGGGTTTCATCATGTTGACCAGGCTGATCTCGAACTCCTGACCTCAAGTGATCCACCTGGCTCAGACTCCCAGCGTGTTGGGACTATAGGCATGAGCCAGCACGCCCGACCACCATCTTAGCGATTTAAATGTATAGTACAGCAATGTTAATTATATGCGTATTGTTGTACAATATATCTCTAGAATTTTTTTCTTCTTACAAAACTGAAACTCTATACTCGTTGAACAACTCCCTTTTTCCCCCAATCACGTGGCAACCACCACTCCACTTTCTGTTTCTAAGAGTTTTACTGTTTCAGATATCTCATATGGGTGGAATTACGCAGTATCTATCTTTCTGCCACTGGCTTATTTCATGTGACATAATATCCTCAAGTTTCACCCATGTCATAGTCTGTGACAGGACTTCCTTCTTTTTAAAGGCTGAATGCTATTTCACTATATGTATATACCACATTTTATCCATTCACCTGTCAGTGGACAGATACTTCCACCTCTGGCTTTTATGAAGAATGGTTCGATGAGCATGGGCATGCAAATATCTCATCAAGATCCTCTTTTCAATTCTTTTGGATATATAGCCAGAAGTGAGATTGCTGAATTAGATGGTAATTCTAATTTTAGTTTTTTAGAAACCTCCAGCCTGTTTTCCACAGTGGCTGCACTATTTTACATTTCTGCTAACAGGGCACACGGTTCCAATTTCATCACATCTTCATCAATGCTGTTATTTTCTGTTTTTGTGATAGTGGCCACCCTAAGGGGTGTGAGGTGATAGCTCATTGTGATTTGCCTGATGACGTGATGTTGAGCTTCTTTTCATGTACATTTTGGCCATTTGTATGTCCTCTTTAGAGAAATGTCTCTTCAAATCCTTGGCCTGCTTTTAAATTTGATTATTTGGGGTTTTTTGTTATTGAAGTATAGGAGTTCTTTACATATTTGGGTATTAACCTCTTATCAGATAGATGGTTTGCAAATGTTTTCTCCCATTTCATTGGTTGTCTTTTCACCCTGTTGATTGTTTCCTTTGCTGTGCAGAAGTTTTTAAACTTGGTGTAATCCTATTTGTCTTTTTTGCTTTTCTTGTCTGTGTTTTTGGTGTCGTATTTGAGAAATCATTGCCAAATCTAATGTCATAAAGCTTTTCCTTTATGTTTTCTTCTAAGAGTTTTCTAGTTAAAGGACTTATGTTTAGGTCCTTAATTTACTTTTAATTAATTTCTGTATGTGGTATAACGTAGGAGTCCAACATCATTGTTTTGCTGTTCCAACACTATTTGTTGAAGGTCATTTGACCATATCCATGAGGGTTTATTTTGAGCTTTCTATTCTGTTACATTGGTCTATATGTCTATCATTATGCCAGTACCATGCTATTTTGATCAC
Organism: Hylobates moloch; assembly: GCF_009828535.3. NCBI lineage: Eukaryota > Metazoa > Chordata > Mammalia > Primates > Hylobatidae > Hylobates > Hylobates moloch. The sequence continues at coordinate 67,088,912 of NW_026652276.1, forward strand.
TATAACTTTGTAACATACTTTAAAATCAAAAAGTGTGAGGTCTCCAGCTTTATTTTTCTTTATCAAGATTGTTGTGGAGACACATGTCACATTTTAATGCTATTGTTAGTGTTGTTACCTTTGGCTAGTGGGACTATTGGGATCTATCTGACTTTTGCAGGTTGTATTTAATGAACAAACATTACAAATGGGTATAAATTGATATAACTGGAGAGGAGGACAAAACATTTTATATTGTGCAATCTTGATTCAAGCCTTCACTTCTGCTAATGGTATAAAACTTAATCCTACTAATTTCAGCTATAGAGCTGGTACAATAAAATGATTTTTCAGCTAAAAATGACCCATTTTCAGCACAGTGCCTAACACCATCTCTAGTTAGTCTCGCCTTCCTCCTATCTGTCCTCTGGATAACACCTGATGGCAGCAAACGGGGTGAGAGGCGGTGAAGAGAAAAGGAAGAGCTCTCATCTAATACAGTCACCGAACAGCCACTGAAGCTCACCCCTGGGCTGGTTCCTAGAGGTTAATGCCTGATGCTTGCTCTGACTCATGGCAATAGGTGATCTGATAGAATCTCCTGGCTTTCAGCTTAGCTTTTGTAGTGGTGATATCCCTGAAATGTAGCCAATTTTCCTTCCTAATGCCAGTAAAACATTATATGTTTATTTTCAATGCCATCTCTCAGCTTTGCTAAGCAGTCTCAGGGGCAGTCACATCGGCACAGCCCCCTAAGTACCGGCCTCAACACACCTGGGACTCACAATACCAAATAAGGCAAGGACCTTACAAAAACAGGAGAGAGGAGGCAGACTTTGATGTCCTGTTGTCTCTGTACTACTCTGCCCAGTGATCCAGTTGGCAACACGTATGTCTTTAAGGGCTGATGCTCAAAAAACAAAAGTTTCTTTGGGGAAAGAAAATACCACATTTACTCCACCACCACCACCACCACTTCCTGCTGCTTATTGCAGATGTTCAAATTACACATTTAGTACCAGGAAAATGACCACCAGAGGGGTCTTCAGGCCCAATTTACCTATCAAGGCAAGGACTCACTGTACTTTTGTAACATGTTTTAAAATCAATTCATTCATTTATCACCTGACTCTGCTATGCCTGCAGTCTAACGGGAGGGCAATGATGATGCTTTGGTTCCAAGTATTAATGTCAATTAGCATCCTATGTCTAATAATTCTTGAAATGTTTGGGTGCTCAGTTACCTGGTGCTCACTTAGCAAGGTCCATAGCAGTAGACCTCTTTAAGAAAGGACTAGGAGGATTGTTATTGTGTATACCTGCTCTGGTATTGCAGGCTTCTTCTACCAGGGAACTGAGATTTTTCTTCAGCCAATATGCACCAGACCTTAAAACTGGCTCAGGTCTACAGAATTGGAAAGGAATTGTGACTTTTTATTAGGAAAACTTCCCTCAGCCTTCTGGTCATTTTTACTGGCTTGAATAGTGTTTCCCCAAAATTTGTGCCTATTTGGGTCTTCAGACAGTGGCTTCATTTTTGGAAACAGGGTCTTTGTAAATTTAATCAAGTTAAGATGAGTTCATATTGTACTAGAGTGGGCCCTTGTCCAATGACTGGTGTCCTCATAAGAGAGAAATTGGAATGAACACACAGAGGAGGTGCAACATGAAGATGGAGACACACTGGGAGAATACCATGTGACAGCAGAGGTGGAGACTGGAGTGATGCACCAACAAGCCAGAGGATGCCAAGGACTCCTGGCAACCTCCAGAAACCAAGAGAGAGGCACAAGACACTTTCTCCATCTGAGCTTCCGGAAAGAACCAGCCTTACTGACACCTTGATTTTGGACTTCTAGCCTCCAGAACTGTGATAGAATAACTTTCTGTTGCTTTAAGACACCCAGTTTGAGGTACTTGGTTAACAGCAGCCCTGGGTAATGAATATACTCTCCATCCTCTATTTCTTTGAATAGTCCCGATTGGTAGCATTCTTGTCACCGCCCATGAATTTTATTCCTAGGAATGCTGTGTTCTATTAAACACCCACAGCTCTGCGGGTTAGCAAACCCACTCCCCTCCACACTTGCTACTTATTATGGTCATTGTGTCTGGCTGGCTTCTGCAGATTAGTCACTGCCACCAGGCCTCTATGGTGTAGGATTTTGCTGTCTAGATCTACCATCCACCCTTGCCCACAGAGGACAGCCAGCACTAGACTTCTTGGCGATGCTGATGTCTTTTTCACACAATTAATTCCGCACAGTGTTGGTAAATAGTGTATCCTTCGAACCTGCCCATGGAACACAATCATACTGTGAGATTTCCGGCCATTTGCAGTGCTCTGACTCCAGCACACTGACATTGCTGAGCTTTTATGTCTCTTCTTCCACCCTTTACCAGGTGCAATCTGACACTGCAACCTAACTTAGTGTAGGCGATCACTATTGTCATGCCTTTAGGAGCCATTGTAGAAGTGAGTTTGCACCATATCCCGGAGTCCATGCCAAGGTGTTAAATCCTGTATATTCTTGGATCAAGCAGGCTTATAATCCAATCCCATGCCTCCTCTCCCAGCACGTGCAGATACAGGATGGCAGATGTTACAACTCACTTGGGATGTAGTCCTTTTCTTCTCTTATTAGGTCCAGCACAGCTCCAGTTGGGCTTATATTGTGACTTAACTGTAGTTATAGGCCCAGTGCCTGGGACAGAGATGGTGGCAGATCACAGAAGGAGCAAATGTGCCTCCTGGGGGAGCAGTGTCTGCATCACCTCCAATCAATGGAGGAGTGCAGCTCCTAACAGGGAAGGGTGAGCCAACCCTTTACAGGCTCAGGGCATTCCAGAAAGTCTGGGGGTTTGTGATTTTTGGGATTATTAACCCAGATGTCCTCATCTCATGTGTCAAGGTCCCAGCCCCATAAGAGACTGGCTTTAATTGGAAATTTAACTTTCATGAGAGCTTGGCTACTCTGATGATTAAGTCCTAGGCCTGGTCCTCTCACACTGCAGGAGATAAAGCTGCTTTGTGTACCATCAAGGAGGCTCTCTGGCTTTCATACTTAGCTGTTAATTGGGAATTAATTCCTCTCAGCTTCTTATTATCTGTTTTTTCCAGAGGTCAATTGAACTTAGCAAAAGTTACCCAATTCCATTGTACTTATATAGTTACTATTTCTATTATATTTTTCAAATGCATGACACACCACACCAGCTAATGCATTACTTGCTATACCATCCTGATTCTCCGTCAGTGAAAGTTTTAACAAATGAACTGCCACCTTGTGCCAAGGGCCCTCTGTGCTCCACCTGCCACTGGTTATGGCACTCTCATTGCTAGCCAGAAAGTGACTGATCCAGTTCCAAAATCTCATCTCAGCACCTGCGCTCTCAGACTGCTCCTAGTACCAACTGTAGTAGCATGTTCCCAAGGTGCAGGATTGCAACTGGATTGGCTTTGAAATCTCCTCCTAAGGAGGAGAAGGCAACAGGAATGGACAGAAGCAGCAGTCCTGCTGCGATGCAGATATAATGATGACCTCAGCCAACCCCACATAAGCTCTGAGACCTCAACTGTTCCTTCAGGACCTTTCCAACTTGAGTTGAGATGGCCAGGCCTTTATATTCTGCATCCATCAGTGGGATGCCCCAGGAAGGGGTGTGACCTTAAGTGAGCTAGCTCTGGGCCACCGAAGCAACCCCTGAAGGCTGTCTGCCAACATTGTCCCAGTAGCTGGGAAAACAAGTCATTTATTGAAGGAGAATCTGGATGTCTTCACAGTGTCTGTGACAGCTTCCCCTACTCTAAAACAGATATGCGGGTGGAAGTGAATCTAGCTCTCCTGGTTGGCACATACCCTGCACTTCCCTCTGAATCCTATCAACATCCCCAGGTCTTTACTGTACAAGTTGACAACTTGTCCTCTGCTGGTCCTGGCAACCCAAAATGTGCATGGGAGGATGGGAAAGCAGTCTAGGGAAATTACAGAATAGCATCTGATGTTTGGTGCCTCAAATTATTAGTTTGTAGAGTGTTGGGCTTGCAGGTTGGATCAACTGCCTGAAAGACTGTGCATAGGGTTAATTTGAGGGGGTCAAAACTAAAGATAGATAGATGAGTTTGAAGCTAGCAAAGAAATCCAGAAGAAATGCAGCAAGACCCTGAACTGGGGTAGTGTTCATAGGAATGAAGCGGAGGCAAATAGATCTGAGAAATATTTTGCTGGTGAAATGCCGGGACTTGGGGATTGATTAGAAGTGGAGTATGAGGATAAAGAGGAGTGAAGTGCTACTTTCAAGATGCTGACTGGGTCTATTAAATTTTGAGTGGTGACACAAACTGAGATGGGTAGTTTTGAATATGTGACATTTGAGATGTTTTGAAGTGCTATATGTCTAGCAGGTAGATGCATATTTGAGTCAGAAGGTCAGGAATGAGAGAGAAGTCTATTCTCAGCATAAATATTTGAGAATCTTGGCATTTAGGCTGGGCTAAAACTGTGACTCCAGATGACAGCCCAAGGAGAATGTGAGAGGGAAACCAAGTGTGGACAGAGGACCAAGCTCCATAATTCACCTGAAGGCTAAGGGTAGAAAGAAAACCCTGTGAAGGAGGGTAAGAACAGGAAGGCCAGAAAGCTATGAGAACAATGCAAAGATTGTGGTGTCAGAGGAGTCAAGGGAGCAGAGTGTTTTGAGGAGGGCTCAATTAACAGAGTAAAGTGCAGTAGAGAGCTACAATATGATAATCACTAAAATGTCCATTGCATCTGGCTGCTCAAAGGGTACTGCTGACCTTAGTGAGAGAAGTTCACGAATGTGGTGGGGGCAAATGGCAAGTCACAACTGGTCAAGTAGTGGATCACGAGGTCAGGAGTTTGAGAACAGCCTGACCAACATGGTGAAACCCGGCCTCTACTAAAAATACAGAAATTAGCCCAGTGTGATGGCGTGTGCCTATAATCCCAGCTATTCAGGAGGCTGAGGCAAGAGAATCGCTGGAACCTAGGAGGTGGAGGTCGCAGTGAGCTGAGATTGTGCCACTGCACTCCAGCCTGGGCAACAGAGTGAGACTCTGTCTCAAAAATAAAGAAAAAAAAAGTGAGAATGTGACATCAGAAAGTGCCCGTAACTCTTTTGCGCTGGATAAGACACATAAGATCCATTCCACTCCGTTCTGAGTGCCTTCCTGTACCAAAGAACAGAAAGGAGAAAAGCTACATTTCCCAGACTTCTTTACAGCTGGGATCTGAATACACATTAGACGCACTCCAGTGAAACTGGAAGGAGGAAGTGAGGCAGGAGCCCTCTTCCTACAGGCAAGCAGGGTCTTGGAAGAACAAAGTTTAGAGAAGTTGCTGCCCCTGGACTCTGCATTCCAGAATCTGGTCACCAGCCTCCTGGGTGTCAAAGGGCAGCATTCGTTGTACCTGGCTGCTGTGTGACAACCACAGCACTGGTACCCTTTTATCCCCCTGAGTCCCTCTCTCCAACCTTTCTAATAATCCCCTGTATTTAAGCCCTATTCAACAGAAGCCAAAGTGCTTTCTTTTGTGTGCTCTGACAGATTTTTAACCATGTTTATATTTTAAAAAGGAAGAGAAAGGAGGGACAGTAGCTACAGAAGGGCAATGTCAAGGAGTGGAAAGTAAAGGCAGCATTCACAATACTGGCAGCAGGGCCCCACCAGTCAAAACAGAACAGGGAGGGCCCGGAGTCTCAGAGGGGTGGGCATTTCAGGGAGCTTGGGAGTGGTGTTTCACAACTTTCACAACTGGTACTAAAGCATGTCGTATTTTAACTGCTGGTGTGAGTGCATTAGTGAGTCCCAGAAGGGAAAACACTTGAGAATGAACGCAGAATTGGGGGGAAATCACCTGGGGGTACTTGTCGAAAATGAACATTTCCAGACTCATCCCCAGAGATTCAGATCCAAGAGGTCTGGAGTAGGGCCCAGGAATTTCTTCTGTGAATGTTCCAGGAGATTCTAATGAGGGGGCCCACAGAACATGTCTTGAGACATCCTATTATAGCAGAGGCAGAGAAGCAGAGGAAGAGAAGAGGTACTAACAGAGCAGGAAGCAGGGGGGTGCTGAGGCCGGAGACCAGAATCAGCGAGGCTGTGTCTCCTCATTCCACCAGGACCCAGCAGACAAAGTGCAGGAGCCAAGCATGTCAGTAGTCACATGAATCCAGATTCCAGGGTTTTCCAGAATGGTGCCCTGAAAGGATACAATTAATCAGGGGTTATGGTGAGAGAAAAGCTCCAGGTATCCAAGCAGCAAGTGTCTAGGCTAAGCAGGAAGAAAGAGGAGCCAGAAATGGGTTGGAAGATTGGAGGAAAATTGAGGAATCAAGCAACTAAGTCTCCATGAGGTCACAGTTCAGGGGTGGGGAAAGTGGGAGTGTGAGAGAGAAAGGAGGAGGCTTTCTAATGTGAAATAGTTCTGGGTCAGGAGAGCCCTCAGTGCTGGTTGTTCAGGAAGTGGGTGGCTGAACTGGAACAGAGGTGGAGGTGGCATTCAGGAATGGCAATGCTGGTGTAACAGGCTGAAAAGAAGACCCCCCAAAAGTAACCACATCCTTATCCCTGGAACCTGTCACTGTAACCCTATATGGAAAAAAAAAAAGTCTTTGCATGTGTGATTAAATTAAAGATCTTGAGATGGGGGCATTATCCCAGATTACATGGGTGGGACCTCAATACTATCACATGTATCTCTATAAGAGAAAGGCAGAGGGAGATTTTATATAAGCAGGAGAGCAGAAGGCCATGTGGCCACAGAGGCAGAGATAGGGATGATGCAGCCACAAGTCAAGGGATGCCGGCAGCTACCAAAAGCTGGAAGATGAAGGGAATAGATTCCCCCCTTAGAGCCTCCAAAGGAGAACATCCCTGCCAACACCTTGATTTCGGCCCAATGATGCTGACTTCAGACTTCCAAACTTCAGGACTGTGAAAGAATATATTTCTGTTGTTTTAGGTCACTAAGTTTGTGGTAATTTATTGTAGCAGCCTTGGGAAGTGAATGAAGCTAGGATGTTGGGTGTGTTCTATGGACACTGAAATATTCTATTAATAGCTTTACAGTAAGCTGGGTAGAGTCGATGGTTAAGGGGAAGAATGGCTCAGTAAGAACATTCATGAAGAGGAAATGCCAGGCAGTGGAAAGACCAAAAGAGGAGGAACTTTTATAAGAAGGTAGAAGGGTAATTGTCTAGAAATGGCCATGGGAGAGCAAGTTGAATGCCAATGCCAAGCCTCCCTGGCCTCAGGAATGTGAAGAAAGAGTACTCACCCCCGAAGGCAGCTTGAAGGAAGGGTAGATCTAGAAACTTAACAGCTGGACTCTGGAGTTTTTTTTGTTTTTTTGTTTTGTTTTGTTTTGAGGTAGTAGAGATGTGGCAGTGTGGGGATAACTTTTCTATTGTTCTCCCATTGCAATTCTTTAGAGTGCCAAATGCATTTTTTAAAAACATTTCAATCAAAGATTTAAGATTTAGAATACTGTAAACCACATTTAACTCTGACGATTATTTATCTTCTTACATTGCAAACAAGCGAAAATCATGGTTTTGTGATACCTGAAGGTTATACAATTTGAGGAGGTTTCTTTAAGAAAGAAAAAACAAAATTACATACACAACATTAAATGAAGTTATAGATTTTTATTTGGAGTGGAAAAAATTAACCACAAAAAGTGAAAATGTTTTAAAAGCTGGCAAATACAATAAACTTAATAAAATCCAGAAAAATGCATATGTATTTATAATTAACTTCCTGATACAACTCTGTTTTTTCTATTTTTTTGGCTACATACTCTGAAAAATTAGACAATATATAATCTTAAATTGAGGCATGTACAAGGACAATTAAAATATATTTTTTAACTGCCACTATATTGTATTGAGGTATAATAATTGTGTAAATCAAATTACTCACACAACATTGACTCCATAAGTATATGTCAATTCGTGTCTTGACTTTTCTGTTTGCTGAATCAGTGACAATTTTGTATGCCTTCTTCTCTGGAACCACCAGTCTTTAGCAGAGCAATATACATCAGTATCTTAAAGAGACAATGCAATATTTGGGGTGCATACAACATGCAACCCTACCTACAGATGTGTGTGCTGTTGGTAGTAATGCTACAACATTTGCCCTGCCACACAGGAACTCTTGATGCCCCACAGAAAAGAAAATGTGTGGTGCACTTAAAATTGCACACCGCATTATCAAAAATAGTTCTGGCAGAGGAAAGTTTCATTTTGATGAGACTTTGATGAAAACCAAACCTTCCATTCAAAAATTTTACATCTGAATTTTTTGAAAAAATGTTTAATCATGTTTCTCCTCCAACACCCACCTACTCTTTGTGTCGTGCACTATAAGGCACGTTCATACTGTGATCCTACTTCCGGCCCTGCCCATTCATTTCACAAACTTGGGTGTATCAGCCTATTAGGCACCAGAAGTATTCCTGGAAGTCATTCTTTCACCAGAACAGCTAAAAATAACTTAACTATACACAGAAGTGACTGCAAACCACATGAATATATCCCTCTAAACCCAAATAAATGTATCCCCAACTCAATTTCCTTGCCAGAACCCAAAATTCCTGCAGCCATTTCAACACTACCCAATTCAAGGAGAGGCACAAAGGGGAAGATATGGGAGTGGAAAGGAACAATGTCAAGTTTTGGGAGCAAACTTTTCAAAACCACAACTATGTGACCACATTGCTAAGTTTTATTTGACTCCACAGTAAAACCGCCTCTGGTTTCAGGGGTCAAACTATGCTCAAAGAGGCTACCTTCTTGCCAATGGTCATTTGCAGAAGTCTCAATCATTCAGATCTGAGGTCTAACCTACTATAACAACCTCTGAGATATTTCTGATTAGTCAAGTCCCCCCCTAACAAATTCCAATGACATATCCACCTTCTTTTACTGTCCTGAAATTTGATGGTGTTGGAGCTACTTATGTGAATGAGTGCTTGAAATGGAGTCAACAAATGTTTGTGATTGTCAAGATCTTGTCATCGTGATGACATCAGTAATGCAATCTGATGTGCATTGTTCTCCCAAGTTCATTTTGCTTTTTTCTTTGAAGTCCATATACCATAAAAATGGAAAATGAATACTGAGCAGAGAGAGCATCAGCTTTTACTTTCCATAGGGTTCTTAAGATAGTCACTGTCGGGCGACAGAAATGAACTATGTTGTATGAGAATGCAACATGTGTAAGCCAGATGTAGTGCAAATAATTGGTAGAAACAGATCAGAAAGCCTTCACAAATCGTCTAACTTTTGTCAATTTTGTGTCATTATCTGTCAGACGAGAAAGTCAACACCAACTTACGAAATGGCTCTCCAGTGCTGGGAGAGTACAGGAACCCAAAACTCCTGCTTGCCAGACCTACAGGTGCATTTTGGGGCAAACTAAAATAGCATTCACATCATGCAGGATTAAAAGACATATTTCCAGTTGTTTATAAGTCCATGTCTTCTGCTCCTAAGTAAGCCAATATACTCTGGGTTCTAAATGAGAAAAATGGCAGAAAAGCTTGGTGTGATAACATACCACCTTCCCCAAAGCAAGTTCCCCAGCCCCAAGGGCCCGGCTCTGATGCTCACTACCATTATCCTGGAGGCTAGGAAGTGGCAACCATCATTATCCCCGTTTTCTAATATGGTTTGCCCAGACCCATGGACCAACCAGAGGCAGAAAGGGGAAACTTCCAGGGTGTGAGTATCCCCTGCGGTCTCATGCCTGGACAGAGGTGCTTTCAGATGCTTTCAGATATCCTTGTAGAAGAGCAGATTTGGATTCTGTTCTTCGTATAGCATTTGGTACAGTAATTAATCTCCAAGAGGCTAAAAGACATGGCATTAAATCTGTGTTCAGGTTATAAAGCTACAACCATGTGGAAAAGTTCGGTGTCTTTACCTTAACACTTACTCTAAGAGGTGTCCTGACACATCAAAAGATTTAATTAATTTGATCTTTCATTAGCTAAGGGGGAAAAATGAAGACAAAAAAGGGTATGGTAAAGAAAAAGAAAAGAAAAAATTTAATTCACTAAATTACCCAAATTATACATATCCTATGAGAACATTGGACAGATTACCTCTATCAGGGTGAGCACCATTTAAAGCATTGTTATAAATTGTTCAAATCCTAGATTATAGATCTATGTTGGAACTCTCAGGAGAGATGCATTAATATATATTTTTGTTCATCAGAGGTATCCTTGTATGTAAAAAGAATGGTGGCACTTCTGACATGTGATTTCAGGAAAAAAATCTACATTCATTACACCATATATATATTATTCCACTCCATTAAATTTCATAAGAAATTTTATATTTTTACCATTTTATACATAAGAAAACTGAAGCCCAGAAAATTTGAGCACATTGCCCAAGATCACAGAATTCTAAACCAGGTCCATCTATCTGCCTGCAATGCCCTGTTGATACTATGTTGCCTTCCTCCAGCTCCCAGCAGCCATCCTCAGTCCAATTCAACATAAAGAACAAACCCCTATCTGCTGGGTCTAGTCTTTGCACTTCCTTCTTATGAATAAAGCCCTTTGCCCCATAAGCAGAGCTAAGATTTAAAATTTTAAAGTCCTAGAAGACTATTTCCATGTGTTAATTTACATGAAGGCACAAATGTCTAATTTTACAAACTTTTTGTGAAGGGAAGTTTTGGTAGGAGTAAGGATCCTGTAGAAATGATTATTCATATCTACCCAGCACCCCTATAGAAGCCTCTCCCACCCCCAAGTAGTAACATAGTTTAGGCTGAATCACTTACTATTTTATTCCCTTGCCATAGCAATTGGTCCATGGGCTGGAACAAAATCATATAGATTTTGAAGCCACATGCTACACATGGCAGCCTGGGTCCCTTAATAACTGCATGGAGCAGAGCCAGCTGCCCTCCCCAGTCTGAAGCCACCCCATCATCCTGTAATACCCACTCTAGACTGTTGTGTAAGAAAAAGACTTTTTTTTGTTAAAGCCATTGTATTTGGGGGTATATTTGTTATAAAAATTTAGCCTACACTAAATAATGACAGGTATCAGTAAATGTTAATTTTATTACCACCTCCATTCCTAGATTTTCCCCTTTAGAATGCTTCAAGGTTCCTGGTAATTTTATTAGGGGTCCTTTAAAATCATTATGAATCTACAACTATAGTAGATGTTATGGTTTGAATGTTCCTGCCAAAACTCATGTTGAAATTTAGTTGCCATTATAACAATGTTGAGAGGCCCTACAAGAGGTGATTAGGGTCATGAGGGCTCTGTCTTCATGAATGAATTAATTTCATTATCTTGGGATTGGGTTAATTATCAGGATAATGGATTTATTATAAAAGTAAATTTGGGCCGGGCGCGGTGGCTCATGCTTGTAATCCCAGCACTTTGGGAGGCCGAGGCGGGCGGATCACGAGGTCAGGAGATCGAGACCACGGTGAAACCCTGTCTCTACTAAAAATACAAAAAATTAGCCGGGCGTGGTGGCGGGCGCCTGTAGTCCCAGCTACTCGGAGAGGCTGAGGCAGGAGAATGGCGTGAACCCGGGAGGCGGGGCTTGCAGTGAGCCGAGATTGCGCCACTGCACTCCAGCATGGGCGACAGAGCGAGACTCCGTCTCAAAAAAAAAAAAAAAAAAGTAAATTTGGCCTGATTTCCTCTCTTGGCCTCTCCTGCTCACTTCTACCTCCAACCTTCTGCTGTGGGATGACTGTCACCAGATGCTGGAGCCATGCTATTGGACTTCCCAGCCTCCAGAACCATGAACCAAGTAAACTTCTTTTCTTTATAAATAACTTCGTCTGTGGTATTCTGTTACGGAGGCAGAAAATTGACTAAGACAATAGATATGTAAAAGTGGACACTTTTGTAAACAATAAAAACAATTTAAATACCAAAATATATACATATTTTTTTAAAAAATGAAAATATTCAATCATCTTCCTTTTACCAAATTCCTTTCCAGGCATCTAGGGTAAGCTTATACTTACTAAAGAGCAACCCAATATGGAAAAAAATGAGTACATTTTTTCTTTGATAGCAACCCAAGGAGAACTCAAGGAGAAAAAAATACTCCCCTTCTACTACATAAACATATAAATAGTATCTCTTCTTCCATTTTTACTTCTCCACTGGAGAAGTTCATCAGACTATCCAGTTTATTAGTTGAAAAGCTAAAGCAGAGTTTGGACTCCTGGTTTATAAGTAATGAGTTTGGGAACTCTAATGTGACTTGTCTTCAGTGATTTGGGCTGTGTCTGACACTAGCTGCATACTTCCCTATCATAAATGACCCAGCATAAGTAAACCCAGTTACAGCACCTAACATCTCTTAGCAGATAAATTTGAAAAGACACATTGTGCATATCAGTAGCTTTAAACTTGGAATGCTTTGGATCCCAGAATTGAACTCAAAAGCCAATTTAACCCATAGTACAATGATTTCCCAAAAGTGGTTCATGGACCAGCAGCATCAGCATCACCTGAGGCTTGAACCCCATACCTATGGAATCAGAATTCTGGATTGTGGCCAAAGCTGGAATACAAATGTATTGTCATAATTTACCAAAACACCAGACCTATGTGATCAAAAGTGAATTACAACAAGCACATATACCACCCAGATCTTCGTTTCTAATACTATTCTACGATAAAAGGAACCAGTGCTCCTTGGAAAAATGGCTGTTTCTAGCACTGTACAGGAAATACACAATATGAGCCTGGAACATCTTGTAACATCAGAAAGTAATGAAGTGCTTTAAAAAATATAGAGATGTGTAAAAAAAAATAGAGTAGCTAACTGAAAGAGCCAAGGCAAGAACAATTTGAGCAATAAAATCAAGAAATATTGAATTATATTGAAATGGGGTCTGTATTCTGGTAAATCATGTAAAATCAGGTAAAAATCATAGTTTCTATTGCTAAAGAAACTTTGCTTTCTATTGCTACAGTCTATTGACTGGACTCTTGTTTCCAAGTATCCATAGTATCATAGTCTTTCCCATACTTCTCTTATTTATTTTATTCTGTTTCTCTTGTTTTCATGCTTTCTGTATGTCTTGTGCCACAGGTCATGCTGAGTGGATTGAGCTCTCATGCAGAGATTGAAAGTTCAGCCCAGCAATAATCCTCTGAGGGAGCCTAGATGCCAGACTCAAATTCTGAATGTGATTTCCCATTCAGAGTGTCCTTTTCTGGATTAAAAGCTTTAGCATGGCTGGGCGTGGTGGCTCACGCCTGTAATCCCAGCCCTGTGGGAGGCCGAGGTGGAAGATCACCTGAGGTCAGGAGTTAGAGACCAGCCTGGCCAACATGCTGAAACCCCGTCTCTACTAAAAATACAAAAATTAGCTGGGCATGGTGGCACGTGCCTGTAGTCCCAGCTGCTCTGGAGGCTGAGGCAGAAGAATCGCTTGAACTCAGGAGGTGGAAGTTGCAGTGAGCTGAGATCATGCCACTGCACTCTAGCCTGGCGACAGAGTGAGATTGTCCAAAAAAAAAAAAGCTTCAGCAAAATAATGAGACTTGAGACAATACAGCCCTCCATCTGGCCAACTTTGATCTGATCCATGTGATAAGGTCATGAACTATTTTGATCCAAGTCCAGGGCCCCAAACTCACAGCCCTTCAGTTGCATTCCACAGGAATCCAGGGTGGGGTATAGGAAGTCAAGACTAAGAAATTGTTGTTCCCAAAGCGGGTCATTATGGATGAAGAAAAGAAGTCACCCTCATCCTTCCATGTTCTAGCCCACCCAAAGGCCAACATGGAAGATGACTGGGTGGGAGTCATAGATCTGGAGGGCGGAAGGGGACGACACAGTGAACCAATAAGTTATCTCATCTTGTTAGCCTAAGATGTGACAGCCGTAAATGACTAGGAAGAAAGAAGAAGTCCCTGGAAAGAAAATAAAGAAGAGATGTGTCTACTGTCTACTGAGGTCACTTACATACAAGGGAACTGCAAAGTACAAACATTACACTCAAAAGATAAATTGCAGCATTAACTACTCATTTAACAAAACGACTAACCACTTAATTTCCCTAAATAAAAATGTCACCCAGGATATTTTTCAAATGTTAAGATTTGCCAAAGGCTATTTGCACACTACTTTTCAGAAGCACATCAACTTCCCAACGACCCTAGTGTAGACCATGTATGGTAAAAAATACAGGGCTGGAAATGCTGAGTATATAGAAGTAAAGACTGCTTGACATCAAGATATTACTTTTATTATTATTTCTAGAACAACAAAGACACGCCTTTTGAAAATTTAAAAAAAAAAATCAGTTCATATCTTTCAGATCAGCACAAGAAGCAACTTTCAGATTTCAGTCTTTGCAAAGAGACTGCCATAGTTTAAAAATCAGCCTGAAAACATTAACTCTAATGACAGATCAAAGTTTCTGTGTTCCTTATGAGGATGTCGGTATGTGTCCCTCCCTAGAAGTTGGGATATATTTGGCTCACTAGTAATTTCTGTTTTTTCAAATCTCATTTTGTCCTCTATTTCTTTTTATTTTAATCCTTCAGGCACTACATTTTCTTCAATTAAAATTTTAATGACAAGAGGCATCTGGTACTTGCCTCCTTCACAAAGAAAAAAATGGTGAGTAGATAATCACACTTCAAAAAGATCATCTAAGAAAGAACACTGGAATTCAATGGAGAAGTGACAACAAACACCTAAAGCAAGGAAGGAGAGAAAAACAGGGCAGCCCGCTTGGCCAGGATCTACTGGGAGCCCAATGTGGGGAAAGGGTAAGTGAGCGAACTTCAGTGGTCCACATTCCCACTGCGGAATCCTGCAATCCTAGCCATGGGAAAGTCTTCAAACCATGTAAACCCTGAGACTAATATGGGGAGCTGCCTGAAGAACACAGGATGGCATTGCTCCAGAGAGGGGCCCCATGCTGGCTCCCACACGCCCTGAGCCCTAAGTAGCTACAGCAAAGTGCCATATGGAAATCCAGCCCCCAAAAGACTGAATCCTGCCTGCAAGCCCAGCAGCTCTGCATCCCCACCTCCCTAGATCCTCATTGACATTCCCCACCTGTCGCCACTGCATTGGCTGACTGCTCCTGCCAGGGCTGAATTGCGAGCCATTGGCAATGACCCTGCTGCCCCCAGCAGAGAAACCACCATGCATTTTTACACACCTCAAGGACAAACTCCCCAACTGCAGCCACCATCACTGCAGGCTGCCATTGCTTATGGCCAAAGGGCAAGTGAAACACATGCTCCCCAGGCACCTACGGATAGCTGCTGCCACTGAGAAGAACCCTGCCCTCCCCAGTAGCAGGGTTACATACATAGCCAGCACCTGTGCACATCACCAGAAGGCCTGAGAACAGGTCTGCTAGGCCAGTTTCTGCCTCCCCAGTGCCTGAGCATGTCATCAGGGGCCTGGGGACTGCCCAGCCCAGTCCTCCATCATTGGCACCAAAGCACTCCTTCTGAGGACCTGAGGTCAGGCCTTCCCAACCTGCCACTACCACCACAGTTGACATTGTCTGCACATACCTCCTGCAGGCCTGAGGACTGGCCTGCCCAACCTTTCACAGCAACTGCCAACACCAGCGTGGACCACTTAGGAGCCATATAATTGTCCTGCCACTGCTACTGCTAATACATGCACTATGCCTGCTGCCCACAGGCTTGAGAATCTGCGTACCCACCTGGCCCACCACTGCCACTAACGGCACCCAAGCAAGCTGTCTGAAAGCTCAAGAATTGGCAACCTGGACCCACTAACACTGGTACCAGCATATGCCACCCTGGAGCCTGAGGACAGGCATGCTCAGCCAACAACTGCCACCACTGGGACCTGAGGACAAATTCACCTGCCATCCTTGTCCCCAGCAAAACTTCATCAGAGCCTCCACTAACCATTGCACCCCAAGGCACTGAGGAACTCATGTATACTATTGACAGTGGTTATAGCCAACAAACTCATACAAAGACTACACTACTGCATGCATCAAAATCAAAGTACTCTACCAAACCCGTGTCATAGATACATATTCAGGAAAAAGTTCTCCCCTATCAAAGCAAATACAAAAAAATTTTTGAAGACATGATTGTCACATCAGATGTGCAGATAGCAATGTAAAAATACAGGAACTATGAAAAAGCAAAGAAATATGACACCTCCAAATTCTCCAGTAATTCTCCAGCAACAGATTATAATCAAAAAGAAATGTATGAAATCCTGGAAAAATCATTCAAAATAATAACATTGAGCCAGGTGCAGTGGCTCATACCTATAATCCCAGCACATTAGGAGGCCTAGGCAAGAGAACCATTTGAGCCCAGGAGTTTGAGACCAGCCTAGGCAACATAGGGAGATCCTGTCTCTACAAAAAAATTAGCCAGGCATGGTGATGCATGCCTATGGTCCCAGCTACTTGAGAGGCTGAGGTGGAAGGGTTGCTTGAGCCTGGGAGGTCGAGGTTAATGTGAGCCATGACTGCCACTGCACTCAGCCTAGGCAACAGAGATCCTGACTCAAAAAAAAAAAAAAAATCAAAATAATAATATTAAAGAAACTCAGTATAAGAGAATACAGAAAAAAATATAAAGAAATAAGAAAAATAATTCAGAATAAGAAATTTACTGAAGAGATAGATATCGTAAAAAAGAACCAAACAGAAAATCTGGAAATGAAGAATTTATTAAATGGAATTAAAAATACATTTGAAACCTTCGACAATAAACTAGATCAAGCAGAAGGAATAACTTGACATAAAGACAGGTCTTTTTGAAACAACCAAGTTAGACAAAAATTTAAAAAAAAGATTTAAAAAAATGAACAAAGCCTAAATGACATACGAGAGACCATAAAGCAACCAAATATTCAAATTTTCAGTGTCCCAGAAGGTGAAGAGAAAATAAAAGTTAGAAAACCCACATAACTAAATAATAAAAAGTCCCAAGTCTACTAACAAATTTAGACATCCAGATACAGGATGCTAAGAGATCCCCAAACAGATACAATTCAAAAAGCTCTTCCACATGACACATTATGGTCAAACTGTAAAAAGTCAAAGACAAAGAAAGAATTCTAAAAAGATCAAAAGAAAAGCATGTAGCCACTTATAAGGGTACCCCCCACCTGACCAACAGCGGATTTCTCCACAGAAACCTTACAAGTCAGGAGAAAATGGGATTACATATTAAAGTGTTGAAAGAAAAAACTTTCAGCCAAGGATACTACACCCATCAAGGTTAGCCTTTATAACTAAAAGAAAAATTAAGTCTTTTCCAGACAAACAAAAACAGATAATTCACCACCACTAGACTGGGCCTACAAGAAATGCTAAGGGAATCCTACATCTGGAAGCAAAAAGACGATATAATAACGTCATGAAAACACACAGAAGTATAAAATCCACTGATAGAGCAAACACACAAATAAGGAAAAGAAGGGACTCAAATGTTACTGCTATAGAAAACCACTAAACTGCAATGATAAACAAAAGAGAAAGAAACAAAGAATATACAAAGCAACCAGGAAGCAATTAATAAAATGACAGAAAATAACCCTCACATGCCAATAATATCTTTGAATGTAAATGGATTGAACTTTTCACTTAAATAATACAGACTGTCTGAATGGGAAAGAAATGGGTGGCTAGAAAGCAGGGACAGGAGAGACAGTTTTTCACTGCAAATTATTTGCATATTTATAAATGCTGAAATTATTGGGGGAAATGTGGTCAGCATTAATTTGGGGTCTCCATGCATCTGAAACAATTAAGTTTCCTGGTTATTTATAAAATCAGTGATTTCCAGTATCACTTCAAATTACTCCCTTACTCTTTTTTGCCATGTATACTATTACTATGAACTGAATTCTTCCCCCAACAAATTTATATACTGAAGCCCTAAGCTCCAATTTGATGGTATTTAGAGGTAGAGCCTTTGGGAGATAATTAGGTTATATGAGGTAATGAGGGTGGGTCCCTCATGATGGGATTAATGTCCCTATAAGAAGAGACACTAGAGATCTTACTGTCTTCTTCTCTCCTCTCTCTTCTCCCCTCTTCTCCTCTCTTCTCCTCTCCTCTGCTCTGCTCTCCTCTCCTCTCCTCTCTTCTCTTCTCTTTCTTCTCTCTGTTATTCTGCCATATGTGGACATTTCAAGAAGGCAGCCAACTACAGGCCAGAAAGAGAGAGCATTCACCAGAAACTGAATCATCCAGCACATTGATCTTGGACTTCCCAGCCTCCAGAACTGTAAGAAAATAAACTGTCACTGAAACCAAAAAAATTATATTTTAACTAAATGACTTTTAACTGTGCTTAATGATATTTGACACATGACATATTGATCAGGATATATCATTATGTGTATAGGACACTATATGTGTAAGGACACCAAGTAAGACTAAGGCCTTACTTTGGTCCCTGGCCTCAAGAAGCTCACACCAATGATGAAGAAAGTGAATGTGTGGAGGGTGGGGTGGAGAATAAAAGATATCAAAGGAAAAACTTTCATTATAGCATCACTTTTAATAGTCAAGATTGAAAACAACCTCAATTTGGAAAATAATTATGTAATAAATAATTATGTAATAAATGAGTATAATTACTAATAAGTCATAGCACTACACATGGTAAATCATTGTGTAGCCATTTATATTTGGTTTATGAGGAATTTTATATGCTATACAAATTCGTATGTTGTAATATTAAGTAAAAAATGAACATGAAATTATAAGTGTAATATGGTTACTGATATCTTTAAAAAAATAGGAAAAACAGTGTGGTTGTCTTTGGGTGGCAAAGTTATGGATTACTTCTTTCTACTTTTCTATATTTTTTGATGATTGCTATTTTTACAATAGCAACACCTAATGAGACACTATTTTAAGCATTGTATACATTTAACTTACTTAATTTCTCAAAAACCCTGTGAGTTAGGTATGTTGTTATCCCTGCTTTGTAGGCAAGTGAAGAACAGACTTAGAGTAAATTTCCCATCACACAGCTATTAGGTTGTGTAGCCAGGATTTGAATTCAATCTGGCTGCAAGGCTATATTGTCCTATAATAAACGTGTATTAGTTCTTATTACTGGAAGAGTTCTAATATTTTTTAAAAGCAGGTACACACAATTTGCCATAAGAATTCAAAGGAAGAAAATAAGCCCGGCATCCTGGGAATTAGGGAAGTCTTAGGAGAAAGGTTGAATGGGATTTAAACATGCATTAATTGAAGGAAGGGCATGTCAGATAATAGAACAGCAGGAGCTAAAACAGTTAAATTTAACATTGATGGCCTGCAAACAATGAAGATACATTGTTTTTGTGCCTGTTGTTTGCATTATTTGGTGTCTTTAATCATTCTGCATCTCCTGGGAGTGCTTATTTTGCTCCTACACAGAGCTTGCTTTTTTCCCAAAATCCAATACCCTTTCAGAAAATGTCAGAACCAAAAGGTATTATCTTGGACAACCGCCCATCCAGAGCAAGGACCCCTTTATACAATTCTTAACAAAAAGCTCCTCTATGTCCCTAAAGAGCCCATTTCATTTTTAGAAAACTGTAAATCGTTAGAAAATTCTTCTTTATATATGGGCTTAAATCTAATGCTCCAAAACTTTTATCATTGGTCTGGTTTGTCCCCAGAGGTATTCAAAGTAACACTAAGCACTCCTTAGTTTCTGGGCCCTCAGTTATCAGACTCGTCTTGATCTTTTCTTCCCCGTGATACAAATCTTAGTTTCCGTCTGCAATTTTCCATGGGACTTGATGCATAAATCCTTTCCATCATCATTCATTCTTTTCAGGAAACACTGCAGTTTTAGAATGATCCCTTAAAAATGTTTACTCAAAACTGAACAAGACCCTCCTATGGAGAGAATCGTGAAATAACTACCTATCGTGATCTGGGCCCCATCTATTAATGCAGCTTGATTTAGGAGCCTCTTTATACTATTGCCTCATGTACGATGTCATCAACCAAAACTCCTGTTCTTTTTTTGTTTGTTTTTTTCTTTTTTTTTTTTGAGACAGAGTCTCTCACTGTCGCCTGGGCTGGAGTGCAATGGCGCAATCTCAGCTCACTGCAACCTCCGCCTCCTGGATTCAAGCGATTCTCCTGACTCAGCCTCCTGGGTAGCTGGGATTACAGGTGCACACCACCATGCCCAGCTAATTTTTTTTTTTCGTATTTTTAGTAGAGACGGGGTTTCACTAAGTTGGCCAGGCTGGTCTTGAACTCCTGACCTCGTGATCCACCCTCCTCTGCCTCCCAAAGTGTTGGGATTACAGGCATGAGCCACCACACCTGGCTGGATCTTTTTAACATGTATCTGTATGACACTAGGTATTCCTAAATATAGATTTCATTATTTATTCTGCTCAAGAAGGAAGAATATGATCCTGGTATTTGGATGAAAAAGAAATCCAATAATGGAATTTGACAGTTTTCACTTCTCAGAATAGGCCATACACTAAATCGCTGGGTTTTGGACATTGAGGAGAAAACAGGGAGGTTGTGTCATGACTTTGCAGATCCAGAGGTTAAAGGGTTTTTATTTTCTGGGGATATATGGGAGAGATAAAAAAAAAAAAATCTGCCTTTCCCTTGCAGGATAGAAGAAAGACACTAGTTTCCACCAAGGGCCTACTGAGAGCACTGTAATGTCTCATATTTTGTGAAGGGCAGCATTTGCTCCAAGTGTTGTGTGTGGGCCCTGGACAGGTGTTCATCCCTGACGACATTGCCACTGATTCAGGCAAAATTAGAGGAAAGATAAGAACAATGACTTTTATGAAAAAGTTCTCTACCTTGTTTGGTTGGCAAAGCCTTGTACTAGTCATTTCTTGCTTTCTTTCTGTGCCTTCCTGTGCCACTGGAGTTTCAGCAGAATTTCCTTCAGATGTAACAAACATCCAGTCTCACATTACTCAATTAGCCTGGGCTAAACTTAAATGTAAAGCACTGATCTGCCTTGTCCAGGATCATTCTGTTTTATTTCACCTGCCATTAAGAGGACTGCCATTACAGGCTTTGAGGGGGACTCTCACTTGATATGGCAAAGACCAGCTGAACATAGTGCTCACAACATATTCTGTTTCTCGTTCTTTATTGGCACACAAATACACTGTATTTCCTAGTTCTCCTTCTATTAGGGATGGGTGGGTAGTTGAGATCTCCTAGGCTGTGACTAGAAGGCTAAGGCTTTTAAGAAGTAAAGCATGTCCCCTGCGTGCTCTCAATCTCCTCCACTGGCTGGAGGCAGTGAGGCCCTAGGGGATCCCTGAGCCACAAAATGGAAGGAGGTTTGGTCTTTGAACCACCTTCTGGAAGAGAGCCACCGACCAACCTGAAACATGTCTCTTGGTTTGTTGCCTGGATGAGAAATCAACTTCTATTATGTTTGGGCCATTGTTATATTTTGGGTTCTAATTGTTACAGCAGCTGATGACATATTTAGGTTGGTGCAAAAGCAATTGCAGTTTTTGCTATTACTTTTAATGGCAAAAACCGCAATTACTTTTGCACCAACCTAATACGCATAATCTTGACCTTCTCATTGTGTTAAACTGGCTCAGATTAAGCTATCTTCTCTCTGCACCATATTTCCTTGGGAAAGCAGCCTATTTTATGGCCTGGGCCTCCAGCCTTTCTCCCATCTTTCTCAATTTTGAATTGACACTGTCTCCTCACAGTCATCTGAATTCAGTATACACACGTTGGATAAGAACTTGTCCACAGAAAGTCCCCAGCTAGTTTTTCCTCTCTCTGTCCTGGATGGCAACGCTGAACCAGGGTGCTGAGCCAGCATACTTCCTGTGCCTGCCTCTTATGTGTGTTGTTTCTCAGAAGCAAATAAAGTTACAGACAAGACACGGCTAGAAAATGTAAAAGCACTAGAGCAGCAGTTTACAGATGCCAGTTTACAGATGCCAGTTCACAGACCTGAACAGAGCTATCTTCGTCAGAATTGCCTGGGAAGAATTTTTGAAAATAGAGATTCATGGGCCTCACACTCAGAGATTTCGATTTGATGTTTCTGAGGTAGGTGACTAGGAATCTGATTTTTGAAGTATCTTTATGACCCTGATGCATAACCACTGTCCTAGACAATGTCATGTCAGGGTCAGCATTAATGCTAGCAAATATTAACAATGAAGCATCCCATGATGGCCAGCAAAGCACAGTGGGTAAGAGCTTGGGATTTGAAGTCAGACTTGAGTCTGAGTCCAGGTACCATCACTAATAAGTTGTGACTTTGGTAAACTTACTTAATGTCTCTGAATCTCAGTTTTCTCACCTGTTACCTGGGCTTAATAATGCACAATAACAAACTTAAATGAAATAGTGACTGTCAAGTCCCTGGCTTAGAGAAGAGCTAAATAAATAATAGATGTGTGTGTGTGTGTGTGTGTGTGCGCGCATGTGTGAGAGAGAGAGAGACAGACAGAGAGAGAGAAGTTCATTTACAGACATGACAGCTGTAATGACTTCCATACTGGGTAAAAACAGCATTGGAACAACACTGCATGTTTAGATCTTCCTCCCACAGATCACGTTATCCTTCATAAACTATTCTTGGGGGCTGGTTTTGCTGCTCCCACCACTACTAGAAGTAACCACGAGAGGGAGTGATTTTGCCCCTGTCGTGATCTTTTGAATCTAACCACAATTTGAGTTTCCCCTCCCTCCTTCTTTAAGGAAAAACAAAGTGGAACCAGGCCCAGTAGTCTGATGCATGAGTCTAGCCCTGGTACACACTGAGCACAGGGCAATCTCAGCACCCCCTGAGTACAAAGCAGGTTCCATTCAGGGCAGCAGGGCTCCTGCTCTCTGCTGACCCCAACACTGGGCGCCCTGGCTTCCTAGCTGCTGGAAAAAGCTCTTTTCACATCACTCAGGACCTCCAACATGTCTCCTCCCTCTGGCCCCTCTCCTCCAGCTCTGGGATGCAGGCCCTTTGACTGCAGGTGTAAGAGCTGGTTTGACCCCTCTCTGTCACTTGCCTGCTGTACAATCCTGGGCTCGTCACTTAATCTCTTGGAGCTTGTCTCCTGATCTGTAGACTCATCAGTTTCACAGGATTTTCATGAGGATTAAGTAAGCTAATATACATGAACCTATCTTGTAACTGGAAAGCGCCATGTGAGTGTAATGCATTAATGCTAGCATCAGTTAGCATTTAGCAGGAGGACACAAACCCCATCGCAGCATCACACCCAGTACACTCTGCTTTTCCTATGAACTATGATCCTACTTCCTGTTTCTCCAAGGCAACTTGACGAAAACCAAAGGATTCTTCTGCCTTAGCTTAGTTTACTTTCCCAAGTTCGAATAAGTAATGTTTATAAATCTGCAGAAAGCCCCATTGTGTCTCATCTGTCCCAACTGTCCATTGATTCTTCACAAATTCACAGTGAACTGAGGAAGCTGGATTTTACTACCGGAAGGTCCACGCTCAGAGTAAGGGAATCTTTGGGTTAGAAAAGTGATCCTAGAAGACCCTACTAGGAATTCCCAAAGGACATTTAAGAATTAAGGAAAAAAAATTAATTTAGGTTCTGGGCCAATGAAGAGACTGAAATAAAAATTGGAAGCTTTTACTTCCAGAACTGCCCCAAGCTTGTGGGGAAAAGACTTCACTATGCCTCAGTTTCCTTGCCTGGAAAATGGAGGTAACAATCTGCCCTCCCACTACTCCATGGGATTTTTAGGGGGGTAATATAAAAGAATTACAATACAAAAATAATGTCGAGTACCTACTGTGTGCCAGACACTGTTTTCAGTATTTTATGCTTAAATCTTCAGAACAAACTCATGTGGTCAGCACTATTATCCCGTCTTATAGATGAGGAAACCATGCATAAAGGAACAATAGCTTTCAAAGTGCTTATTGATTATTATCATGATTAAATATAAATGTTCAAGGGGATGGGCATAGGACTCACACCTGTAATCCCAGCAGTTTGGGGGGTCGAGGTGGGAGGATCACTTGAGCCCAGGGTTTTGAGACCAGCCTGAACAACATGGCGAAACCCCGTCTCTACCAAAAATACGAAAATTAGCTGGGTGTGGTGGCACACGCTTGTAGTCCCAGCCACTTTGGAGGCTGAAGTGGAAGGACTGTTTGAGCCCAGGAGGCATAGGTTACAGTGAGCTGAGATGGCACCACTGTGCTCCAACCTGGGCAACACAGCAAGACTGTCTCATAAATAAATAAATAAATAAACAAACAAACAAACAAATAAGTTTCTGGCACTTATTTTTCTGCCTTGTGGCACCCTATGAAGACATGGGCTTTTACTAACCAGATGATAGAGACTGTCAAGTGAGATGAAGTTTTCTGGGTTCCCCTTTGAGTGGGACCCTTCATAGTAGAACATTTTAAACATGACTGCTCCAAAAGGCAGACATCCATGGGTTAAGGTAAAGGACTCTAGGTGCCATCAAACTAGAATGGGGTACAATGGATGGATCCTCATCCATTTCATGGAGGAGAGTAGGAGCCAGAACACAAGGTGGCCTCCTCTATTCTTTTGTTGATTTCCCCTTCTCCACCCTGCCCAGGCCATGAATACCTTCCTCCCTAATTCTCTTTCTCCCAGGAATACTGCTTCTCTTCTTCCAGCTGCTAAAGAAAGTGGGGTAGACAAAACTCTGCATCACATCATGGAGATGGCTGTTTAATTTGAGATGAGTGTTACATTACTCATTGCTCTGAGCCCCCTTTGATCCACCAACATTTGCTTCTTTTATCCCCATGTAGTGAGTACATTAGTGCCTGAATGCTGCATGATCTCGTTGTCTTTTAGATGCTGTCAGAGATTATTTACTCAGGAAACAGATGAATATCTTGTTTAATGTCAAAATAATTACTATTTGGCTGGCCTGACAGTTTATTTATGCTTTCAATATTTTTATGTTTACATCAAAAGAGCATTGCTAAAATTGTATTTTGCCATTAAACAGGATATGACAACTTTTTTAAACTTAATTTTTCTGTTTGATGAGTTTGTTTATTAAAATGGTTAGAAGATAACGGAACCAAGTGGAAATGGTCACTCGAGTTGAAATGTGCAGCTTTATGTTTCTTATTTGTATAAAAGCTTGAAAGAGGCAGTAAACAATGCTTTAAGCAAGGGGCACTAAAATGCAGTGGTTAAGAATACAGAATGTAGCCCCAATATCAAATCCCTGCTCTGCAGTCTTCATCTAGTTTTTCAACCTATCTGTGCCTTGGTTTCCCCATCAGCAAAATAGATATGATTATTGTAAGAGTTGAAGGAGTTCATATACATAAATTTCCTGGCATATGCAAATACTGCTTAAGTATTGGCTATTATTTAAATAAACATAAGTTTTGTTTTGTTTTGTCTTGTGGTTTTTTTTGCAGTTGCAACATTTAATAGAGTGAAAACAGAGCTCCCATACAAAGGGAGGGGACCCAAAGAGGGTAGCCGTTGCTGCCTTGAATGCCTGGGTTTATATCCTGATCATTGTCCTTCCTGCTGTGCTTTCAGGGAATAGATGATTGGCTATTTCTTTACTTCCTGTTTTTGCCTAATTAGCATTTTAGTGAGGTCTCTTTACTACCTGATTGGTCGGGTGTGAGCTAAGTTGCAAGCCCCATGTTTAAAGGTGGATGCGGTCACCTTCTCAGCTAGGCTTAGGGATTCTTAGTCAGCCTAGGAAATCCAGCTAGTCCTGTCTCTCAGTACCCCTTCTCAACAGAAAAACCCAAGTGCTGTTGGGGAGGTTGGTCGACGACCGCTCTAACTGCTTCCTACTGAATTGGGCATAGTAGGGGTTGTGCAGTTGAGATTTCCTCGGGAGGGGTGCCTTCAATGTCATTAACATTGGAGCATGGGCTAGCAGGCCAGTCCAAGGGTCCTTGGTAGATTTTAGTCATGGACTGCATCTGGGGCTCCATTTTAAGAACAATTTGTAGCTTTACAGCTTCAATTCTGGAAGAGACAAACTTAACAAGGAGATAAAAGATACAGGGTCCAAAGAGGAGTGACAATATTATAGCTGCTAGAGGTCCTAAGAAGGGGAGAATTCAGGGCATCCATTGGCTGAGGAGGACCCAGGGTCTGGTGTTTTGAAGCTCCTCTGCTCTACATTGTATTTGATCTCGAATTTCTTTAACTTTCTTGGTGACAATTCCAGATTTATTAACATAATAACAGAATTCTTCCCCTAAAAATAAACAGGTTCCCCCTCTTTCCATGGTTAGCAAGTCTAAAGCTCTTTGATTTTGAAGGACTACTGCTGCTAGGGAGTTAAGTTAATCTTGCAAGGTGACCAGGGAGTCGGCGACCCATTCCATGTCACCATTTAGTTCTTGAGATAGTTTGTAGTAGAACTGAGTAGAGGTTGTGATACCACCACACAGCACACTTAGCACTCCTGCTCTGATAACAAAAGGAAGAATGGGTACTCTTTTGTTGCAGGGCTTAGGTATGACATGATAGTATAAATCTTGTTCAGTGTAGATGGTCATAGGGGGCACTAAGAGTGAGAGGAAGCACGTAGATTCTGAAGAGCCATTCAAACAATGATAGGCTGAGGTACCACAGACAAAAAATATTCCTGAGGGTAGGCAGACCATTCATGTGGGAGGAATTACCCATCTGAAATAAACATAAGTTTTACAGTCACTCTGTGAGTTTGAAATGGGGAAAGGGAGTCCCTATAATTTTATAAGAGACTTGACCTAGAGTGAATCTCCGTGAGCCACCACCTTCCAATGTCTCTGGCCCAATTGCCACCTTGCCTCCATTTTGTAAAGCAAGAAGCCTTCTAAATTCCAAAGCCCTGTCCTGACACTGGACAAATCTTCCTGCTTCTTGGCTGAGCTTATCTGGAAAGGTGTTAAAAAGCCAGGTTTACTTGGCAATAATGTGCCCACTGTTATCTCTTTTTGGGGGACTCTCTATAAGATTAGTTCATCTACACAGACAGGTTTCTCTAGCCATAAACCTTTATTCATTTTCATTCAGCAGCATTTATTTCAACTCTTTTGTTTACCAAAGAAGCTTAAGGGAGGAAAAGCCCTCCCAGCAGGTTACAACCACTATGGCACTTAGAAAGAGACACAGGGGATGAGGATTCTACAACATAACCTTGCTGGAAGCTCTTCTGGTTATTTTGGCTTTGTTTTTGTGTGGTATGTTACTTCTTTATTCTTCATATGAATGCAACTTTCTATTAAAATAAGCATATATAACTAGATATTAATTCATTAATTCAGCCAAACAAGGTTGTTTCTATTTGCTTCTCAGCTGGGTGATAAATGTATTGGTTTAGCCTCAGGTTTGCTTTCTCAAATTCAAGTTCTTTTCTCAAGTTTACAATGGCTTGTGGAGACTCATCTTTCTGCAAGATGTCATTCCCTTTTTTTTTTTTTTTTTTTGAGATAGAGTCTTGCTCTGTTGCTAGGCTGGAGTGCAGTGGCGCGATCTCAGCTGACTGCAACCTCTGCCTCCCGGGTTCAAGCGATTCCCCTGCCTCAGCCTCCCAAGTAGCTGGGATTACAGGCATGTGCCACCATGCCCAGCTAATTTTTTTGTATTTTAGTAGAGATGGGGTTTCACCATGTTGGCTAAGATGGTCTCGATCTCCTGACCTCATGATTCGCCCTCCTCGGCCTCCCAAAGTGCTGGTATTACAGGCATGAGCCACTGTGCCAGCCAAGATGTCATTTCTTAAGAGCACTTCTTTCTACCCTGAGAAGAATGAATCCAGAAATGGTTCTGTTTGTGTGTTAGGTTACCAGGTTTGGGGCTTGTTTCAAGTCTATGGGACCTTTGAATTTCCCTCTTTGCCATAGAGAGGTAGGTAGGATGACTGGAATCAGGACTGGCAGAGAAGACTACAGAGCCCATTACACTCCCAGAAAGTAAGCCAGGGTGGGGCTGGTTTCCTTAATTTTCCCAAAGCCCCTTAGCAGAAGACTAGGGGCCCCACAAAAGACACATTCTGTCTTGCAGAGATTAGATGCCATACACTATTTTTTTACCCAAATGGCAAGAATTACACGTGGCATTCTTGCCATGTTGTAAATTCTTTCTATGTATCTGGCATTAAAATCTGAAAATAATAAAATTTTGTTTTATTCCTTCACCAGAAATTTCAGAAATATCAACATTCAAAAGCCTGAGATGGGCGCAGTACCAGGCTACAATTAAAGTCAAGCACTAATGAAATAGCAATTTAATTAGGGTAGAATAGATGTGTCATAGTGGAATACAATTCTGTGTGTTGGGAATCGATTCTTAGACCTGAAAAGGACCTTAAAAAGCCATTTAGGACTCTTCTGATATTAAAAACCTTAGAGAACCACATTAACTGACAAAAAATTTTAAAGTGCAGGATGTGGCAAAATAGAAATACACTCCTGGTAAGGATACAAAGTAGTTCACACATTGTGGATAGCGACTTGGCAATATCTAGAAAACTCAAATATGTACATGCCCCTGCTTCACGTATTCCACTTCTAACATATATACCTTAGGAAAGAATCTCATATAAATGCCCAAACAGACAAGCAGAAGATGTTCACTACATATTTGTTTTAACAGCTTAATATTGGATAAATATTGACTATCAATATGAATTGATGAATATTGAAATGTTCATCAAACAGGAGATGGATAAATAAGTTATATATTTTTACAATATAATACAACAGCTAAAATAAATAAGCTGAGCTTTGTGTATCAACATGCATAAAAGTTGGGCCAGGTGCAGTTGCTCATGCTTGTAATCCCAGCACTTTTGGAGGCTGAGGTGGGAAGATAGCTTGAGGCCAGGAGTTCAAGACCAGCCTGGATTACATAATGAAAACCCATTTCTAAAAAATACTACAATCTCAGCCAGGCACGGTGGCACATACCTGTGGTCCCAGCTACTTGGGGGAGGCTGAGGCAGGAGGATTGCTTGAGCCCAGGAGTTCAAGGCTTCAGTGAGTTATGATCACGCCACTGCACTCCAGCCTGGGTGACAGAACAAGACTCTGTCTCTAAAAAATAAAAAATAAAAATTTAAAAATAGATAAAAGTTGGAAATAATGCTGAGTGAGAAAAACAAGTTGCTGAAGGATGTGTTCCCAGGATGATGTCATTTATGTGGAGTTGAGACTATATGCAAATACATACATACCCAGTAAAAGTAAAAATATAGAAGGGAACCATATACACCAATTTCACAAGAATGCTATCTCTGAAGAGGGGAGGCCAATCCAGGAGAAATAAATAGGGGTTTCAACTGCATCTGTAAGAATTTATGACATTAAAAAATAGACATGAAAAAATATGGCTAATATTACTGTGGTAGACACATGATTTCTTTTAATTCCCTGAGCTTTTGTATGTTTCAAATATTTTTTAAATTCCCTGAACTTTCTGTACATATGCTTTCCTTCATCATCCTTACAATGTAGATGGCAGGGCAGCCAGACTTTTCCTCACATAACATTTCTGTTTAGACTCATGTTTAGACTCTTTTATGATCATTAATATCTTTAATTCTTCAATTGCGAAGGAGCTTTAGGTTCAGGAAGAGCATTTTATTTTCCAATAAGTTCTTTCTGTCCTCAAGTGCTCTTGTTCAGAGAACTGAAAGTCATTTCCAAATTAAACTAACTCATCAATGTCTGGACAGAATTGCTTCTCTGCCAGTAGAGCTTATTCTTCTTAGGTATTTCCTCTGTCCCCAAGGGTGTCATGACACCTTCCTATCTAATTCCATCAGCCAATTTGTGAAGGTACTGTTTGTTCTCTAATCCAGATCACTAATGACTCTGTCATGTGTTTCTATCTGATTCTCTTGGTTAGGACAGAATCGTCTTCTGCCTAAGCTGAAGGAGAGATCTTACTCTCAGTAGAGACATTAAAGTTGCCAAAATAGCTCAATAGGATTGTCCATTGTCTCACTGCCTGTGTGCTTTCTCAAGGGTAAATTAAAAACCTGAAAAATATGTTGCTTAATGAAAACCCAATGTATTGTTCTGGATTACCCCAACTATGCACTTACATTTTCTTTTTTTTTTTTTTGAGACAGAGTCTCCCTCTGTCGCCCAGGCTGGAGTCCAGTGGCACCCTCTGGGCTCACTGTAAGCTCCGCCTCCCAGGTTTACGCCATTCTCCTGCCTCAGCCTCCCGAGTAGTTGGGACTACAAGCACCCGCCACCACACCCAGCTAATTTTTTGTATTTTTGTTTAGTAGAGACAGGGTTTTACTGTGTTAGCCAGGATGATCTTGATCTCGTGACCTCGTGATCCGCCCACCTCGGCCTCCCAAAGTGCTGGGATTACAGGCATGAGCTACCACACCAGGCTACATCTTCTTTATAGTTGGCTCAAACTCCAAGAAATTTACCTCTAATTTGAAACATCAGGTCAAGGTTAGCTATACAGAAAAACAAACATTTAAATTTTCTTTGAAAAATCTTCGAGAGCACTAAATGGAAAATAAAAGAAATAGACACATTTCTACAGGGCTGCTGAATAGACAGAAATGGGAAAATTTAGTGATTAGGGTGTTTACAAGTCTCTGTCCTCTTCTACTTCCCAGTTCCTTTCAATGGGAACATTGAAAAATGTAGAAGGAGGAAATCTGGGATATAATGAATAATCTTAAAGATAAAAGCATAGGATGAGTTCAAAGAGGACAAGGTCAAAATTTTTGAATTAAGGAAGAAAACCCAATTTCTGTTATATGCCTCCATCATTTTATAAGCATGCTCATTCGTGATAAATTATTATTATTGTGGAACAGACGGATGAATCTCAATCATTACACTATAATGGAAGATTAAACATTTTCTTAACTTCTATTCATCAAATTAAGTCTTTATACTCACAACAAAGGACAATGCATCAATGTTATCATTAGGGCTTTTTTAAAACATAACTTTAGCGTGAAGCGTAATAAGACATGATTAATGTACTGACAAAAGTAAATACTAAACAACACACATTAGTCTAGATTAGAATCACTTTTTCAGTACTTCCATTTTGTGGCTTTTCAGGTGGCTATGAATTGTGTCAAAGAGAAATGACCATCAAAATAATTTGGTCTTTTCACCTACATCTTTACCTGTAAAATATTGCTTACTCCCTAAAGCTGTGGGTTGAAAGGGTGATAGTATCTATTCAACCCCCAGTGAGGAGATAGGGTTCTCATCTGGTTGAGTTTTGTGTCACATTTAACAGATTGTCAGGGCTGGAGAGAAATCTCGGGGTCTACGGCCCCACTTGTCCACCCCTCCCCAACACAAAAGAGCATCCAGAACTACAGCAGATCCACAAAGCAGAGCCAATCTACAACAGCTGGGAAGGCAGTTCCGCAATCTCCCCCAGATTGCATTTCAACACTTTTCATCATCACCAAACACTAGTCTGCAGAGGCAAATTTAAAGAACTGACAGTAGCAAAAAACCACATAGTAGGACAAAGAGCACTAACCTGGGAGTTGTGGCACCCAAGACCAAGCCCCTGATCACCTTATGAACTGGAGGATCTTGCACATGCTGTTTAGTTTTTATTTTATCTTATTTTTTACTTATAACATTTATTACCATCTCTGACCAGATGCACATTAAACATTTTGTATATAATGTCTCAGCTCATTCATTAGGAAACCCCTTCCCCCACTACATAGGTCCTATTATCCCCTCTTATGCCCATTGTTATTATTCTTGCTAATTTATAAAGAACTGAAATACAACAAACTTATGAAGCCTTCAAGAAAAAATTGTCCTGTGTGTAGTTCAGGTGCTGAAAAAATTTAAAAGAAAAAATTGCAAGAGTAGTTAACAGGCCTCATGCATTCATTGTTCAAGGAAATATCAATAGTTAAATATCTGAAAACATAATAAAGAGGATCAAATGTCAATTACTGTGCAGCAGCACATCATCTATCAAGCGTGGGGATCCCCAGTTGAGATATGTGCAAATATTTTTAATATAAAAAAAATTTCATGACAAATTTTCCCATCAGTCCAACCAAATTTTGGAGGTCATATTTTTCAATCAATAAAGTCTAACAAAGTAGGGTACTATGTGGAAAGAAGAAAAACAATAGTCCACTATAGTTTACAATAATCTATTGTATATTTCAAAATAGCTGAAAAAATAATTCTAATGTTCCTAACCTAAAGAAAAGACGAATATTTAAGGTGATGGATATCCCAATTATACTGATTTGATCTTTACAAATTATATGAATGTGCTAAATTATCACATGTACCCCAAAGATAAGTATGAAGATTATGTAGCAATGCAAAAATAAAATTAATTTTAAAATGCTCAAAGATGCTCTATGAAGTAAAATACCAGCAAAACCAAGCAATGACTCTATGTTTGCTTCACCTTACAGAGAGGAGCTTGATCCACACAACAAAAAACATTTCAGCTTTTCAGGAGGTAATGCAGGAAGGTAGTGGGACATAGTTTAAGTATCTGCAGTACTAGAATAATTACTCTACCTCTTAACCATAAAATAACCCTGATAATAATCAATCCTTTTTTGGTAATCATCCAGAAGTCAGATCTTGAGGCCCTGCAGCATCATTTCCTACACTATCACTGAACAGAACTGTAACTTCAGAGCTATAAAAAAATAGGCTGAATCCTGCTATCAGATCACTTGTCTGTCATTCATCTATTTCTTGTTAACATTCAGTACAGACACATGCATGCCTATGCAGGCTCAGTTTGGACTCTAGATACAGAATTTATGATACCTAATCTAAATATAATCCTTGTTTAAATCCCATTGACTTTTATTTTTAGACTAAAAAGACAAGATGAAAGATTTTGTTCATTACTAAGATGCTATTGTAAAAAGAACATAGCTAGACTCTGATATTATGAGGAAGAAAGCAAGCTTGGAGGAAGGGCTTGGCAGGGGTAAGGGTCACACATACGTAGTTTGGTGTGGGAGCCAGCAAGCAAATGTACTGTCAAGGAATCATGGAGATTGTTAGCGGAAAGAAGGCAGTTACACAACAGTGTGTACAGTTTGATCTCATTCTACAAAAATACATACATATATACACATACATGTATTCTTGGAACTATATGGACCAAGGTATAAACAGGAGCAATCCCTGGGTAGTGGGAACATGATGTTTTCCTTTGCTTATTTTTATCTGTATTTTCTAACTTTCTTCAATGTAAAAATACTGATTTTGTAATAATTAAACGTTTTGCTAGTTATTTACTTAAAGTAGGTAACTTTCTCTACACGTCTCATAGTCTTGCTTTACTGCTCCATCTTCTGTCTATTCATCATGGTCTCAACTGCAAGGTAAGGCTAGCATTTTCTCTTTTGTTCTGAATGTTGGAAAAGGACCAGTATTGAAGAATATGCTAAAGGGCTGTGATTGCTGTCTCTTCCCTGCCCTCCTCAACACACACATGCAGATGCACACATGCACACATGCACACACACGGAGCTATGCTTCTAACTCAGAAACCTGTGACTGACTCTAAGTTCCTCTATTCGTTAGCTCTTGGCCCAGACAAATGAATTAACTTCTCTCCATCTCAGATTGTTCAATTATTAAATGTGGTTGATAATACATACCTTAAAGTGTATTGAGTGAATTAAGTGAGAAAAAAACTTGTAAAAACATGGTAGACATTCATAAATGGTAGAGCCCCAAAAAGCACATATGTGGCAATTATGTGGGGAAACCATCGCTCTTGGATGCTGACAAGTTGAACCCTGAGTCTCTCGGACTATTGGAACTGAAGCCTAAATATGATTTCTCATCTACAAAAATTACTGAAGCAGAGAAAGAAAAGGTAGTCACCTTTTGCTACCCACTTTCTTATTGCCAAGAAATAGAACATTGTTTCCTGATAATCTGACAAGAATGGATACAGAAAAGAAGGTGAAAATAAAATGCTATCTCACTTCACAACTGCAAAGGAAAGTAAACAAAGGTCTTGGCATTACCATGTAAATACCATAATATAGAAAAGGTGTTACAAAAGATGATTGCAGAGTTCATCCTGATCTGAATTCAAGAATCTACTACTGTCATAAACTGCCCCAACCCTCCTCTGTCCATCTCCAAATGTATTCACCAATATCTGTAACAGACTTGTCAAGAATATGGCTTGCATTGAGTAAGTGAGAGAGAAGCCAAATTTATGGCTGGAGGTCAGATGAAGATTTGGGAGATAAGTCTCAAGGGATGTGTGTGTGTGTGTGTGTGTGTGTGTGTGTGTGTGTGTGTGTGTGTTGTGTGTGTGTGTGTGTGTGTGTGTGTGTGTGTGTGTGTGTGTGTGTAATACAGATGCTTCTCAACCTACAATAGGCTTATGTCCCAATAAACCCATTGTAATTTGAAAATGTCCTAAGTTGAAAATATATTTAATACATCTAACCTACCAAACACCCTAGCTCAGTGTAGCTCACCTTAAACGCACTAAGAACACTTTTATTAGACTACAGTTGGGCAAAATCACCAGGCAACGCAGTCCTCTGTAGAGTATCAGTTCTTTACTCTCAGGATCATGTAGCTGACTGGGAGCTGTGGCTTGCTGCCACTGCCCAGCATCTTGAGAGAGTACTGTACCTCATATCACCAGCCTAGGAAAAGATCAAAATTCAAAGTACACTTTCAATTAAATGTGTATCATTATAAGGTGAAGAATCATAAGTCTAGGAACATATGTACTCATTTGTGCAATGTAAATCCTGTCTTCACTCTTTCCTATGAAACCCTCAGTAAAATCTGCATTTTCACAAATGCTTTCGTGCAAATAGATTCCTTATGATGAATTTAAAGGAGTGGCAGGAGGAGGTAATCGTGGAGGTTGCCCTTGGGGCCAGCTAACATATGGGTCACTTTACTCTGGATGAGTTGAAGGTCCTGCTTAGTGCCAGTCAAACCAGCATTGGCAAATTCCCACTGTTGCAATGTGATCAAACACTTTCATCACCGACTTTCACCGTTGATGTAGCCAGGCAAGGTAACGTGTTCAATGATGCTACACAAGAACTGTCAAACTTACCCAACTCTCACTATGGCCCACCAGTGTGGGGTGCCCTCAGACTACTTTCCTTGAACCTGGGGCCTCCTGGGTTCCATTCTTGCCTTCCTGTACTCAAGAATAACTGATGCGTTATTATCTCCAGAACATAGCCTTTCTGAGCAGCCCTGCAGGCATTTTATTAAATGATACTGCTTAATCATTTGAAACTAACTCTCTCATCACTTTTTTTAGAAAATTTCAAGACCAAATATCACTTACTACCCTATACAATGCTTCTGGGGTTTCAACACATTTCTATCTCTTTTCAGGTAAATTCTAAGAGTTCACGTCCCTGCTGTTGTAAGTGGACTGGCCTAGTGTAAAGGTCAGGATTTAATACAACACACAGAAACTGCTCTAAGTTTTTCAACCTGTAAGAGATTTAACATAGGGAATTGGGTTCTTTTAAACAATGGAAAGTCTCAAGGGGTGAAAGTCAGGAGGCCACCAATAGACTGTGTTACAAAGTTCTAACATCACCTTGCAGTACTCAAAATAATTTACAAATTAACTGGCAGCTTAAAATGTTTTTCCACAATAAGACTTCTCAATTTTAAGGGAAGATAATACCGTATATAAGATAAACATTTCAGGCAAAAGTGCGGAACACATTTGGAGTAGATAGGCTTGTAGAGCTTAGGACCTATAAAGAGGAATGTCTATATGTCTGGAGGTCTAGTCCTAAATAAGTGATGAAATTCTATTCAATGTTAGAAAAAGAGAGAGCAAGCTCCTTGAGGACAGAGATTTTGCCTTTCTTTTGGTTCTGTCTCTAGCCCTTGGTAAAGCACCTGACATAGGAATTCTACAAATAGGAATTCTATAAATTTTTAAGTGAAGAAATGAGTGAGTAAACATGGCAGGAAGCTGCTTGGTTCTTTGTCTCTCTGCCATCTCATCACATCCACACATGATTTTGAAGGACATAATGTTTTCTTCATCAATCAACACAAACCCCACATTTGGCCCTTAGACTTGTCTCTGTAATTTTGAGTGGCAAAGGACATGAACAGACACTTTTCAAAAGAAGACATACATGTGGCCAACAAACATATGAAAAAAACTCAATATCACTGATCATGAGAGTAATGCAAATCAAAACCACAATGAGATATCATCTCACACCAGTCAGAATGGCTATTACTAAAAAGTCAAAAAATAGCAGACACTGGTGAGGTTGTGGAAAAAAAGGAACACTTATACACTGTTGGTAAGAGTGTAAATTAGTTCAACCATTGTGGAAGACAGCATGGCTATTCCTCAAAGACCTAAAGACAGAAATGCCATTCAACCCAGAAATCCCATTACTGGGTATATATCCAAAGGTATATAAATCATTCTGTTATAAAGACAGATGCAGTTTATGTTCATTACAGCACTATTCACAATAGCAAAGGCATGGAATCCACTTAAATGCCCATCAATGATAGACTGAATAAAGAAAATACGGTACATATATACCATGGAATACTATGCAGCCAAAGAAAGAATGAGATCCTTTGTAGGGACATGGATGGAGCTGCAGGCCATTATCCTTAACAAACTAAAACAGGAACAAAAAACCAAATATTGCATGTTCTCACTTATAAGTGAGAGTTAAATGATGAAAACACATGGATACATAGAGGAGAACAGCACACACTGGGGCCTATCTGAGGGTAGAGGATGGGAGGAGGGAGAGTATCAGGAAAAGTAACTAACGGGTACTAGGCTTAATACCTGGGTGATGAAATAATCTGTACAACAAACCCCCGCAACACAAGTTTACCTATGTAACAAACCTGCACATGTACCCCTGAACTTAAAAGGTTTTAAAAATTTGTTTTTTCACAGTTTTTATTTGGAGGATGTTCTTACTTTGTTTGGTTTTGTCTAGTTGATTGCTTTAGTAAACTCTATGCTTCTTTGAGGCACAAATACGGCATTTTGAGATAGCATATGTTTCTAAGATATTTCTCACTTGTGTTAACATTAACCATGTTATAGGACTTGCCTGAGGCACCCTGCCCATGTACAAGCTATCTTTCAGAAAATTTTACCAAAATGGGCATAAGAGCAGACAGGGAAAGACAGCCTGAATTAAAAGCAATTTTTAAAAAGTGGGGTATAAAGTGCCTCACAGACAAAGTACTGTAACTGGTATTATGGACCAGAAATAGCAATTATAAAAAAGTAAGAGGCGAAGTATATTGTGTGCCCATAAACATACTGCTGATACAGATGAAAAATCTAAAACCTGAGCTTTTCAGAGTAAATTGCAGTCTTTGAAAAGACAGATCAAATTTGGGAAACTATTAAAATCTAGATTGAAATATCTCTCTTCTATCATCAATTTTGTCACAAGTAATAAAAATCCTCAAGCATCTTTAACTAGAAGTAAATAATCCATTCTTGAGTAGCAGAAATACTGATATGCAAACCAATGCTATTAAAGATTGGACTAAAGAAAGTCCTAGCTCAAAATATACAGGCACAGTAAAACCAAAAGAATAAAGGCTGTATCTTCATAATTACTTTCTTTCTGAGCCAGAAATAATTTGTGACTACAGGCTAATCTAATGTATTGCATTTGGATAGCTGTGATATCATCTAACCTTTCAAATAAGTGCCCATTAAGTTGCACAACAAACATAAATATAACAGCTAAGCAGAGTTCTTACCTTCCTAATTTAAGATTTACCTCAGAAGTTATTGCTGAATAGTGGCAAAATTAAGTTGAGAATAGGAATGTTAAGTCAAAGAAGAAAATATCATTATTTTAGTAGGAGGTATAAAAATTCCTTTCAGGGAGGGAGCCACTTTTGTTTTGAAAATTCCTACTTGGGTATGAAGCAGAAGCAGTAATGCTCACCAAATGTTCTATGGCTTCCCTGTATTTCTAAGCCCTTTAAAGTTAGTAGAGTTATGTGGGGCATCTTCTGGCCAATAAGCTATAAGAAGTGAAACCATGTGTCACTTTGACATAGAAGCATACAGGAGCATTTGATGTGTTGAAATGATGGAGCCCCTGTCAGCCTGGTTCCCTGAGTGGCTCTTTGGAGCAGAGACCCTTAATGACCCATACTGAACATCTATCAAGAGTAGGAAATAAAATTTTTTTGTGATAGCCTCTAGGATTTTAGAGTTAATTTGTTGTGGAACATTCATCACACCTATTCTGACTAACACAGATTAGAAGACAGATCCTGAAAAGCCTGGGTACTCACAGAATTGATCTATGTGAAGAATGTGGTCTTAGTTTTAAAAAGGAAAAGAAATGTAAAGAGAAGAATAGGCACAAAACAAAGGGAGGCTGTGAGTTGTACAATGGTATCCTCATCCTATAATTTCCAGATCTTAAGTAAATGCTACAAAAACTCACAAAATGCTTGGTGTCAGTGGATTATCAGTAAAGCGGCCAATCTTTGCATGAGGGTGATACAGGAAGAGATTGCAAACAGCATATTTGCTCTCAGAAGCAACACCAAAACAGCACTGGGAAGTAGCAGAAATTGTAGGCAAGCTTATGAGATCTTCAGTCCATAAAACAGGGGGTTTGAGGCCCTCATGTGTCAAATTCAGGGTTAAGGAAGCCTAAGCTTTCTTGTTTTATCTCAGCTATTGGACCACTTCTTTTAACTACAGGAAAAAGTATTTTATTTAAAAAATTTTCTTTTTACTTGAATCAATAAAATCCAGTAGTTTATGATCATAGAATCTCAGGATCTCAGGGTTAGAAAGACCATTAAAAGTCACCTATTCTACCTCTTCCTACCCTCATTTTCTAGGATAATCCCACCAGGTAGCTTTTCATCTCTGCTTGGACATGTCCAGTGCAGGATATTCACTCTCTCTCAAAGGAGCACTTTCGATCTCCGCAGAGCTTTGATAGTCTGTAAATTCTCCCTTACATTGAACTGAAGTCTTTCTCCCTAGAACTTTTAGTGGCCCTAGTTCTACCTCTTGAGGCATATAAAACAAGTCTAATCCCTCTTCCATGAAATAGGCCTTCAAATACTTGAAGGCAGCAACAATCATGTTCTCCTTTCTCTGTAAGTTATTTTTGGAAAAGCATTACTCATATTCTTATCACCAAGCCTGGGTGCAGTCTGTCCCCTTTTCTTCTACTAATTACTCTGCCCTTCGGAAATGAGTTAGATGGCAGGGAGGGGGAATAAGAGGGAATACAGATCATGTTAATATCATGTTAATATCAACCAAAGACCTAATTAAGCAAGATTTCTTGTCTGCTCATTACCTCTTCATGAATCTCACCTCAAGGGACCCATTAAGTGGGTGAGAACCAGAGTTGCCTTTTGAGTTGCTCAAGTAAGGGCTGCCCTCATGGTATCAGTTGAGACTATACCAGATAGGGCCCTCTGCCTTAAAATGCCAAACCCGACACAAAACATTGGGCTATTATCTCTTTGGATAATTGGGGTTTTTCTGATGCACCTCCACAATAACAACTATGGGTTTTTTGTTGTTGTTTTGGGTTTTTTGTTTGTTTGTTTGTTTGAGACGGAGTCTCTCTCGTCTCCCAGGCTGGAGTGCAATGGCACAATCTCGGCTCACTGCAACCTCAGCCTTCTGGGTTTAAGCGACTCTCCTGTCTCAACCTCCCGAGTAGCTAGAATTACAGGCGCGTGTCACCACATCCAGCTAATTTTTGTATTTTTATTAGAGACAGGGTTTCATCATGTTGGCCAGGCTGGTCTCGAACTCCTGAGCTCAGGTGATCCACCTGCCTCGGCCTCCCAAAGTGCTGGGATTACAGGCATGAGCCACCGCATCCAGCCACGATAAAAATTATGAGACAACAGTTCTCTGACTGCAGCCCATTCACCAAGATAAGACCATCCATTCTCATCTGCTAACAACACGCAGAGTCAAAGTCAAAATTGGTATCACTGACCAGCTATATTTGAACAGCAGTGAAATTAGGAAACATTTCTCCTCCATACCGCTCTAGCCTCATTTATAACACAAGCCCCCAATATATTATGTTCCCCATGTCTTACCAAGATTTCAAACAACTTTCAGATTATTTTCAGTCCCTGATTTCTACCACTCAGACTGGGCTGGAGGAACTCTAAGAAACAGACTTCCTGCTGACCCTCCTGCTCCGACTTCTAGGCATGTCTTTGGTCCAAATTTGGGCTCCTCTTCCTCCCTCATGCAAATGAACTCTTAAAGATTAGTCCATCAAGTCTTCTAGAGATGTCTACACAAGTCTGAATTCTAGGGTAAAAGTGGCTGAGGTTTAAGTTGAGAGTCAGGATGGCAGATTCCTGGCTCTTAAAGGTTTTTAGTTTGAAGAAGATGAAATGCATGAATCATACTAGGGCAGAAAGAGTTCACAATAGGTGTTTTGGTGATGAAACACTTGTTCTACATAGCTCAAGGGTAAATGCCAATACATATTTAGAATGGAGCAGGGAAATTGAAAATAAATTTGAACCCCCCTAATGTAAAGCTTCTGTTTCATATCCTGGCTCTTACCAACCGAGTGACATTGAGCAATATATTTAACCTTTCTGAGCCTTCATTTTCTCACTCTAAAATGGAGATATCAATATCATCCCTATCACTCCCAATCCCCTTACTGTTTAGTAAGAATTACATAAGATAAAATATGTAACTAGCGCAGTGCCTGGTACAAAGTAAGGAGTCAGTTAATATTAGCTCTTCTTCCCCTACCAGCTCAGCTCCTTTCCTCTTCCTTATCCAGGAAATACAGAAATATATGGATTCACCATAGAAGCTGGAACCAGCTCCTCTGATGCCCCAGATGGATTGGCCCACTCTGTAACGGCCCAGGATGGGGCAGGTGTTCTCCCACAGGGTGACTGAGAATGTGAGCCTCAGAATGAAATGTAAGAACATCAGGCTCCATGAGGACTGGCTGTAGCCACAAACTACAGGTCAGTGTTCACAGGTGCTCGTAGGAAGAGAGAGGGGTTTGCAATTTTTTTTTTCACCCAGAAGGAAATATGCATTCATAAAATGATTTTTCCCAAAAAAAAAAAAAAAAAGTTTGTGCCTGTGCGTGTAGTGCATCTCTTTGTCTTTTTATCCAAGAAAGCCAGTACCTTTTACAAAATGATGACAAAATAATAAAAACATCCAACAGTGGAGGGAGATGCAGCATCAGCTCGGCGTGGTATAACACAAAACAACATGCCCTTAGATAAGAAGCACTTGATCTAAACGTATGTAGAAGCCAATAAATAATTATCCAATATGGAAAAGAGACGGGGTAAAAATTTTAATGCCATATCTTCCTTACTTGCCATTTTCCCCAGTGTACCTCAGAAAAGGGAATTTTTTTTTTTTTTTTTTTTAATAAATAAAGCCAGAGTTCTTCTGCCTAGGCCCTCCACCCCCAAGCATCTTGTTAGGGAACAGCAAGGCATTAACTCAGAGGGGAGGCTGCCACCTACTGGGCCACCAATAACATCTTTCAACATTTTTTGTTGGCCCTTCCAGGTCTCCCCTTAACAATCTCAATTTGACCTGAAGCTGCTTTGTTAGTGACAGTGACAACAGTGTAGCCCAAGGTACTACTATATAGAAACTTAAAAGCTGCAGCATAAATGACAATGTCTTACAAACTTTGCACCAAAAGATTTTTTCTTTCAGCCTCAGAGACCCAAATTCAAATGGAAAAAGAAACCTTTCTCTGAATTTCTCTGTTGTTTTCTGAGGACAAAGTGCTTTAATAGTTGGTAAGTGCTGCTAATTGCTCCCCAGACAGCCCTAATCTAGTCATTTCCTCTCTGCCTTTTACTCCATAAATCCTTCAGAAAACTAATATATTGGTTAGCATTCCCCAAAAGTACCCACTGGATTCGATTGGTTTATATGTTATAAATAGTTTCTCTACATCCACCCCTTTGAAAGAGCCTATTTCTTTTTTTCATAAATCTTCTATTATTGATGCTCAAAATAACTTCAATATAAATAATCATTATATTGCCAAGATCAACCACCAAATCATCTTTCTTTTGTCTTTTTCGTTTTTGTTTTTAGAACCAATGGCCTGTATTCAATGGCAACCAGAAAATATGAAATCTCTACCTCCAACCAGTTGTATGGCTTTGGACAGGTCATTATGCCTTGGATTTTTTATATATGAAACAGGAATAAGAAACCTGCCTTTTAGCAGACTTATAATAGTGGCTATACTTAATAAGTGTGCACGTCACTGCTCTATCATGATAAAGCACTTTCTCTTATTCTGAATCCTCCAACAACCCTGCCTATGAGGCAGGCATCAATCACCCTAAAGAAGAAATTAGAGATTAACCTAAGGTCAACCAAGGAGTTGAATTCACACTGGGAAACTCCAATCTGTGCCAGGGCTATTTCCACTGCCTCGTGCTGTTGCTCTTGAGCAACAGATGGAGTTTTACATATGTGAATGCATTCAATAAAGATACAACTACATGCAAATTCGCATTTCATAAAGAATAAATACTACCCTTTGAAATGATAACTTGGAATAACTGGCCTCCAATGAATACTCAATACTCTGAGATTTAGAAATATTTGCCTGTACAAGCAGGCAAGCAAGACTGACAGATAGATAGGTAGGTAGATGGATAGATAGATGATAGATAGATAGATAGATAGATAGATAGATAGATAGATAGATAGATAGATGATAGATAGATAGATAGATAGATAGATAGATAGATAGATAGATAGATGAAAGAGCTCTTCTTTTCTGGTTCTTTTTCATTTCAGGCATTTTCCCCCTGCACGTTTGCAGATTGCTTAATTACTTCATTGGGCTTTGGAACTCATACATTACAGACACATGATCATCCAAGTCATTACCTGCATATTTTCCCATTAAGAATAATTATAGCTCTTACCATCACTGCCCACGTACTTATGTCCTGCAGGCCTGGGCACACTGAAGTAATCATCTTTCGAAAATGATCTCGATGGGCAAGTGTGTGTACAATCAGCAATAAGCAAAATGAAGTGGGAAGATTTCCGTCTCCTCCATTATTGAGCGGCTCAAAAATCACATTGCCATTATTTCATCACGATGCCATGCAGGACACTAAGGTGGTTTATGTTGTCCTGAAAAGCGAGTTAGTGCTAAGTGCAGAGATGAGACCCATGGGATGCTGGATTGTATCTGCCTCTCCATGGATTATCTTTCCAAGCCCGTACACATCACCCATTTCCCGGCTCAATTTCATTGTCTACAAAACGGGATTTATAAGATACTTTAAAAATGTCTGGTCATACACTTCTCAAAAGAAGACATTTATGCAGCCAAAAAACACATGAAGAAATGCTCATCATCACTGGCCATCAGAGAAATGCAAATCAAAACCACAATGAGATACCATCTCACACCAGTTAGAATGGCCATCATTAAAAAATCAGGAAACAACAGGTGCTGGAGAGGATGTGGAGAAATAGGAACACTTTTACACTGTTGGTGGGACTGTAAACTAGTTCAACCATTGTGGAAGTCAGTGTGGCGATTCCTCAGGGATCTAGAACTAGAAATACCATTTGACCCAGCCATCCCATTACTGGGTATATACTCAAAGGACTATAAATCATGCTGCTATAAAGACACATGCACACGTATGCTTATTGCGGCACTATTCACAATAGCAAAGAGTTGGAACCAACCCAAATGTACAACAACGATAGACTGGATTAAGAAAATGTGGCACATATACACCATGGAATACTATGCAGCCATAAAAAATGATGAGTTCGTGTCCTTTGTAGGGACATGGATGAAACTGGAAAACATCATTCTCAGTAAACTATCGCAAGGACAAAAAACCAAATACCGCATGTTCTCACTCATAGGTGGGAATTGAACAATGAGAACTCATGGACACAGGAAGGGGAACATCACACTCCGAGGACTGTTGTGGGGTGGGGGGAGGGAGGAGGGACAGCATTAGGAGATACACCTAATGCTAAATGACGAGTTAATGGGTGCAGGAAATCAACATGGCACATGGATACATATGTAACAAACCTGCACATTGTGCACATGTACCCTAAAACCCTAAAGTATAATAAAAAAATAAAAATAAAAAATAAAAAATAAAAAATAAAAAAAAAAGTCTGGTCATCAAATATGAGGTGGAACAGTCTTACAGATGGCAGCATAGCTTTTTTGTTTGTTTTTGTTTTGTTTTTTTTTTTTTGAGATGGAGTCTCACCTCGCTGTCCAGGCTGGAGGGCAGTGGCGTGATCTAGGCTTACTGCAACCTCTGCCTCCTGGGTTCAAGTGATTCTCTTGCCTCAGCCTCCCAAGCAGCTGGGATTACAGGCATCTGCCACCACACCCAGCTAATTTTTTGTAGTTTTAGTAGAAATGGGGTTTCACCATGTTGACCAGGCTGGTCTTGAACTCCTGACCTCAGGTGATCCACCTGCCTTGGTCTCCCAAAGTGCTGGGATTTCAAACGTGACCCACCGCACCCGGCCAGCATAGCTTCTTATACTGATGAAGAGTCCACACTCTGGGATTCTGGCTTCTCCACTTCACCAACTCTATAACCTTGGGCATGTTACTTAACCTCTTGAAGCCTCAGTTTCCACATCTGTAAAGAAGAGGTAGTTAATAGTCCATTCCCA
Organism: Hylobates moloch; assembly: GCF_009828535.3. NCBI lineage: Eukaryota > Metazoa > Chordata > Mammalia > Primates > Hylobatidae > Hylobates > Hylobates moloch. The sequence goes on from NW_026652276.1 coordinate 67,133,586, forward strand.
TTAGAGATTCAGTGAGATCTTCCTTGTAAGGCACTTTGTTTAGTGCCTGGTACAGGTGATTTTCCAGTTAACATTAGCTAATATTATTATCAAGATGAAACTCAAAGAGACCAGGGCTGTTCAACAAAGCTCAGGCAACACATCTAAATTAAAAATATTAACTGTCTGCCCAATAATCATTGAAAGCCATTGTGAAGGGGTCACATGTTCTTTTAATCAGTGAATCATGAACGAGTTCAATTTCAAAGGTAAGAGAAAAGCTAGCAGATGTTTGAAAAAATATTAGAGTATACCCAAGAAAAAAGTATTTCAATAACTAGTGAATAATCTCCAACTGGTTGTAATGAATTATTCTTAAGTTTAAAAAAGTTTTTTGTTTTATTTCCATACAGACAAAGAGCATTCACTGTTAAATTTTTTAGATTTTAAATAAGCAGTTAAGGGTTTCCAAAAGCCATTAAAATTGCCCATTTTAACTAGAAACAAGGCTTAATATTTGTTGTAAGTCATTCTGCTAGCTTTCATCCAGGTTCTTTCTTATTACACTTTCCATATATAATAAATAATGATTTTGTATACACATTATTTTCTTATACTGCTCTTTTCACTAAGCCATATCTAGTAAATACCTTTCTATATCAACTGATATTCCTTGTCATCTTCTTAACAGCTACATATAGCCATTAATATATAATGTAATTTATTTAACCAAGTTTTTATTGTTGATTATTTAGGTTTGTTCCCAAATGGTTGTCATGAATATCCATGTAGCTGACTCTTTGGATAAATTTCTAAAAATGAGTTTCCTAGATCAGTAAGAGTACACTTTTTCCCCACAGTTGATTTTTAAACCCCTTATTTTTTAATTGATTTGTACATGTAGACAAGTCCTCATCGTAACTAGAATTTGATGTCCCCACTGGAATAATGTGTGTGTTTCTTCTGACAGACTATCTTTGAAGCAGGTTCTACTGGTGCTACTTGGCCAGGCTGCAAGTAGCAAATGACCAACGGCTCTGAACACAGTGTCTACCTGGGCCTCAGTAGACTAAACATGTCACATTTATAACCTTCTTGGCTGTGCTCCCCATAGCTGGGGGCAGCATAAGCTTAAGGTGTGCTAGCCACTATACCCAACTGAATATAATTATTTAAGGGTCTGAGTAGTTTGGCTTTCCAAGACACATTTAGTGTCATTGATTTGATAGACTTGTGTTCAAAACGGTTTAGAAAATTCAACCTTTTTTTTTTTTTTTTTTTTTGAGATTGAGTTTCGCTCTTGTTGCCCAGGTTGGAGTGCAACGCTGCAATCTTAGCTCACACAACCTCCACCTCCTGGGTTCAAGAGATTCTCCTGCCTCAGCCTCCCGAGTAGCTGGGATTACAGGCATGCGCCACCATGCCTAGCTAATTTTGTATTTTTAGAAAAGACACGGTTTCTCCATGTTGGTCAGGCTGGTCTCGAACTCCCAACCTCAGGTAATACGCCTGCCTCAGCATCCCAAAGTGCTGGGATTACAGGCGTGAGCCACAGCGCCCAGCCTCAACCATTCTTTTAAAAAGTTATTAGAAATACAAGCTTGTTTATACTCTGTAGAATATCTCCAGAAGGATATGCAAGCAACTGGGAACAGGATTTGCCTCTGACTAGGGGAAGAGAGAATAACAGAAGTGGGTGACAGACTTACTTTTCACTGTATTCTTTTGCACTGTTTTAACTTCTCACATATACAGGTTTAATTTCTTACCTTATTCAAAAGGGAAATTATTAAGCAAGAAAGATTAAGCCCAAAAGAAACAATGCATGCATGTAGATGTTTTGTCATTGTCAACTATTGGATTAGTAAAACATAAGCAATAGTAAAGCAACTGAACAACTTTACCAAAAGGGTATGGTCTGGTAGTGAAGAATGCAAGCTCTGGAGTCAGACAGTCTGCCAGGGTCCATAATGCAGCTCTGTTATTTACCAGTTATGTGATCTTGGACAATTACTAAGCCACTCTGGATATCAGTTTCCTCACGTATAAAATGGGACTAATAATGGTACCTACTTCATAGTTAATTGTATTAAATGAGTGAATAGTGGTGATTCCAAATTTGCAAATTGTTGCAAGTCTTTGTGAGAGTATGTGACTCAAACTACTTCACATCGATATGGCCTATGAATAGATTTTTAAAGTCATTATATTTTGGGGGGTTAGTTTTATGTTTTGTGTGTGTGTGTGTGTGTGTGTGTGTGTGTGTATGTGTGTGATTTTGTTTCTTTTTTGAGCATACAGGTACAGTGGTTAAACAATGGCAAAAGAAAAGCTGCAGTATCCATTCAATTTGATCATGTCCTAAAGAACTATATTTTTGAGAAAGGTGTTTTGAAATCAGTATTTGCCTAAGGAAACCATTCACAAGATAAGAGGGTATTAAATATTCTGGAAAACATTCTAATCCCATTCACTCTGAATAATGTGCTCAGTCATTGGAAATGTACTGCTGGCAAAGCAGGTGATATGGTGACAGGGACAAGTAGACTCTGCTGTCACACAAGCCTAGATACATTCTTTTGCCCAACACTTTACTGAACATGATAAACAGAGTGCTGTTATTCCTGTTTTATGGGTGACCCCTGCTTCCCTATTTCAATGTGGCTCTTCCCAAGCTGCCAAATCATCAGAATGGGATCTTCACTCCAGGGTTTTAGGTTCAAGCCATCCCAAACTCAGGTAAACAAATTTAAAGGATGAAAATACAGAAGACTTCTAACATTCATGAGGACTCTATTCTGGAGTCTTCGTAGATTCAGCACTGTGTCTCTCCCACAACAGGTGTCCAATAAGCGTTTATTGAGTGAGTCCTCAAATTCGTCATGTGGCTATTACACAGTATTTCTCCATAAATGCAGGCCAATCTCAAATGCCCTGGATATGCAACACCTTCAGGCATCAAAAGGCTGTTTTGTATGGTCCAGAGTCCTTCCCCACTGCTTATTTGATTGCCATAGATGATTCAGACACAGCAAAGGGTAAGACTTATGTCCAAACAATAAAGTCTACTTAGATAACATTCTCATTTGATAAACACAGTTTATGTTAGCTTAGAATTCTGACTCTCAGGACATCCTATGATAACAGCTTAAAAACAAAATGAATATTTGTTTGCTTCATTTTACTAAATTATTCAAAATCCAAAAAGTTTGAAAAAGTGGGCTCCATGATGAAAGATCTGATAGACCATCTAAAACCAGAGACAAATCTCTGTCCTGCCTTCCTTGGATGACATGAGCAGTGTCCAGTTTGCCTGACCACTACAGAAGGAAGCGATGATCAACATTGTTCTGTGCACCACAGTGTTCAGTATTCCCCTGTGGAATATATATTTTCTTTGAACAGTGATATGACTGCATGACATAACTTTGAAGAAAGAACATTTAGACTGTGTGTTTTTTTTGTGTGTGTGTGGTTTTTTATTTTTTTATTTTTTAGAAGGAGTCTCACTCTGTCACCAGGCTGGAGTGCAGTGGGGCAATCTCGGCTCACTGCAACCTCCGCCTCCTGGGTTCAAGTGATTCTCCTGCCTCATCCTCCCGAGTAGCCGGGATTACAGGCACGCACCACCATACCCGGCTAAATTTTGTATTTTTTAGTAGAGATAGGGTTTCACCATGTTGGCCAGGATGGTATCAATCTCTTGACCTCGTGATCCGCCTGCCTCAGCCTCCCAAAGTGCTGTGATTACCAGGCGTGAGCCACCGCGCCCAGCCTAGAACGTTTTATAAAACTTTTAAGCAAAGATTGAAATAACTATATTTAAGCCACCTAAATTAGAATTTACCAAGACACCAAATCCAGATATTTTAAGAGCAATATTGTAGTGAAACACTTAAGACATTGAGGGATGGGATAATGTGATTTTCTTGTCAGTGGTCACAAGCTATATGGCATTACACTGTTAAATCTCCCCCAGAGACAGGGAACAACTAAGTTCCTGGAATACAATCTGTCTTGTTAATATTAAAACTGGTGGTCATGGCTCTTTGGGGCTTGTAGATATTTTAATTATAGTATATTTGCTTTATAATTTTAACTGAGGTTATTTTATAAACATTTTTAACATATCATTATTAATAGGCTGAAGAAAGAAATCTATTTAAGCCAGCAGATGGGAAATAAATCTTCACTATCTCCTTCGTCTGCTAGTTTACATTTAGAACATCACACGTTTTCTGAAAAGCTCTTGGAGGCATATACTCTCATTATTGTCCTGCAGTGAGTTATCACTTACTCTGAAATACACAATATATCCGTCTTACACACTAACTGGTGTCCTATTCCAATTCTCACAAATTAACTCAAAATGTGTTACTTTTACACAAAGCATTATTTTAACATTCTTATGCTTTAAATCTCCAACTAATATTTTTCTTTTGCCAATATTTATTAAAAACCTATTATATACCCAATGCTGTATTACTCAATGATATTTTTTAGTTTCCCAAATATATCTGAAACTTCTAATATAAAAATTTATTCTCAAAACTGAAAATTTGTAAGAAGAGCCTCAGGGTCAGAGGGTAAAAATATGAGATTGTGGATTTTCATCCCAGCTATGCCAACAATCCATAGTGTGGGACAGAAGCCATTGCATATCTCTGTGCCTCTGTTTCTCCACCTGCAAAAGAGTAGTAAGCAATTTTCTTTGACCTGATTTCAACTATTAGGAGAAACAGCTAATAAAAATTTTGCAAAGCACCATGAATACTGAAAAGTGCATGATCATCATGATTAATAATAATGCGTAGAGCTCAAATATTGAAATGACTCTCTGGCATCATTCCAAATCAAGAAATATAAGCTCTGGTCTTGCATAGTAATGAAGAGAAGCAGTGTGAGATACTCTTATTGTATTAGTTCGAATGAACATAGCGATGAATATCTTTAATTATGGACTGTATTCTGTAACATTGCGTGTGTGTGTGTGTGTGTTTTAAACTAAATGTATTGCAATCTTCTCCATAATACTTCAGGGGTTCAAATGGAACCATTCCCCAACCAGGCAGACATTTATATGTCTGTACCTAACCTTGGAATGAATGTTCATTTGGATAGAGAATGTGAACAGGTAGGAGCCCTCAGTTAAAGAAAGCAGGCTCTGATTTCATAGATCTCCAAATCTGTCATCTTCATGTTAGCTGACTGTCTGGCACCTAATGAGAAAAACAAATTGCTTTTACTTTCTACATAAGACATTTGCATTTATAATTTTTGGGGGCTCATAAAAGCTTTATAAAGCATCCACTCAAACCATTCTACCTGCATTTTTCACCTAAAAGGGTCTTTATGAAACCTTACAGTAAATTTAGTAACCTTCTTCAATAAACATAAGCTTTTATGAGTGTGACATACCTAAATAGACTCAATGGTCTGGGAATAAAATCTGCATCAGTAATATTTTCAGTGCCGTAATATCCCACATATTTTTAAAAAGCCACTTACAGAGCAGACCACGGCATAAGGAAAAAAAATCAGTCTCCAAGTTTAAGAAAGCAACTGTTCAGTGAACACCTGGGTAACTCATTAAGTTAAATGTGAAATGTCCTGATGTGTACAACATCGAGCTTCATAATATTCAAACATTAGCATCTGTCATTTTCTTCCACTTTCAGCAAATGCACATTAGAGAAATAACTTTAGGAATGGCCTTCAGTAATCATTCACGCTAGGTTTTTTCAGGAAAGGGACCTTCACATGAGACAGTTCCCCACTTCAATCACCTCCACAGGGAACTTCTGCTTGGGTGAACCTGCTGACATGAGTCCTACTGCCCTGGGTATCTCATTGCTTCTTTCACCAGTTAAGCTACCAAATTAGCCATGAGACTAGGACCCTCATTTCTCCCATTGCTGGTATGTATCAGTGAGGAAGACAGGAGAATGCTAGTGACTTTTTTATAGCTGCTATATAACAAGAGAATGAAATGTCAAAAGCCTGGAAACTCCATCTTTCTTAGTCCCATGAAAGCTCATCTGGCTCCTGCTGGTCGTGGGACTTGCACTCACCTTCAACTTTGCCTTGCTAGCAAGTGGCAATTTAAAATTCAACAACTCAAAGCAGTCCAATGAGTGAAAACATCCTGATTATGGACTCAGTACTTATCAAAGATCTACTTGTGCTAAAGGCTTGAGCAAGCATTCAGTGTGGCCAACCCTTACACCTGGAGGTAGCTCACTTCCCACAATTAGACATACCCTTGAGAAGTTGCATGTAAGTTGCTTCCTTGATACCTAGTTCATATTCATAACACACCAAGGGACTGTGTTTTAGAACATGATGAATTTTTTTATACATTTTTTAAATTCTTAAAATTATTTCCTTTTAAATCAAGCTTTGCTTGCTTAAGGTAGACAAGATAGGGGGACAGAGATAAATTAAACACAAACAAAACCACAAATTCTCATTTAAGATTTTATTTGTATCTTCTCTCACCCCCTCATATTTTTTTAGCAGAATTTCTAGCCAGAACCAAATGAAGGAAAGTTGTCCAACAGTCAAAAGAACTCTGTTTCCTCTTTTAGTTCAAACTTTATTTTTCAAATCATTACATTATAAAGACTGAGAAGCAGCAAGATTGTAAGAAAAACAGCTGGGGATAAACATGAGACCTCAGAAGGAGATGGTCCATCTATGCCTTGGGCCTTCTACTACCCTTATCTAGATCCTCTCATTGTCTTCGGTTCTCTGCAGCTTGGGACACAAGACCATACAGAAGCTGAAGAGGAGCCTCTGCTTCTATACTCGTTTCTTCTCTAGACAAACTCAGCCTAGAAGCAGCAGAATTGCCGAGCCAATCTCTCCTTCCAGCTTAGGCTCCCCATTCTCATACCCAACCTCTTCCTCTGCCTTTTTTTTTTTTTTTTTTTTTTTTTGCCATCTTGGTGGACCTAAGGGGCTCTGAGGCAGGAAGGCCTTCTGCATTTTGGAGAACCCTGCGGTCCGATGTTCACACAAAGCAGAGTTAGGTGCTTCTAGAATGCCCAGCGTCGCCTTAAAATCTTCCTTCCTGCCTGCCCTTGGGACTCTTGCCACAGAGCAGCAATTGGTCCAAAGGCTGACAAAGAAAACAGAATAGATGGAAAAGGACTCTTCTTAATCAGCAAAATAGATCATTGTCCATAAATAGACAAGAATTGGCAAGTCAGTACTTAAACTTGGTTTTAAAACTTGTTTATAGGGCCTTTAGACATGCCTGCTGCCTACAGCGAAGTGGGAGGGTATTTGTCAGTATCCTTGCCAAAATGACCAGGGGCCCATCTTCATGCCAAAGAGCCCCATATGACCATAAAATGTTTTCCCAAGGCCTACATAGCTGTGCCTACTGAATGTTCTATTCCCGAGAATCAATGAAGCCTACTGCTCCAAATTAGTGCATTTTAAAATGACCAAATAAATGAATGAGGTGATGATACAGAGAAAAGAAAACATTTAAAGATAATGAGCACAGAGCACAGAGCTTCATTCTATACAGGAGGGGAAAAGGTCAGTAAATTTAGCACACACATAATGGTCCTCGCAAATCATCTCCTAATTAAACCTCATCCAGCCAAAATGTACTGGTTTAACCTTTTCATTCTGTGCTTCTCACCATATTTATGAACCACTGCCTTTCAGCAGAAATGAAAATGTGCCCATTCTGGAACCCTTGGGGCTAGGTGTGCTTCTAGATGTGTTCCTGCAGGACAGGAGGAGGCGGTGCCTGGAGCTGTCCCTCCATGTGCTGGCAACAATTGGAGTCTGACCGTACAATCAGAAACCATAATCCAAACATTTCAGGCTGATATCTACATTTTCAGTGCCAGAGTTACACGTACTTAGAGGCAAAAGGTTTTTGGAGGTTGGTTTGGTTTGGTTTTGAAATAACAGTAATATAATTGATCCCTTCTAAAACAGTAGAGCTGACCTTAATGAGAAACAGGTCTCACTTGGATCCTGTCCAAGAGAGTGTGATTGGTGATTTGTGAAAAAACCTTGTCCAAAGGCAATTTAATTATAAGTTCATCCCTAGGCATGGGGATACTGAGAATAAAGAACACTTGCGAAGATGCTAGGGCAGAAATTCCAAAAGAATATTCCAAATACATAGTTTCTCAGGAACAGTATGTTGATAACCAACTTAGGGCTTTGATTTGGAAAAACCACAGGGAAGTGCATTATGTGCATCAACCAATGGATGCTGTCATTTTGAACCCCTATGACACTGTACTAGCCCTACTCTGAAAAAAGAGCGCAGAAAAAGAATCAGTAGCCTCAGCTTTCATGTAACCTCCTCCATAATTTCAGGTCCACTCCAGCCAGTGTGCAGCCTTCTACCCAAAAGCGTCAGTCACTTTGATCACCATCACATGAAGAGTCAGAGAACTTTGGCAGAGGTAGGATGAGGTGTGAGGGGAGTGAGAAGGATGAGTAAGACAGCAACCAGATTTAATTACTCTAGTGTCTGCCTGAGTAAATACAATAGATAACATCTACTAAATGCTTTCTGTGTGCCAGACACACTTTTATGTACTTTATAGTTATTAAGCCATTTAGCCTTCATGACACTCCTATGAGGTAGGTATTATTGCTATACTTCTCTGTGCTGACAGAGAGATTAAATAATTTCCCTAAGGTCACATAGCTAGGAAGAGGGGGAGCCACCAGATTGTGAATATCTCAAGGACACAGTGATATTTTATTCAACTCTGTATTCTTTTTTTAATTTTATTTTATTTTAAGTTCCGGGATACATGTGCAGGATGTGCAGGTTTGTTACATGGGTAAACATGTGCCATGGTGGTTTGCTGCACCTATCAATCCATCACCTAGGTATTAAGCCCTGCATGCATTAGCTATTTATCCTAATGCTCTCCCTCCCCTCACTCCACTGACAAGATCCAGTGTGTGTTGTTCTCCCACCATGTGTCCTTGTGTTCTCATCATTCAGCTCCCACTTATAAGTAAGAACATGCAGTGTTTGGTTTTCTGTTCTCTGTTAGTTTGCTGAGGATAATGGCTCGAGCTCCATCCATGTCCCTGCAAAGGACATGATCTAATTCCTTTTAATGGCTGCATAGTATGTCATGGTGTACATGTACCACATTTTCTTTATCCAGTCTATCATTGATGGGAATTTGGGTTGACTCCATGCCTTTGCTATTGTGAATAGTGCTGCAATGAACATATCATGCATGTATCTTTATAACAGAATGATTTATATTCCTTGGAGTATATACCCAGTAATGGGATTGCTGGGTCAAATAGTATTCCTGGTTCTAGGTCTTTGAGAAATCACCACACTGTCTTCCAAAATGGTTGAACTAATTTACACTCCCACCAACAGTGTAAAAGTGTTCCTATTTCTTCACAGCCTCACCAGCATCTGTTGTTTCTTGACTTTTTAATAATAGCCATTCTGATTGGTCTGAGATGGTACCTGATTGTCCTTTTGCTTTGCATTTCTCTAATGATCAGTGATGTTGAGCTTTTTTCATATGTTTGTTGGCCACATTAATGTCTTCTTTTGAGAAGTGTCTGTTCATGTCCTTTGCCCACTTTTAAATGGCTTTTTTTTGTAAATTTGTTCAAATTCCTTGTAGATTCTGGATATTAGAACTTTGTCAGATGGATAGATTGCAAACATTTTCTCCCATTCTGTAGGTTGTCTGTTGGTTCTGATGATAGTTTTTTTGCTGTGCAGAAGTTCTTTAGTTTAATTAGATCCCATTTGTCAATTTTTGCTTTTATTGCAACTGCTTTTGACATTTTCATCATGAAATCTTTGCCCATGCCTATGTTCTGAATGGTTTTGCCTAGATTTTCTTCTAGGGTTTTTATAGTTTTAATCTATCTTGAACTAATTTTTGTATAAGGTGTAAGGAAAGGGTCCAGTTTCAATTTTCTGCATATGGCTAGCCAGTTTTTCCAACACCATTTATTAAATAGGGAATCCTTTCCCCATTGCTTGTTTTTGTCAAGTTTTTTGATCAGATGGCTGTAGATGTGCAGTCTTATTTCTGAGTTCTCTATTCTGTTCCATTGGTCTATGTGTCCGTTTTGGTACCAGTACCATGCTGTTTTGGTTACTGTAGCCTTGTACTGTAGTCAGGTAGCATTATGCCTCCAGCTTTGTTTTCATTGCTTAGGATTGTCTTGGCAATATGGGCTCTTTTTTGGTTCTGTATGAATTTTAAAGTAGTTTTTTCCAATTCTGTGAATAATGTCAATGGTAGTTTAATGGGAAAAGCATTGAATCTTTAAATTACTTTGGGCAATATGGCCATTTTCGTGCTATTGATTCTTCCTATCCATGAGCATGGAGTGTTTTTCCATTTGTCTGTGTCTTCTCTGTCTTGAGCATGGTTTGTAGTTCTCCTTGAAAATGTCCTTCACTTCCCTTGTTAGCTGTATTTCTAGGTATTTTATTCTCTTTGTAGCAATTGTGAATGGGAGTTAATTCATGATTTGGCTCTCTGCTTGTCTATTGCTGGTGTATAGGAATGCTTGTGATTTTTGCACATTGATTTTGTATCCTGAGACTTTGCTGAAGTTACTTATCAGCTTAAGAAGCTTTTGGGCTGAGACGATGGGGTCTTCTAGATATAGATCATGTCATCTGCAAACAGAGACAGTTTGACTTCCTCTCTTCCCTTTTGAATATGCTTTATTTCTTTCTCTTGCCTGATTGCCCTGGCCAGAACTTCCAACACTATGTCAAATAGGAGTGGTGAGAGAGGGCATCCTTGTCTTGTGCCAGTTTTCAAGGGGAATGCTTTCAGCTTTTGCCGATTCAGTATGATATTGGCTGTGGGTTTGCCACAAATGGCTCTTATTATTTTGAGGTATGTTCCATAATACCTAGTTTATTGAGAGTTTTTAACATGAAGGGATATTGAATTTTATTGAAGGCTTTTTCTGCATCTATTCAGACAATCATGTAGTTATTGTCTTTAGTTCTGTTTATGTGATGAATTACGTTTATTGATTTGCTTATGTTGAACCAGCCTTGCATCCCAGGAGTAAAGCCAACTTGATCGTGGTGGATAAGCTTTTAGATGTGCTGCTGGATTCGGTTTGCCAGTATTTTATCGAGAATTTTTCCATTGATGTTCATCAGGGATATTGGCCTGAGGTTTTCTAGTTTTCTTTTTCTTTCTCTCTCTTTTTTTTTTTTTTTTTTTTTTTTGAGACAGTCTTGCCCTGTCGTCCAGGCTGGAGTGCAGTGGTGCAATCTCAGCTCACTCCAACCTCTGCCCCATGGGTTCAAGTGATTCTCCTGTCTTAGCCTCCCAAGTAGCTGGGACTACAGACATGCACCACCATGTCCAGCTAATTTTTGTATTTAGTACAGACAGCTGGTGAACAGGCTGGTCTCGAACTCCTGACCTCAAGTGATCCACCCACCTTGACCTCCCAAACTGCTGGGATTATAGGCGTGAGCCACCAAACCCTGCCTAAGTTTTCATTTTTTGTTTATCTCTGACAGGTTTTGGTATCAGGATGATGCTGGCCTCATAAAATGTTCAACTCTATATTCTTACACCTAATCCAGTGGTTCTCACCTGGGGAGTTTTCAACTGGTTTGTTGAAAAGAATTAGGCTGAATTGCAGAGTTTAAGGAAGGTAGAGGAGATTGCCTGAGGCTGCAGAGGGAAAGGGGGACACTTGCACAGGGCTTTGTGAGCAAGAATCATGGTTTCCTAATCCTGGTCAGTATCTAAGGTTTGTACATTCATTAGGCGGCCCTTTTTTGAGATGTATAGCACATTGGGAGTGCACATAAGCCTCCATCTCCCCTTGATATTGCCTTTTCTCGAACGGTGCCTGCTGATTACAAATAGTAAGCAGTGTTTCCTACTGCTATGGATTTACTTGAATTTAATTTCGCACCTTAGGGCAAAGTGCTATTGTTTCTCCCTAGCCAGAGTTTGAAATACAAAGGAGGAATAATGAGAGCTCCCACATCCCAGATGCTGATACTTGCCCAAGTGGGACCCTGAACTTATTCAAACTGCACCCTCTACACCACTCTCCTGAAAAGGAAGGAAAGGTTACATGTGACAAACCTTGACTGTGGAGTAGTCATGCAGATTAACAAAAAGTTGGGGGAAAAAAAACAACAGGGTAGGAATTAAGAAATGATCACAACCACCAATGTACCTGTTACTAGGGCTGAAGACTTGCTGTGTGAACTCAGCTTTCTGTAATGTGAGAGGTGCTGGGACTTACATGTTAACCTTCTGATCATACCAACGGAAAAGAGAAGGAAAGCCTTTTATATTAGCACAAGGCTGTGGTCGCAATTTGGAGAATTAGACCCAGTTATAGCAAATTGCTGCAGGAGCAATATTGGGAACCATTACTGGGGAAGCACAGACTGCTGAATTCAAGAGGCCACTGAATTCTCACTTATTGGGAAGCTAATTTGGAAGGAAGAAGAGCAGCCAGGTTATCGGCTTTCCTTGGGGAACAAATCAGAGCATCAAAACTGAAATTGAAGACCTAGGTACTGGTTTGCAGAAGTTTCAGCCTCCTGGTGGGCAAACTGTCAAAAAGCAGGGTCCCAGGAGAAAGAAGTAACTACATTATACATATCTGGTTAAGACTACACCATAGAACACAACAGGGGCTGACTGTGGAGACAATACCCAACGATGTGCCTTCAGTATAGGGTCATCCCACACCTAGATGAGATGCTATGGGACCTAGCAGGGGCCAGGCATACAATAGAAGCAGAAGCACACAGGACTTCCCAGGACTAGCGATGTGAAAACCTTAATTTGTGTTGAAGGCAAAGCATGTATGGTAGAAGTTCTAGTCCCCAACACCACTGTACAGCAACCAGTGATACTGCCCCAGCCCTCTGTGGACCACCAAGGACTTCTGCTGTTGAAGGAAACCCACTGCCTGCATGTAGAGATGGAGGAGGCCTGGTACATGGCACTAAGTCAGTGAAAAGAAGGTGACACCCTCCCCAAATACCTAGGTGATGAGTAGAGCCAGGAAGGAACACCCCCAAAAAGGCCTTGGACTTTAAAAAGTCCTGCCCAGTCCCTTAGAATAAAAAAAAAATGGGAGACACAGATGCCACAAATAAATCTTGAGTTCTGTGGTACAAAGGGAAATAGATATTTGGTCTTTGTCTCTAGTTACTGGCTCATAGCTCCTAAAATCCTTGGACTCACCAAAGTGATGAGTGTCTTTTGTATGCTCCTAAAATTCTTGGACCCTCTTAAGTGATAAGTGTCTTTTGTATGCTCTCCAAAGTGAAGACTGGTGGCTCAGGCCCCTAGGTGGCTTCAGGATGAGGACTGGTCACTAGAAAGACCTAGGCATGATTAGAAGATTGGAACTTCCAGCCCACCACCTGATGTCTGGGGAGGGAAGAGGGGCTGAAGATTGAGTTTATCATCAACCGTCAGTGATTTAATCAATAGTGACAATATAATGATACCTTTATTTAAAAAAATATATATATGGGGTTCAGAGAGTTTTCAAGTTGGCAAGCACATCGAGGTACTGGGAAAGCTGTGTGCCTGGAGGGGGCATGGAAGGTCCGACTTCCCACCCTCCTCCCCCCGACCTTGCCCTGTGCATCTCTTCCATTTCACTCTTCCTGAGTTGTATCCATTATAATAACTGGTAATAGGAAGAAAGTGTTTTCCTGAGTTCTGTGAGTCATTCTATCAAAGTGTTGAACCTGAGGAGGGAGTCATGGGAACTCCCAGTTTATAACCAGCTGGCGAGAAGTATAGGAATCCCTGGACTTGAGATTGGCATCTGAAGTGAGGGGCAGTCTTGTGGGACTGAGTCCTTAAACTTGAAGAGGCTGCTCTAATTCCAGGTAGTTCGTTCAGAATTGAATTAAATTATGACACCTCACTGATGTCATCAGAGAATTAGAGAATAGCTGGGTGTGGAAAGCCCCCAGACATTTGGTGTCAGAGGTGTTGTGGGTAAAAACAGCTCAGGTTCTGTCTTCTTCCATGTGCCTTAGACAGTTTGTGCAGTAAATTAGCAAGAATGGAAATATTTTTTTCTCATGGAAGAATATAAAAGATGGTGAAAATGTTCTCTTAGCAATCACCCTGAGAAATCCTCTTCTGGGAGAGAGGCGCCTATGTCACAAACTCCCTGATAAGGTTTCTTGAGGCAGAAGCTGCTGAGCTTCCCTTCCCCTGCCCTCCAGGCCTGTTCTGGAAACACAGGAAACATGGGTTGCTCAAGAGAGAAGGATGAGCGAGGAAGAAGGAAGAGCAGAGGCAATAGCAAAGTGGACAGCAGGAGGTAAACCTGCTGAAGTCACAAAATGCTTTGTGCATGTGGATTAATTGTCAACACACTGGGCTTCGTGTTTACATTGATGTGACAGTGGGACCAGAGCCCCAGATGCATGCAAATGCAAGAGCCAGAGACAGAAGGATAGAGCCAGGAAGGGATGCCAGGGAAATGCAATTTCTGAAACTCACAGAAATCCAGGGAGGATTTGTGAAGGGAAGATGGTGAAGCTGAGGATACATGAAGCCTCCCTCAACCAAGTAGGCTTCATGTGTCCTGGGTGACCCAGGCCTTTGCTCCCCTCCTTCCTCCCTCGGATGATCCATGGGCCTCCTCTGCCTTCCCCCAGCCCTGGTGCTTGCCTTTCTTCACACTCCATCCTCCCATTGTCCATCTCTTTCCTTTGCCCTATTAATGCTAGTTCACAGACCTCATTTACAAAGATTCCCCCTTTTCATATGAAGCCCTTCATAGGCTTGTTCAATTTCCTGCTCTCGCTAGAGAGTTTCTTCATAGGCATTCAAACCGTGCATGAATAAAATCACTTTTTCCTATTTCAGCCAGCTAACAAGATCACACACCACACAAATAACCTGATCTGTAATTCACAAACCTACACACATGGGATGTTTCTGTTTTAGTTAGTACACATACTAAACAGAGTAATTTAAAATAAAGAATTGGATGGCTACATATTATAATTTGTCATTGTTAAAGAATGAAGGTGATTGGATAAGTAGACAGGACAAATGCATGTGAGATAATATCGACAGCACGTTGACTAATGAAACACCCAATCATCTTATCTGCCACAAGTGAGAATTTGGTTAAACATTTTGATGATGTTCAGAATAGCTTGTGGAGGGATTTGCTCCCAGGTAATTGGCAGAAACTGCAGCTCATTAAATTAGCTCTCATCTGACATGCCAAATGATACTCACAGTTGATCCATTAGATCATCAGTAAGCAATTGTTTATCTCTTCCATGAGCCAGGATAACAAATAAGCAATTTTAGCCAAAAGGGTTAAGGCCAGTGCCAATCATTATTCATACTGCAATTTAACTGATTCTCTGGCAATCAATACCATGCGTTCAAAATGCAATACAGCAGTTTCTTCCACATTGTGGGGCCCTTTATGTGAATATTCTGCCAGAATATAAACAAACAAAATACTAAATAAAGACGGGTCTCAAATGTAGTATTTATCATCTTATTTTTAGGGAGTGGGGAAATCAGTAAACCTAGAGGCATTCACACCAGGTTGTTGCTTAACAGAGCAGGTATATTAAGGGAGCTCCTACCCAGATTATTGGGCTAAACCAGTAAGAAATCAAGGAAAGTGGTAGAAGATAAATGACAGAGACTGGTTTAATGCCTACACCAAGCTTATAAGCCTCATCATGAAGTCTGAGATAATGATGGATAAAGCAGCTCTAAATGGCTACATTTTGCACTTCATTCCCATGCACTTGAAATCAATGTCTTCACATAAGATTAGCCAAGGGAAAGATTTGGCACCATGGCATGTCTTATTCAATTTTCCCATTGACACAGCTGGCCATTGTCCAATAATAGATGCTATTTCCTTTTCTGACTGACCTTTTCTCATCTTGCCTAAGGCTCCTGACATTATGACAAGGGTCAAAGTTGTTGGGACAGCATTTCTCTTCATTGTACAAATGACCAAAATACAAATAGTCACAGGGAAAACCACTACAGATTAGTATTTTAAATCTTAGAACCATAGCCGAGAAACTCAGTTACCACTATGCCACTTAGTGGGATAAGTATAAGTGAAACAAAAGCACAAAGACTGATCCGCCTCAAGCCTTGATTTCTCTTTCACTGGAACATGCAGAGTCTTATCTAGTTTGTAAATTATTTGGGTTTCTTGCTTCTTCCTCTTACCTTGACTACAGGAATTATGGTCTCTTGTCTACTTCACTGCTCATTTGCTTTGAGGAATACAAGAGGCAGAAATTCAAGCCAATAACAGCTTCCTCACATGATGCCTCTGCTGATAAAATATTCAGAGGGAAAGAGGATTGAAGTTATTGCCTAATATGAGACTTTGGGGTCATTTCATCATTCCCATTTCTTGTGCTTTTTTTTTTTTTTGGCCTTCTAACCAAGATCATTAAAATTTGGTCATAAATCTCCTTGATTAAGGGTCCTTCTTCTGAGATGTTCCAGTAATCACAGTAGTAATCAAAAGCCTTGTGGAAAAACAGGTACCTTAGGTCTTTAAAGCAATATATGTAATTAACGTGGTCATAATATTTCCAATTTTTATTCATGAATAAAATAATAAATACTATGCACAAAGCTTTCTCTCTGGAAGCTTGTTAGACACTCAGTGATGAACACTAGACACTGAACTATGTGGGTGTAATAGGGCATGCTGTATAAAAAGCCATGGTGACTCGTCAGATTCTGATAGGAGGAGGAGTCAAACAGGGTGAGAGAGGGAAAGTCAAGAATCATTCCATGTTTCTAACCTAGAAAACGAAGTATATGCAGCATTAAGGTGGTTTGAGATGGGTGAGTGAGATATGCTTAGCGCATATTGAGGTTAAGATGCCAGTGGGACTTTTAGATGAAGTAATCAGTTAGATATTTGAGCCTAGAGTTCAGGAGAAAGGTAGGAGCTGGAGATGCAGACTTGGAAGCTGATAGCACATAGTTAGTGCTGGAGCCATTAGAAGTGAGTGAGAGCTTTCTGGGGTGTGTGTAAAGAAAGAGCAAGGCATGAGTTTCTGGGGTGTGTGTAAATGAGTTTCCAGGGTGTGTTTAAAGAAAGAGCAAGGCAAAGAGCAGAACTCTGGGGGCACGTTTAAGGAGCTAGCCAGGGAAAAGCAGTCATCCAAGGAGGCTGAAACAGGACGGGAGACACTAGTGTTGGGGAACCGCCAGGGACATCCAGAGTGGGTTCATAACCTTCTGGAAATGTTCAGGCCTCCCACCATTGATAAATGTGTATTGCTATGCAACATAATTAGAGTCCTGGACATAGGCTGGGCATGAATACTCCCGAGCTCAGACACCGGAGTGAGACATCTTTTGTCCAAGGACTGTGTTCATGGAAATGGTTTGGGGAGGTGATGAGAGGAGACCTTAGGAACACAGCAAATGAAAATCCAGGGAGAATATCTAATGAATAGTCATCTATAGATGTTAGACAGAGAGAGAGAATCAGGTATGAAGTAAAGGAGGCAGAATACAGGGAGTCTAGGCAGGAAAAGAGGATAAGAGACTAAACCTCAAATACAGCCCCAAGCCAATGAGAAGATAGGTTCTGGACTTCTCCTTTCAGTAAGTTACTTGGAATTTGGGTCATGGGAAGGAAGAGCCACATAAAGCAAGGATGTAGCATCGATCCCAGATGCTTTACTTGCATATATTATCTCTAGGCTTTACAACAACCCTACAAGGTAAACACTCTCACCTATTCCCATTGTGGAGATGATAAAGTTGAGGCTCAGATAGGCTAAGTATTTGTACAGTAAGTAGCAGAGCCAAGATTCATATTCATATCATCTGTCTACCTTCAATACTGATGTGCTTACCAAGCTGCCTACGGCTTCCTTAGAGTACATTAATTCCCCTAAGCAGGAAGAACTCTGGGTATACTGACAAAATCAAGTCTGCAAACCGGAAAAGCTGAGAATCACACCCTGGATTGCAACGACTCCAGCCAAACACTCTCTACAGGGCACAGTTACACAGCTATTCAGGACATCCCTTTGACATCAAGCAAACCCCAGTGGCCTTCTAGGTAAATCACCATGTTTTTCCTGATTACCACAAAGTGCATAAGTCCTGAGATGGAGCAACATATAAGTGATGTCAAATTCAGGAGTCTAATCTCATTTAAACCATTAACTTTAATTTGATCCATAACATATACTATGTCCCTAAGTCTTACCTCTATATGTGGCCAAGAAAGTATAAATCAATCAATATTATCCATTATAAACACTAGAAAATAAATCAAAAGAAATGCCAAATTAGCAGTGGGTAGATAATAATTATATTTCTGTATAGTTCTAATAAATAAAGGTGGAAAAAAATAATCGGAGCTCATTGTAAAGTATACCAGCGAAAAATAAAAACAAAAGTTTTGTCTTTATTTGATATTTAGTAACAACTATTTTGGGTGAAGTTCCTGGTCTTAAATTGAAAAAAAATTGGTCCGTTAGTTATTATAATTTTAAAAATTATGAAGTTTAGAAATAATTCTGTAATCTTAAACCAACAGTCAATGTTATAACGTAATTACACTACACTAGAGCATTTTTCTTGATAGCCAGTGGGGAAACATTTAAGGTTTTTTTTTTTTTTTTGAGACGGAGTCTCGCTCTGTCACCCAGGCTGGAGTGCAGTGGCACAATCTCGGCTCACTGCAAGCTCCGCCTCCCGGGTTCACGACATTCTCCTGCCTCAGCCTCTCCGAGTAGCTGGGACTACAGGCGCCCGCCACCGCGCCCGGCTAATTTTTTGTATTTTTTTAGTAGAGACGGGGTTTCACCGTGGTCTCGATCTCCTGACCTCGTGATCCGCCCGCCTCGGCCTCCCAAAGTGCTGGGATTACAAGCGTGAGCCACCGCGCCCGGCCACATTTAAGGTTTTTAAGAGGTGTAATGTAGAGATCAAAACTGATGCCTTAAGAATTTGAATCTTACAGTAGCATAATGTAAAAATGAAAATGGAGAAGAACTAGAGGTAGGAATACCAATTATGAATTTAAGTGTAGGGATTTCTGGTTAAGAGGGTGGAGTAGCTCACACCAAACACCCCTCAGCTCTACCTCACCACCACTATCACTATGACCTCGAAACATACAGCAAGAAAGAGATAAAAATAAGAAGAGAAAATATTTAAAAGGCAGAGTTACACTCAAAATCAAGACAAATATCTTGACAATGAGAATAGAAGGGGAATTAAATTCGTGAGGGGGAAGGAAGACTGAACATTTCCCACAAGGGGAAGGGAATCAGAGATTGGATGGGGCTGCCCACCCCAGCAACAGAAGTTGAGGTTCTGGGATGAATGAGCAACATCCCCCCAGGGTAACAGCTCTAAGTTGCTCACATAACGGTAAGACCTGGTTATGGGCTGGAGTCTGCAGGAGGCAGCTACAAAATCACTAAAAGAAAGGCTGAGCTCAGGAAGAGAACAAATACAAACAAAATCAAATTTCCACTCAAAATGAGTTTACAAATAAGAGTTACAAAGCACATAAAGAAAAATTCACCCAACGAAAGACAGTCAACAAACTCAAGGCACAAAAGAATTTACTTTTATTTTGGAAATTGAAACAATAGAGTAATTTTAAAAGAACATTTGTGAGATCCTCAGATATGTTTTCTTTGAAAACAACAGTAGGTTATAAAATAAAGCAGGCAGCTCTGAATCAAGTGCAGGGATATTTAAAAAAAGATTTAGAAATCCTGGAAATGAATATAATCGTTGCAATTTTATAAAACTCTTAAACAGACGGGTAAATTTTAACTAGTCATAGTCAAAAAGAAAACTGGCACATCTGAATAGGAAAACGATTGCAAAAATTGAGGTAGAGGTAATAAGTGTCCGAAGTAAGGTAATGGCAGGAGAAATGTACAAGCTAAAAAACATTTTAGAAACATAGAAATAAGTAGGCTCTGCCACTGTTAGGCAGTATTCCTTGAGATTTAATTCTATCTAAACCTTGCCAAAGGCTGACTATGGCTACGGCCACTTGAAATTCTTCTATTTGTGGAGCCTCATTAATGCCAAAAGAGGACTGAAAAGATGAGAAGTAGACCTTCAGTCTGTCCATCAGCAGCCAACAAAAATAAAATGAACTTACAATGAAAATTCCTCGTTATTTGTGTCTGTAGCAATAAGAAACCTTTATTTAAGGATCAAGGAAGTTCATTAGAACTCTCCATTATCTGGCTGTTTTCTGCTTAAGTCCACAAATAAACAGTTTTAACATGAAATACTTATTATTTATTTCTACATTTAGTATACATTATATATTTATTACATATTTACATGTTACTATATTATTCCCTCTTACGTTTTAGGCCAGGCATGGTGACTCACGCCTGTAATCCCAGCACTTTGGGAGGCAGAGGCAGGCAGATCACGAGGTCAGGAGATCAAGACCGTCCTGGCCAACATAGTAAAACCCCATCTCTATTAAAAATATAAAAATTAGCTGGGTGTGGTGGTGCATGCCTGTAATCCTAGCTACTTGGGAGGCTGAGGCAGGAGAATTGCTTGAACCCAGGAGGCGGAGATTGCAGTGAGCTGAGATCGTGCCACTGCACTCCAGCCTGGTGACAGAGTGAGACTCCATCACACACACACAAAAAAAAATTCTTTTTTAAAGTTTTAGAATATCCTCCTTTGTATCAATAAAGTGATTACAAAATGATGAGTATTGGAGTATTGAGACTGTAAGAATTTTTTCTGAAAAGACAGATTTACAGTTTAGTTGAAAGGTTAACATGTAAAGTAAGAATGTGATAGAGAAAATGAAATTATTTATATTAAAACAAAGTTTAGAAATAATTTAGAATTCCTTTAAAAAGAAACATTTTTCCAGCTCTACCACTAAAGATGTCCCGAGAGAAGCAGTAGCACCTTTGCTCAACTCTCAAGTTTTGAGGCAGGGAAAATTCAGAACTGACTTGGAGCATCCCAGAGTACTCAGACTTTAGTCTCCAATACTGTTCTTTATTAGGAAGAATCAGAACTACTTGGAGGATAGATGATTCCATGTTTTGAGGCAGGGAAAAATCAGAACAGGCTTGGAACATCCCGAAGCTGCCAGTCAGTAATTCCAGATGTTCTCAAGGACATCTGATGTCCTGCTGAAAGGATAAAGGAAGACCATCCACTGAGAGGACAGTCTGGGACAAGGGCTGAGGGAGAAAGCAAGAGGCCAAGCCTAAGGGGGCTCTCAGACTCTTACAGGGGACTCTTCAGGTGAAGGCACCTTTCAGCCCTCAGAAGAACTCATCAAAGCACCCCCTAACAGCCACACAAGAGACCAGCATTTGGACGGTTGATCCATCACAGAGAAGGAGCAACAGTGATAAGAAAGGGGTCAAATGTGGGATGTGCTTCGATGGAAACAGCAAGTACAACTGACAAGACACCTTGAGCGCCGGAGTTACAAGGACATGATTTTGTTCTTTTGTTCCTCCTTGCCCTTACACCAGAGGAATAAGAGCAAGAAAGAGACAAAGTGGTGTGTGACAGAGCTAACTGTGCAACACACACACACACACACACACACACACACACACACACACAGTCACTCCAAGCTGTTTGAGTCCCAAGGCCAGTCTGTATAAATGGAAGAGGAATGTTTCAGATCAAATGAGATGTTAAATTTTTTAAATAAAAAGTACTAAGTTTTAATAACAAAAATGAGACCACTTTACTAATTATAATAAAGGTGACTGAAAAGGTTGAGAATCAGAGGGAGCCATTATCAAGGCAGCTCCTATGCAGGAAATAGCAAGAGCCCATGTCAGCAGTGGTTGCAGTACAGAGCTCTGTGACGGCAGTTTATAGCTGAATGAGTTGAAATTCCTCAATCACACCGCATAAATAAGATGTGTGATTCAAACACTAAGAAAGATAGTAGAGAGACTACCCTCTACACACACACATACAAGAAAAAAAACCTTTGAGCCACACATAGAATACAACCTTTTAAAATATAGCCACTTTTAGGCAGGTTTTCTCTAATATGGCTATTCGCGTCCTGTACTATTAGAGATTGGCTGTTTATTGTGGCAACTGCAACTTACTTTTAAAACATATCATAGTATCTTCATCTTTACTTAAGATTATAAGCAGAAATTAAAGTGTAGACATATATTTAGCTTGTAGAATCTATTCTTAAAACTTCCAGGCTGGGCGCGGTGGCTCACGCTTGTAATCCCAGCACTTTGGGAGGCCGAGGCGGGCGGATCACGAGGTCAGGAGATCGAGACCACGGTGAAACCCCGTCTCTACTAAAATTACAAAAAATTAGCCGGGCTTGGTGGCGGGCGCCTGTAGTCCCAGCTACTCGGAGAGGCTGAGGCAGGAGAATGCTGTGAACCTGGGAGGCGGAGCTTGCAGTGAGCCGAGATTGCGCCACTGCACTCCAGCCTGGGTGACAGAGCTAGACTCCGTCTCAAAAAAACAAAAAAAAACAAAAAACAAACAAACAAACAAAAAAACTTCCAGCCATTTTCCTATATATGTGTGTCAATATATTCCAACCTCCTACTCCCAACTCCAAAATTGTTAGGGCTAAAACCTTAGGATGTTGTCTTAGACATGTTCATTTCACCCAGTGTTGTGCTAGGCCACTTTTCTTTTATGAAAACACGATCTACAGTTCAATAACACACTTTGTCCAAGCTATTCGAGTCCCAAGCCTAGCCTGTATGGAGGGAAGTGGAACGTTTTAGATGAAATGGGATATTAAAGTTTTTAAATAAAAAGGACTAAGCTTTTTTTATTTAAAAAACTCCTTCACATGTGCTCCTTAACAATAGAAGAATATGGATCATAGCATTCTAGCTCTGTTTTTAAAACAACATAATACATAACCATGTAATATTACAAATAACACAATTTTTCATGTGTCACTTCCTTCCAAGACAGTTTGAGCTTTGATAAATTTTAATTGATATAAGTTAATCTCATATAATTAATGTAGATTTGCTGTAAGAATTAAATGCATAATTAGAATTTCTCTACTAAATGCAGATTCATTTGCAAACTCTTTTGAAATATATTTGGAAATGCATAATGGCAGCAGGATAGATTTTTGAATCTTAGAAATATAAATGCATTCTTTAATTACAATAAATTACCATTTTATATGGTCAATAAATATTTAATAAATACACTTAAATTACTTTATTTAGGAAAAGTTTAATGCCTTGAGAGAAAAGGAGATAAGTGATTGGGCTGTGAGTTAGCAAGAAAACCTGAAAAAGAATGAAACCTCCCGAACCATGCAGCTCCCTCTTCTTTTAACAGAATTTCTAGCAATCAAGTGCTTGGAGACTCTGGTTTGAGTTCTAAGTCCCCCATTTCCAACATGTGAACCTGAGTGAGCCACGTATCTATCCCAAGCCTCAGTTTCCTTATTAGTCAAGTAGCCTATTTCATTATAATCCTGTAAAGATCAATAGAGATCTGCAGGCCAGAATTATAAGAAAGTATTATCATCACAATTATTGTATGTAATACACTTCTACTCATTTTGTAGCTACCAGTTGCTGTATCAAGGTATAGTTAAATTTGGATAATGATAGCCACCATTTATTAAACACTATGCATCAGATATTGTGCTAAATGCTTCACATATGCTATCTCATTCATTTTTTACAACACTAGTATTATCCCCATTCTATAATTGAGGAATCCAAAATTCCATAAAGGAGTAACTTGTCCATGGTCACACAGCTGGTAATTGACGGAGCTGGGATTGAATTGGTATCTAGCTCCAGAGCTGATGTGCTAAACCACCTGGGTAGACTTTCTCCCCACTAACATTGGTAAAATTATACAAGCCCTACTCATCACATGCAAAATCCCTATTCATTATTAAGAACAAAACAGCCAGTGAATTCTAAACCTAGGAAGAAAACAATCTATTCAGGTATGATCAATCCCTTTGCTATGCTACCCTCCCTAGCAATGAGTGTAGTGTGTTGGAAGCAGTTACTATCCTCCTAGCTAGACCCTAAGCTTCAAGAGGGCAGGATCTCACAGCCTACTTCACCACAGAGTGCAAGAATACACTGCTTACTTGGTAAATAGTTCATGTTATCACCAAATTCCCAAAAAACATGCACTATTGAAGGAAAATTCTTGTCAGGATAGTCTTTTGCATTACTGATAGAAGTAGTAAAATTTGGAAGAGGACAGAGACAGAATAGCATCTACTGGGTCACTTGCTGGCCTAGGAGCTTTAGAATAGAGGCATCTGTGCAGCTCCTTAGTCCCAGAGGCCTGCATCTTACATGTTAGAAATCAATGGGGTTAGAAATCAATGAAGGGCCTGTACCTCTGGGAGGCAGGGATATGAGCAAGAGAAGGAGGAAGTGGAGAAACCATTTTTCTCCTTCATCCTAAGTGACCGGCAGAGCAATAGACCCTGTGTCATTGGGCACACTGGGGAAAAAAACCCAGATGCCAAAGTGAAGAAGAAATACAGCGTTTTCAGCAGCTGCATCTGGCTTTTTGGCAAGCTCTCCACACTTCGGTACTGATTCTCCCTGCATCTGCTCCTTAATCGTTTCACTAGTTACCTGTGAACTGTTTTACTCACTTTGACCACACATTGCTTGGAACATGGGAAAAGGTGCCACTGTTATGTCTATTTTCAAGCTGCTGTGAACCTTTCCAAAGAAATCAATATCAAAAAACTTTCAGCTGTAGGGATAAAAAGAAAGAAAGAAAAAGAAATTCTCTATTCTGGACTCCCAGCAGCTAAGCACCCTGATCACGTACACATATAATGATTTCGAAAATTGAGAAAAAACTCTGCCTTATCCTAAAGTAAGTGCTCTCTTTCTGTAAATGAGAATAGGGTTCAAAGGGTTAATCCAGTGGCTGCACAGTTAGGTAGGCCCTTCGGAAATTTAATCTACAAAGAGGATTTGTTAAAACTCTCACCTTTAGCAGGGCTTTTCTGCACATCAGAAAAGTGAGATACATTTCATAGCTTTCCCTCTACACATTTTTATGCTACACCTTTCAGCAAAAGCTTTTACAATGATATTAAACATTAACTCTGTATGGGTTAATCCCAAGACACAGCAGCAGCCTTAAGGTTAATAGTCCTTTTAATTAAAAGATAAGTCAGTTATTGAACACAGAAGCTAATCACAAAAGGATTACCACTGAAAATGAACATAGTCTGTGCAATTAGTCTGATAATTAAGACTTAAGTACTGGACAGAGATCAAAGTGCTTGTAATATGCAATAAAGTTCCCAGAATTGTAAGGATATTCAAAATGTTAGCTCGTGCTTTATTGCACCTTCCATTTATCGTGTACCCATGATAGCAGCAAACACATTTCCCCGATGGATGTCAGCATGGATAACTGCAACAGCTGTTACTACATAAGCCTGGTGTTTCTCACAATATGATTACTCTGTCAACGATGGCCGTAAAAGGTGGCATCTGCATTCATCAAACAGAGTTATCAATAAATGTAAAACCATACAATAATTAGAGATCTCAAAGGAAGAACAAATCTAACTGGAAAAAAAATGTCAACCACACTCTTTAATTACTAAAATTGTTAATCAATAAAATGCCTTCATAACTTTTAATTAAAATTTTATTTGAACTGGATGTTTGGAGAATCTGATTCTTTGTTTTCATTACCTTTAACAGTTGCATTACAAAATTCCTAGTGGCATCTGTGAGCAGCCATCCCCTGGGGAACACTTTATAGCTGTAATTGCATATTGTTACCTACAGAGGGTGTTAAGAATCCTTGTTAAAAATAAAGGAAATAGGAGACATCTCACAGTAGCCATTATTATGGAGCAAATTACTAGGTAGAGCAATCCAGAAGCTGTCATGAAAGGTTAGCAAAAAGGAGTGTGAGGAAATCAACCATTCAGCAATTCATCATGAGCCAAAACTAGCTCTAAAATAAAACCGAGGAAAAAAGGTATCGGTTTTATGAAATCAAGACATTGTCTTTGTTTATAGCAGTGAATAAAGATTATAAGAGGTTACTGATGAAGGATAAAAAGATGAAATGATAAAGGAAAAATCAATTGCTTTAATCACACTGATGCTCAGACAAGATATAATGAGAACAACTAGTTAGAATTCCAAAAGCTCAATGCTGTATACATTATCTTTACTTTAATTTGTGTTCATAAGGGTCTGTATAATTTATGCATCACCAGCCCCAGGAGTTGACTGGTAAATTCTCATACCTTCATCTCAGTCTCTTCAAGCTGAATACATGTATCACTGTTACTTTTTTTTCTTTTTTAAAGACAGACTCTCACTCTGTTGCCCAGGCTGGAGTGCAATGGCGTAATCTCGGCTCACAGCAATCTCCACCTCCCAGGTTTAAGCGATTCTCCTGCCTCAGCCTCCTGAGTAGCTGGGATTACAGACGCACGCCACCACACCCGGCTAATTTTTTTTTTTTTTAGTAGAGAAGGGGTTTTGCCATGTTGGCCAGGCTGGTCTCAAACTCCTGATCTCAGGTGATCCGCCCGCCTCAGTCTCCCAAAGTGCAGAGATTACAGGCGTAAGCCACCGTGCCTGACCAGTGTTACATTTTTAAATGGTGTCTTTTTGACTTGTAGAAAAACAAAGTTGATCTTGAATATCTTTCCTGAGTTTTCACTGGGATTTCATTTGACTGTCAATTCCAACCTACATGAATAAACCAGGTTGACTGTTGCTTATTTCACTGCTGAAATAATTAGCAAGCTCTCCTTTCACATTTTTGAATGCTGATACATGTAGAATTTAACACTCAAAGATTCACTCTTAAGGGCTTTTATTTCCCTAATCTCAGCTTGGTTTCCTGTATTCCCATATGCATAAGAACAACTGAGAACTATAGCCAACCAACCTATCCAGTGTCCTAGCAAAGGCCACTGATGGGGTGCAGAACACACAATCTCAAAATATGGCACCTTGGCATTTGAGAAAACAGTAGAAGCAGGATGGTCACTCTCATCTTCTTCCCTAAAGTAGGCCCTCAACAAATTATCTCATCTTCCAAAGTAGATCATAAGACAGTCATTTCAGAGACACCCTCCCTATACCTTAGGGAGGAAAAGAATGTCCCTATGAAGGACTATGAAGACACACGGAAACAGAAAAGAATCTGAGCAATCAGGCCTTGCTAAGTTCCCCAGTTTATTACCATTAGATCATACACCCTTTATCTAATCATACTTCTGCACAACTATCCACTTCTTCATCAAACTTAGCATAAAAATACACAGGTTTCCCTGTTTCTTTGGGTCTTCATTTCTGAAGGCTTTCATGTCACGTGAAACTTATATTAATTACGTTTATGTGCTTCTCTCTTGTTAATCTGTCTTTTGTTATAGAGGCCTCAACCATGAGCCTTATGATAAGTGAGGGAAAGATAGCTCTTTTTCTCCCCTACACTATAATTCATAGCTCATAACAGATAGGATGTGCCCTCTATGCTTTTTTTTTTTTTCTTAAGACAGAGTCTCTTTCTGTCACCCAGGCTGGAGTGCAGTGGCGCGATCTTGGCTCACTACAAGCTTCGCCTCCCGGGTTCATGCCATTCTCCTGCCTCGGCCTCCCAAGTAGCTGGGACTACAGGCGCCTGCCACAACGCCTGGCTAATTTTTTGTATTTTTAGTAGAGACAGGGCTTCACTGTGTTAGCCAGGATGGTCTCGATCTCATGACCTTGTGATCCACCCGCCTCCCAAAGTGCTGAGAGTATAGACGTGAGCCACTGCGCCCAGCCACTTTCTTTCTTTCAAGAAAAGTTAACATGCTCTCCTCAGAGCATTGCTTGGAAATCAGCTAAAGAAGGCTATATTTCACCAACAAGTTTGCAGCTCAACTTTGCTTCAAGTCATTGGGAAACAATGGTTACACTTAACCTTGTTCATGAGATCAGGGTCATATCTTGAAGAAAGAAGATGAAAATAATGGTACGTCATACCAAAATAATGCTTACCAGATGCCAGGCCCTATTCTAAGTGTTTTACGGATATTAACTACTTTAATCCTCACAAAAACCCCAGGAAATAAATTGCTACCAAACCAGGAAGTTAGATAGCTTGCCCACATCACACAACTGGTGGAGTCGGAACTATGAACCCAGGCCGTCTAGCTTCAGCGTCTATGCAACTAACCTCTTCTATACTGCTTTTGAGAAGACAGCATTTACTGAACATGCTATTTTGTGTCAGGCTTGTGCTAAACGTTTTATTTCTGTTTGCATAACTCTGAAAGGTAGGTTCAACAGATGGGGAAATTGAGACGCAATGAAGGGATATGAATCTCCCCAAAGTCACACAGTAATGTAGTACCCAGAGTCAAATCTATGTCTATCAGACCCTACAATCCCCTATTACTTTACATATCATCAGTGTAAGAAATTATTGTCGGATTTTTTTTCTCTCTCCATTTTTTTTTTTTTTCTTTTTTTTTTTTGGTAGAGACAGGGTTCAGCCATGTTGCCCAAGCTGGTGGTGAACTCCTGGGCTCAAATAATCAACTTGTCTCAGCCTCCCAAAGTGCTGGGATTACAAGTGTCAGCCACCATGCCTGGCCAGAAATTATCACTGGATTTTGATTCCACTAGCATTCAGTGATGAATGAAAAAGGAAAAGCAAAAGATGAAAAAGGCAAGAGAGGAAGAGACCATGTCTATGTGCTACATAATTTCTCTCCTGGCAGGTTGAAGAGTAAATTGGGTCCAAGACAAAGGAAAGATTAGGCAAAGTTTGAAAAATTTCCCAAAGGGTAAGGGTGGTTATTAAATGGAGTTTAAATATTATAGGGTGGGTTTTCTAAGAGAAGGAGAAGACACTCTGAGAATGAGAGCTTTTGTTTCAAAGAGGATCTAAGATCTAAGAGGGCAGAAGGCAGGTAAATAACAAAAAATTCTACGTGGAGATGTTCCCAAGAACTCTGAGAGATGGTTGTGTTCTTATTCTCCTTCTCAGGCATGAATATTAAGAGTTGTGACGTTCTTGGTGAAACATTCTCCACTCTGCCAAGTTAGGAAAACAAAATATACTCCAAGGAAGAAACGGGTGTGCAAATAAATGATTAAGCAGTCCAGGATGGGAAATAATTCGGCAGGGGTAAGTAGAGGGGGGCTGCTAAAGTGGGGAAAATTGAGGTCTAATTTATCTTTGTAAAACCACAATACCATGCAAAATAGTTCACAGGCTCTAGTCGACATGTCTGGACTAAATGGTGGACCTCTTTCCCCTTTATTTAGCTACTATCCTAGGAGATGGTAACCCCCAACCTCTCAAAAAACAAGACTCAGTAGCCACTGTCAACCTACCAATGATTGCACTTGCCAATCTTTGGCATTTAACATTTGTTTTTTTTCTGTTTTTAGCCCCTGTTATTCTTAGAAGTTGTTAGCTTTTTCCCTTCATATCATCAACAGTGTAGAATGGTCAACAACTCTATTTAATTCAACAAAATGTAAATTTTTAATATCATAGTAGGACCTATGATTTCTTCCCCATTACTTAATACGGCCTAGTGTGTCACAGACAGCAGTCAAAAACATCAATGGAAATGGTGCATATTTGTGAAAAATCTTTAGTATTTTGTTCATACCTATAAACAAAGCAGGGGCATGACCAGTACAAGTAATTTTAACCACTTAATCTCATCTATTGAATATAAATGGCAGTCATATTTGAACATCAAAGAGATGTTTTAAACCTTAAATGATATGTAAAAAGCACTGTAGGCCCCTGGGTGTTATTCAATTTCTACATTTTGAGATGATTGAAAATGAACATGATTGAAATATGAAAGTCGTATTTTTTAAAACTTTCATTTTGCAAAGGTTAATTGACAAGCAGTTTGAGCACAGGGAATGAGCTGAAAGTAAGTTTCCAATTACCAGAACTCGGCCATAGACTTGGGAGAATGTATGAAATATATAAATCTTGAAATGCTAACAGAACTTCCATTTACTAGGTTGAGGAGTGAGCAGCACAGATTTGAAGACATTATCACTCTCTTTATAAAGCTATCTATATGAAGATAAAACTTAGTATCTTGAATTTAATTTCAGAAAAAAATTATTTGAAAGTTTTCTATAGGAACCATTAATGACTAACAAAATGAGACTGCATTTTCTATTAACAAAGTAGAAAAATTGCACGAGTACAGCTGCATGGTTGTATGACTCTATATATTCATATATAGACACACATATGTAAATTCACTCCCAAATAGATTAGCAAAATGCAAGTAGTACAGCAATCTGGAGGAGAGTCTATCTTGCTGCAATTTTAAAATTTCTCAATCCATCAGTTAAATGTGGATTCAGGGCACAGACTCATATTTCCTTGTCAAATAAATTATGTCTTACATCAAAGACCACACAGATTTCCACTTAACAAAACAGGAGAATGTCTGAATAGACCATAAATGTGAAACATGCAAGAGAGCAAAATGAGACAGCCAATAAAATAAAAGATTTGTTAGTCAGCTAAAAACTATCTACGAAATGGTACTACTGACAATCAGAACTGTTGATTAAAGAAATATTCTTTTAAACTGATGTGAATTTTTTTTCCATGAGAAATGAACTCAGATGATAATGCAAAATGGTAACAAATTGCTATGCATAAAAAGTTTTAATTAGACAACAAAGACTAAGATAGTGCATACATCTTTTTTGCTTGATTATTGAAACGTCATGTACACATAATATAGTAGGAGAAAAGAACAAGAAACGTGCTAGGTCTTTAAGAAATAAACCAGGTACCAAATTATTATATAGCTGTAAATCCATGGGTCAATAATATTCTTTATATGAACTTGACATCTTTCCTTTCCCAGGTAATTTGTAGCAATTAATTCTTATTTATAGATATGTTTTCTACTCTGGTTTTTTTTTCCCCAAATATGGCATTAAAATATACAGTTGCCCCTGTCTAGGAGCCACTATTAAAGATGTTATTTGGTTTAATGATTCTGGCAAATTAAATTGTTATCAGTCCTTAGATTAGCATTATCTTAAAATGTAACACAATATAACAGATTATAAGATAAATACCTTCAATTCTTCTTTAAAACAGCTTCACTACAATAGTGAGTTTCTTAGATAAGCCTGATTTCCAAAGGGTTTTGGAGGATTCAGCTTAATGGTTAAACAAGATAACACAGGGAAAGTGTTTAACACCGTCTCTAGCACTCAGAGTAGGAGCTCTATATAATTGGGATGAGTTCTACAAATATGCGGAGAAATTAGAGTCTTTGTTGTCCAGGGCTTCATTATACACATACTAGTTTATTAGGGCTGCCATAACAAAATATCACAGGCTGGATAGCTTAAACAACAGAAATTTATTTTCTCACAATTCTGGAGGCTGGAGTCTAAGATCAAGGGGCTGGCAGGGCTGGTTTCTCCTGGGCCTCTCTCCTTGGCTTACAGGTGGCCACTATTATGCTGTGTCCTCACATGGTCATTCCTCTGTGTGCACTGATGTCTAGTGTCTCTCTCCTCCTTAAAAGGACACCAGTCATACTGGATTAGGATCCACCCTAATGGTCTCATTTTAACTTAATCACCTCTTTAAAGACTATCTCCAAATATAGTCACATTCTGAGGTCATAAGGGTTAGAGCTTCAACACTGGAATTTGTAGAAAACACACAATTTAGCCCCTAACAACATAAGATCATAATGTGGACACCTCCCAACATTTAAGGAGGATGTTGGGATCCCAAGTGTGCAGAAGTGGGAGTTATAGACAGTCTGGAGTAGAAAACCTGATGTGGGTGGAGTCCCAGCACCCTCTCTCATGCTTTCTTCCTGTCCTGGTCCTGCTGGCCTTCTCTTCTGCGCCAGCATCTTCACATCTTTGCAATTTTTTTTGTACCAGCATCAAAGCATCTTCGCCCTGAGTCAGGTGTTGATTTGCTTGAATTAATTATTAGATGAAAGTGAGTAAAAAGCTTAGCACACCAAAGAGGTGCTCCACATCCCCACAGAGAACCTAGTTATCCAAAAAGAACCTCTGCTTAATGAAATGGGCAGGGAGAGGTGTAGCAGTTGGGTAGAGACATTTCCCAGTCGTAGCTTAAACTGCCCACTCAGGACCCCTCACTGAGTAACTGCTTTTTATCTTCCACACTCTCTTCCTTACTTTTGTTAGTGGCTCTGTGCTCTTGCAGAGTGAAGTGAGACCAAGTCATGGAGTGGGGTGGGGGTGACTATTCCAAAGAAGAATGGGGGCAATGGAGGAGGGGTGAGGAAGAGAAAGGGTCGAGGGGAGGGCAGACAATGCTCTATATTTAAAGAGACCTAAAGAGACTTGGAAAACTTGTCTCAGTATAAACAAAAGTGTTATTTTATCCATGTTTCATCCTGTGTTATAATTGTCACTTATGAAACTGTATTAATGTTCTCTTCGGAGTCATCTTTCCTTAACAGGATATTAGTGTTGACAAAGACTGTCATTATGTAAAATCATCTCATTGGAATATGTAATTCACTATAGTACAAACCCTAAGGAAAGGGAGGAAGCAAATATCTCTTCCCTGTTTCCCTTCTCTCCAGGTTACAGGAAGAAAGGGGGTGTGAGTCTGAGAGTGTCTGTGTAATTTAAGCCCTGGCATAATGCCTAGTACAGTGCTCTGTGCTGTGTTCAATAAATAGATGTTGTCAACTGACAACACCATTGTAGAGTAACGTTTGTTTCTTCAGCAGCCAAATTCACTGTATCTGCATAGTTCCATTATTCTTTGGGATTCTCTCCTCCTTAAAATGATGGATTGCCAAGTAATAAAAACGCTTTCGCCTTTATCTCCACCTATCTCACCCCCTTTAGTTCGTCTTTTATTGCCAGGCCCTGTGTCAGGTGACCCATCCACCCATCTCTCCTTGGCTTCCTGGATGGAAGCCATGACCCAGCAGCTCACGGCCATTCTGGATTTAAAATATCAGAAGGTCTTTCATTATAATCATTGAGGTTTGTCGATTAAAGGAGGTGTGGATTGTGTTTTAATTGTGCAGAAACAACAGCATCCTGACTGGCATTAACCAAGAAAGTCTCCCCTGAGCCAAGGGGACCCAGCTGGGGAAAATTAAGAGGCCAACTCCGCAATGAAATCAGGAAGCTAAGCAGTTGCACAGCGCAGCTGAGGGGTGATCATCTTCTTTGCCTAACCCTGAGATAAGTCTCCAAAAGCAGATTGAAAAGGGTTATTCATTCTTTTAAATGATTGAATTTAAAAATTTCCAGATTGAAAAGGGTTATTCATTCTTTTAAAACACCTAGAAAATTAATGGTGTTCTCAAACAACATTTTTATCAAAAAAGGAGATGAAGGGCTTCTCTAATCTCTATATGTACCATCTCTTACAGTGGAGCCTTCTGTGGCCCACATTCCCCTTCATCTACAAATCAGAACCAAAAACACATGCAGCCACCTGGAAGAAAAGGCACTCAAAGAATAGTATGTTAATGTTTGTCATCTCTGCGTAATCACAAAGTAGTGTGAATATTCTTCAGGATAGAACCAGAAAGATATCACACATAAAGTTCATTGAAGGACTTTGCAGCTCGGATGAAATCTAATCAATGAGACACAATCTGTGCAAATTCAGTTTTCAAAGGGCAGCTGTGAAGTTTAGGACTACTAAATTAGAAATCCGAGTTCATAATTTTGTACGTTTCTCCTGCATTTTATAAATTTATGTATTTATTTATTTTTTGAGATGGAGTTTCGCGCTTGTCACCCAGGCTGCAGTGCAATGACACAATCTCTGCTCGCTGCAACCTCCGCTTTCCGGGTTCAAGTGATTCTCCTGCCTCAGCCTCCTGAGTAGCTGGGATTACAGGTGCCTGCCACCACACCCAGCTAATTTTTGCATTTTTAGTAGAGACGGGGTTTCACCATGTTGGCCAGGCTGGTCTCAAACTCCTGGCCTCAGGAGATCCACCTGCCTCGGCCTCCCAGAGTGCTGGGATTTCAGGTGTGAGCCACTGCGCCTGATCGTGTCATTTACTTTTAAAGTCAGTTAATGTCGACTTTGTTCTTTAGGCTTTCTGGCTAAATATACCTGGTGCTTGAGTTCCTAGCACGTATTTTGAGTAAATAATAAAACCATTACCTTCACTATTCCTTTTTGAACTAAAGATCTAAGTAGAGTTCATTTGGGCCTGTTCCCCAGCCCACCCAAAAAAATCACTAGCCCTTACAAGGTGATATAACAGAAAGAGCACTAGAGCAAGACCTAAGAGATCAGGGTTCTGGTGCCTTTGGATGTTACTTCATTAGTGGATGAGAGAGGAGACACCTTGGATTGGGGACTTTGGGTACCCTGTGAACAAAGTCATCCACAAGGAAACATGAATTAAGCATATTGCCCTCCTTATTTTTCTCTCCTCCTTCCCAACATAGACATCCCTCCTTAAATTCACATTGAAAGCAAACATTGTCAATTACTCAGTCTTTATGATAACCATATTATTACTTCATTCCATCTTAAATAAATGAATGATAATTTGGTCATCTTATTTATCAAAGTATTTTCAAGCTTACACTTGGAAAGTCTTAGGATATAAAATGTCTCAAAGTCAATAGGTTATGAATATTTAGCAATATTTAGTAACTCAATGTGCAAATCGTTTCCGACACCAATGAGAAGAGTTTACAATTTAATTTCACTAAAAAGCAAAGTTATGTAAGATCTCTTTATAGAAGGAAGTAGCATGTAAGTAAAATAATTGAATATGAATATTCTCCTTAGAAAATGCATTTTAATTTACTATAACAAAATAAGATTTGAATTTTTTCCCTTTACAAATACTTTACTAAGAAATATGAAATTTAAGGTTTCTATTTCAAATAATTTATCTAAACACTTTTCAACACTACTTACAAAGAAAAAACACAAATATCCATCTTTTGTATGTGGTGAGTCCAACCGTTATATGGTACTTTGCCTTTATGTTTCAATGGAATAAAAAGAAATGATAAATTTCTAAATTCTATAAAGCCCAACTCATTTCTTAATTTATAATACACTAACTCAAAAACATAATCGAAGCTTTTATTCTACCCCTAAAAAGAAGCTAAATGGCTAACATTACACTGTCATCGCAGTTTTCTCTGATGAAGTGTTTAAGTGAGCTAAGCTACTATTCATGTGGCTTTATGTTAAAGCCCTCAGTAAACACATATTTTTCACCTTGAAATGAATTACATTCCAAAGGATGGAGAAGAGATATATCTGTGTAAAGGCCGGTCATTTTTAGAGTCATGAGTTTCAGAGCTGGAGGTGCTGGGAGGAGGCGTCTCTCCTTCCTCAGAGCTTCATCAGCACCAGGCTCACACCTCTGTCAACGCACACAGCACCCTGAAGCCCAGTGGTCTTTATTCTACTACAAGGGGAGCTCCTTAAGGAGAGGGATTATATCTTATTTCTTTTGTTATCCCAGGGTCTAACTTGTCTTTTCAAATGTGTTCGATAGATTGTAGGTGAATAAATAGCTCACAGCCCAATCCAAGAGGGATGTTTCAGTCAAGAAAAGAAAAGTCAGTAGAAGCCCAATGACTTGTGTTAGATCATACAGTTAGTTAGAAGCAGGATGAAAACCCAGATCTTTTGATTTTCATGCTATGGAAATCTCAGTCAGCAAGTTAAACCTAGGTCTTGAAAATGGGTTGAATATAGCGTGTGGCTCATGATGACTGGTTTATACACCTTTTTATGAAGGTGTTGTTCTAAATATGGTAAATGTAATAAATTAACCATCCTAGTTCATGGAGATATCTAGCATGAATGCCCAGTGATTCAGAGCGCAGTGGATTCAAATTCCAGTTCAGACACCAGCTGCATGGCCTTGATAAGTTCTTCAGTGTAATCCTCAGACACTCTTCTGTAAAGCAGACACAATAGTAGCTACCTCATAGGAGTTATAAGAGCAAGACAAAACAACACGTGTAAAACACAAGCTCACGGCCGGCCACATGGTCATCAGCATGACAATTTAAACTGCTTTGTAGGGATTTGTTGAGTGAATGAAAAAAATAGATCTGACTAAAACGTATATTTAAAATATGTATACATATGTATATATATTTTTAAATATAATTTAATATGCACACACATTCTTTTTTTAGCATTTACATATATATAGTAGATATATATACATATATACAGAGGGAAAATTTTTGGATAAAAGGACAAGAAAATATTAAAATGTTAAGATGATTAAGTAGTGGAAGTTTGTTTTAATCTCTATTTGTATATAGTTTCTACAATAAGCATGAATAAGAATTTGTGTAAAATAGGTTTACATATTATTTTTAAAAATCAATTTTGACTTTTATCCAAAATGAGATTTGGTTTAAATCTCATTTATTTGGGGGTAAAGCCTAAAATTACTTTCACATATGAGCTACTGACAATGCCAAAGTTATCAGAATTTTTCCCCAAAATGTTGCTGGGATTTTATTTTTAATTAATTTAGTTAATTTTTGCATTTATTTACTGATTTTATTTAATACCATGCGACAGGCAGTGTTCCAAGTGCTTTATGAATATTAACTAAGAAAGAGTAATATCTTATTTGGAGAGGAAAATAACTAAATGTAGGAGTAAGACATACCTAGAATTAAAAGAAGAAAGCATAGTCTAACTTCTGTCTTTTAAAACCAGACCAATGAAAAATACAGGGCAAACATAAAACTCCTATGAATTATTTTATTCACATATACATCATAGCCAGCAAAATAATCTAGCTTAAGTACATTCTGCTAAGAAATGAGTCACTATTTTCTAAATAATTTAGACATGGTTTCATAAGGCATGATTTTACAAGGAAATCATCAAAAACTCTGTAAACTATATAACAGGCTCCTAACATACCATATTGTTTTCTCTCTAACCAAAACTACCAATTGCTGTTGTCTTGGTGAAATTCAAGTACACAATTACAAATGTAATAATAAGATTGAGAAATCTTTCTCATTATCTCCCTATCATGTTCTTTTCTGCACATACAAGATCCCCACGAAGCCAGCAGGCAGAGACTCCATAGCCATGGAGGTCACAGAGGGGGCACAGGAGTGGGTAAGACTCGAGCTGGTAGTCAATATGATATACTTCTAGAATCAGTATAATCACCCTGAATAACACGGGAACATCACCATAATATATGACGGACTATCATTTTTCCTTGCTGTTCCTTGTGTGGCCGTGATGACCATAACTCAACAACGAATTTGTCACAGAACCTTCAAAGAAGTGGGGGAATATCAGTGGGCTTGCATATGTCTCTTCTGGGAACATATGATTTTTTTCTAATATAAATCCAAAGATATTCACGACCATATTTGCTTCAGGTGTGGAAGTGGCTACTCTTAAATATCAATGTTCCAAAGGGTAACCACACCAAATTTGCCACTTCTGTGACTCAAAACATTGAGCAATATAGAAAGAGCTGCAAGCTCTTAGGAAAAGGAAGAGTCACTAGTGTTCCTGAGCTGGGTGCTTCAGGAAAACCACCCTTAACAAAGATCAGTGGCTACAGCTTAACCTGGGAGAAAGTAGTTGTTTTCCAACCTGCCCTAATGTTCATTCAGCACCAGAGATGAGCTCCTGTTCGAAGTCTGAAATCTAAGCATTCAGATCAATAAAACAATAGAGTCAGCTTCAGATGCCCTGATTCTCCCTTCTGACACACCTGTACTAACTTCAGGAAGTCAGAAATGTGCAATAGCTAATGGCTGTCCTGGTAATTATTTTCACACCAAGAAAGAAGAGAGCGAGGATTATTAAATCTTCTTTCTCCTTCTGGTGATAAATCAAGGAGCTTTTCCAACATCATGGCAAAAAGCAGAGGTCCTTAGAAAAATGTTATTCAATTTCTTTAGAAATCTCCTATGCTGTATTAGTCTGTTTTCACACTGCTATAAAGAACTTCCCTGAGACTGGGTAATTTATAAAGGAAAGAAGTTTAATTGACTCACCTTCTGCATGGCTGAGGAAGCCTCAGGAAACTTAGAATCATGGCAGAAGGGGAAGCAGGCACCTTCTTTGCAAGGTGGCAGGACAGAGAGAAAAGCCCAGGCAACACTGCCACTTATAAAACCATCAGATCTCGTGAGAACTCACTCACTATCACCAGAACAGCATGGAGGAAACTCCCCCCATGATTCAATCACCCCCTACCAGGTCCCTCCCTCGACACATGGGGATATGGGGATTACACTTTGAGATGAGATTTGGGTGGGAACACAGCCAAACCATATCATATGCACATGTTAGAAGATATATCAAAGTTTGAAGCCTCCTAAGTCCAAAGAGGGGTAGGGCTCTATAAATAGAACAATAGCAATAAATAGGAAATGAAGCAGAAGGGATGTTAGGATTCACCACGCCCAGTCCTCCAGCCCCCATCCCATTACTGATAAGGAAACAAAGATCAGAAACTTATCCCAAGTCAGACAGTGCATTTCAGGCAGAGCCAGGGTTGGAACCCACAGCAGACTGCAGACTCTTGGCACAGTATTTCCCCAACTATAACAGGCTGCTTCACAGTAGAAAATGGGGAGCCACTGCAGGTTTTTAAGCAAAGGAATGGCAT
Organism: Hylobates moloch; assembly: GCF_009828535.3. Classification (NCBI taxonomy): domain Eukaryota; kingdom Metazoa; phylum Chordata; class Mammalia; order Primates; family Hylobatidae; genus Hylobates; species Hylobates moloch. The sequence goes on from NW_026652276.1 coordinate 67,172,232, forward strand.
GATCATCTTTGTGTTTCAGGAAGATGAATCTGGCAATCCCATATATAAAACAGAATTCAAAAGATCAGCATTAGCACAACACATCATCAGTCCAGGGCCATGGAATCAGGAACTAAGGGAATAGAATGGAAGGGGCAAGACGCAAGAGATATTTCAAACCTGCTTGTTTGCAGGCTTTATGAAGGCAAAGCCAGTTGTATCCCCAGCTCCTAATATGGTGTCCAGTGCATAAAAGGCAGGCAGTCACCACTCACTAAATGGACAAATATTTTAAAGAAGTAGAAAAAACAGGAATCAGTGACTGATTGGATAAAAGGAACGGAAAGTGTCAAAAATGACTTCGAAGTTTGTGAGTTATATGGATGACACAATGTTGAAGAAATTAGTGGTCTGAGCACAAGCAAAACAATGAAATATAGGAGGTCATTTAGAGTGGACCTGTAGAGGGCTTTCTGGAATGACCAACATAGAAGTGATCAGTGAAGCCATAGAACAAGTGAGAATGCCACCAAATTACAAAAATAGAAACAGGGCTGGAGATATCCATGGGGTTAACGTGTGCACCTGTAGAGTGTACCTGGGGGTGGTTTTAGACTATAGTTCTCCACATCTGAATGACTGAAAGAACCATGAAGTTGGCATTTGACAAAAATAAGGGGCAAAATTTCAAACCCAAGCTCAAAGTCAATGTGAAATTTTTAAGCAGAAAGACCCAAATGTATGCATACAGTAGCAGTCAGAAAATTTTCACTTCTATGAACTTGTCTAGAATTTTATAACCAGGAAACCTTAACAATAAGACAAAATAAAACATAAACCCTCATGATTTTCATTTTAACATCTGTATAAATTTTGAGTTTTGTGACAAAGAAATATTTTAATTTCAAAATACACACCAGGTATGCGGGGCATCATAACCTTTTCAGGGACTGGACCAGGTAGCAGACAAGCCCTGACATCCTGACTCCTGGAAGAGACAGCATTTGCATGCATCCTTTCTGCAGGATCCCTGGGGAGCAGTCACCTGCCCACGTTTGCTGCTGGCCACAGCAACCTCCTCAGGGGTATCCTGCTGCTTTTTCACTCCTTCCATCCACCTGGTCAATCACATATGGGCCAGAGCTTTGAAATGGAAATATAAAAGTATATTCTGTGGTTATTACTTAATGTCGTAGAATCCTAGAACCATAAAAATCAAGATTCATAGTCTGTTAGAGCCAAATATGACCTTAGAGATGAGCTAGTTAAATCCCCTTGATGGAACTGGGAACAAAATCTGACCTTCCCTCCAAAGATAGAAGAAGGGCTAGGTTTTTAACTGAGGTTGGTGTTTTAGGATCTGCGGCTGGAAAGTGAGGCTGAGAGTGGGTTTGCCCTCCTGCTGTAGAATGTGCACTTGTGAAGAGAGCACAGGGCGGAGGGACTTGAGAACCACAGATACAAAAGCAAACAGGATTGCAGACAGGAAGTGGGATCTGAAGAAGTGACAGAAGGTGACTGGACAATCAGTGGAGGTGTGTCATCGTGGGGACGGTTCTTACAGACCGTTGGGGTTAGGAGTTCTCTTCACAGTAACCTGGCCCTGCTGTGAATTAGGGCTATCCACTTCCCCTAAAGAGAGGTTTCTCCAATATTCATGGCATTACGGTTGATTGTTATCACTGGTGGAAATAAGAGTTTTTAAATAAAGGGAAAAATACAATAAGATCACAAGTATTAGCTAAGCAAGATGGAACTATGTTTTATTATAAAAAAAGAGTAACATTAATTTGCCAAAAGAAAATTGAACCCATCAACTTGTATTGGGTATGTATAAAGACTTCTAGTTATCTTTCAGTATTTTTTTTCTATTTTCTCACTGGCCTCTCTACCTACCTACATTGAAAAAAAAAAATTCATGCATGCATTTGTTTATGATTTACTCAGTAATATGTATTGTTTGCCTAATATGTGTTGGACACTAGGTATATAATAGCTCACAAAATTGCATTGAGCTTTCAAAGAATAATTTTAATTTCCTATAACAGATATTCAGCTAATTTCATCTTTTATTCTTTCTTTTCCTAAAAACAATTGTTTTTATAGAACTCAGTTCCATTAAGCTGAGACTCTCTCTTTTTGGGAAAAGGAGAGTAAATAAAAAGTCTCTCCATTGCAGTAAAACTGGCACTTTGTGTACATTTATCCTCAAAGTAGGCAGGAATTTATAATCTGTTCCTTAGGAATATTCAGAAATAATTGGAAAATCACCCTCACTTATCTTTGCTTTTGACAAGAGTTTGTTTGTAATATCCTCATTTGCCCTGTTCAGTTGGCCTCGGATTTCAAAATTCAGTACCTACACTCTTAAGAGTAACTCTTCCCAGCCTCTATTCATGCCAATTTCTTTCAACACTTACCTAACCTGTGGATAGTAAGGTTGCATTAAATTATTCTCAATTTTATCTTTAATATGGTCAGCAGGCAGTATTTTCTGCAAAAGGCATTTACTCCTAACTAAAAGGAGAAGAAAGCTAACTCTAGCTTCCTGTGGGCCCTGTCCCTTGTGAATTCCAAGAAGGAGAAAAAGGTTAATTGCTAACAGTTCTGTGCATGTGTCACTTACAACTTACCACTGGATTCCTTCAGTCTAACACCCTTTCAGCAGTAGCATTTAGCACACTGAGACCAGACCAAGTTTTTTATTGCTTACTTCAATAAGATACAGGGTGAGTTTTAAAAAGGCGATCTTTAAGATTTATCTGTGTACTCTACAATAAGAGTTCAGTAATTCCTTTAATCCATGTTGTCATCTCCCTTGGCCTTTTGCTTTACTTTACTCTTTTAACATTACACCTTATTTTAATAGCAGTTATCAGAATCCATATACTAATTCAAACTAACAAGAACTCTAGTATGCGCCTAGTATGAGTAAGGTACTGAACCAGGTACTCATATTATACTTAGTAATTATACCATATTTCACAGGCAAATAAACTGTTTTCATAACCATACTTTATCTACAATTTATACTTTAAAAGATCTCTGACAACAAATCAAAGGGGTTAATTGGATAAATTTTTCTTAAGAGGAAAGTATAGTCTTATAACCTCCCTTAACACTAGTTGAAGCAGTGGACATAAAAACTTGCAAACGTACCGCAGAAATAATTTAAATTTAGTGAACAGGATCAATAAAAGTAAAGGCCAGGCTTTAAATAGAATTCGTGGATCCAAAGTTTCTTCTGGAAACTTTAAAACTATATTTATATTTATTGATTGATCAATCAATCAATCGACCTGTCTGTCTGCCTATCTCATATCTATCTGTAAATATCTGTAGATATATTCTTAAACACACTTAGTTCTTAATGTATTTAATTTTCCACTTCAAGAACCACTACATACAGACTCCATTTCCAGGATGTTTTGGGTTACAGCAACAGCATCCCCTTGAAATTTCACAAAATCTTCCACACCTATGATATCTCTAGATAACCACCAAAAGAGAGCTGAGCACTTCAACACTTGAAAACAGTAAAAATCATTCCCACCCTAAAAGTAAATCAACAGAATCATTTGTTCTTATTTCACAAACATATCCAAAAATGGAACCTCTATGTATCATGTGGTTCATCCTGTATCTAAAATAATTGCCATCTTTAGCATCATACACTTGGTATAATTTTTCAACTCAGGGGTTTCTTAGAAATCCACTCATCCATTATTTCTGCAACTGCCTTCCAAAAAATATTCATGTACTTAAACATGTTAATAGGTGTTTAAGGGAACAATGTTTGTGTTCAGATAAAATTTGAAAATTTTTTCTGGGAGCTTGTGGTGCACATTTTAGCAGTAATAAGGCTGAGAAGATCTGCTGTTGAAAAAAAAACAAGGGGGGAGTTTACATTTTACTCTCTAAATATATTTGTACTTTTTATTATTTTATATAAAAATATTGTTTTATACAAAAATATTGCATGCTACTTGTATAATAAATGATGAAATAGATCTCAGAGAAAGTGAAGAAAGAGACATGGGGAAAGATGTGATCGGTCCCAATGAGGAATGTAAATTTAAAAATTAAGTGATATGTCTTATGAGCATTTCTACCAAGTTTTATAATGTAAGGTGCTATATATCTCTTCTTTGATGTCCTTAAGAATCACATTTCTTGTCAGGCAAGAGAAAGAAGAAAGGAAAGAAGAAGGAAAGGAGGGATGAAGGGAGAAAGGAACTAAGTTTGTCTAACCCTGTGCTTCCAACATTTATTTGACAGTAGAACGCTTTTCTTTCAAAGAATATTTGTAAACACTAGAGATATGCTGGCAAATGCTTAATAACCAGCTCTTGGGAAAGGGAGAGGGCCTGGTCTGTAGCACTTGTCCATTTCCATGGTGTAAATAATCCCGACCATGGCCAGTAACAAACTGCCAATACGACATCACTGGCTCCCAAGCTTCCGGCTCTAGCCCACCACTGCCAGTGTTCTTTGGAACAGAGTTTTAGAAATGTTGAGCTTGTGTATCTTACCCTTCTTCTCAGTCTTCACTCCTGTATACATATGTGCTTCAAAGATGAAAAAAACTAAGACCCGAAGAGATTATGTGACTGTTCAAACTACACAGCTACTCATCTTTACTGGTATCTAAACTAATTTCTAAATTAAAAGATGATCCCATACTATCTAAAGTAAAAATTCAGCTATATGAAAAAGAAGCATAGTACTGTAGAGTCAGTGATAAGGAAGGCCCTTACCTCATAAATATAAAATGCATATTGATGTCTTTTAGCTGCTCACCTCCTCTGCCTGGAGTTAGCATAACTTGGATAATATGTATGTATTACCAATATCTTCTAAAAGTAATAAGAAATTTGAGCCCATTTGTTCATAAATATTTTCAAATCCTTAATCAAAAAAGGTTGCATAAGAATTTAAAATATTATTATAAAGTCATTCAAGTCTTAAGATCTCTTGGATCTTTGTCTCACCCAGAGGTAACTCTCTAAGATTAGAGAACACACCTTACTTAGAAAAAAAGAAAAGTTCACTCTTACTTATTTTACTATTTTTTTTGTTCAGACTTCTCCTTCTAGCCCATAATTTATCTTGAATTTTTTACTTGACTTATCATATTTTCAAAAGATAAGGATTTGTTGAGATACATGCTTTTAAAACAGAATTGTTTTTTATGTGAATCTATACATATATATCAATAAATTTATTTTTGTTTGTTCAATGTGATGCTACTTCCTTAGGTTCAAAGATGATAATATGAATGTATTTATTGTTATCCTTTGTGGCAGAAAAGTGTCTGTGAGCACTTCTCTAAAAGGATTTGTCATATAAATCCCAGGCTCTTCCCTGCTGGATTTTACTAATCTCAGACAAGTCCTTTAATCTCTTATAACCTTGATTTTCCTATTCATAAAAAAGAATAGAATAACAGTAATCTATATTTCATGGGGAAGTTGGTCTCAAATACATAGATTGTGAGAATTGATCATTAAGTTTGTGAATTTCACCCTAGCTTTTGGCCATTTTACAACATGTTGACTGTTTCACCAAGAGCTTGGTGGGAAAAAGAGCAAGGATTAAAATTTGTTTTCTTTAAATTATCTCTAGATTGAAATCATTCAGATTCTCCTGGCTTCTTGTTAAGAATGGAAGCCAAGAGTTAGCAGTAGTGGATAGTCAGTATCTTGTAAGTATAATAACAGACTTGTCTTGCCACTATAATTATTTAATAAGCAGCATCAACCAAAGGACAGTTTTAAAAATAAGGACCTTACAAACTCAATAAGCCACAGATACAAGATGAAAAGGAAGAAAGAAGTTTAAGAAAAGTAGAAAGAATTAAGATAAATGGAGCTCCCTGCTTGGCTAGGGCACTTTCCTGGGCTGAACCACGCTTTCCATCTCAGGTATACAATAACTAACATTCATTCTGTAATGATGCATATCTGATTTTTTCAGACATTCTAATGAAATTCTGCAAACTTTCAGTTTTTTAACTTGAAATCTACCTCTACCTCCAAGTTTCTCTGTGGCTGCAAAGTGATTGGTTCCTTTGACAATGCACATGCATCATTCAAGAAGACAATTTCCTCATAGGTATCCTAAGCTCTGTTGGAAAATTCCAAACAAACAGGTAACTACAGGTCAAATTAGTGCTCCTAGGATTGGAACCAGTGATCCTTATTCATTGCTCCATCCAAGTCTACTAAAGTCAGTTCATCAAGCAGCTTGTGAGTGCAACTACTTTATAAGAGAGACTTTGCTAAAAATCCTGAAAATGGTGTTATATGAAAAAGAAGAAAATTGTAACTAATATTTAAATAGGACTTTACCCAGTGTTTTCCCCATGTTATCTCACTTGATCCTCACAATAATGCCCATAAGGTGTATTATCCCAATTTTATGGATTAAAAAGCTGAAGTTTTAAGAAGTTGACTTCTTTAAATCAATAGAAGACTGTCAGGGAAAACTGTTGAGATTCAAATACCAAATCCTGTGCACCTTCCATACTGCATTAACTCTTAGAAATGAACTTGACTTTTGCTCCTATACTCAACTAATTACTGATGCCAGCTAGTCCCCCAATCCTGAGGAACCAGCAAAGGTCAAGGAAATAGTTGCCTCTACATATTTGCAATAGGCCTGTGACATACAAATGCAATGGTAATAAGGCCGTATACCAAAGAGCCCTTCCTCTGTAAATGGACAATACAAGGTGCAAATCCTGGCTGCAATGCTTACTTGAACAAATTATCTAACATCTTAGAATCTCGGATTTCTCATTTGTACAATAGGAATAATGATAGCACTTGACTTATAGCATTGTTGTGAGGATTAAATGGGGCTAAACACAACAAGCACTTACCACATAGCAAGCATTCAATAAATATTAGCTTTAAAAATACGTAGATTTATGTGGCTATATGGTCTCCTTTAGACTATATAGCCTATACCTGACTAGGAGAATCAATCAGACTTAAAACTCTGTCCATCCAGCTGAGGTAACCAATTAGATACATATGAAAATTCCATAGTCACTACCACCTCTGATACCAAAAATACTATTGGTAAACAGTATTAAACTATTTAAAAGTATACAGTATAGATTATATAAAAATAAAAATAAAAATATATATCATATTCAGTGCAAGAGATTGAATTTAAACATGATCTCTAAGACTCAAAAATTTGATGACTCCATGATAACTTGGTACTGGTTATTGGTATAATGAGTTTACCAAAGGCAATTACTCAGTTTCATTATATTGCCTTTTAACCTCTTAACAAAAATCTAGTCTAAAATTAAAATTAAAGGTATTCAACTCAAGATACACACACAATGTTTACATAAGGCCCATCACTTGGGCCTTAACTGTTCACTCCTGTCTGCAAAAATCTAAAAGCCACTCAGGCCACCAACTTAATTATATCCAGGATGCGCACCAGAGGTGAAAAGCCTCCTAGAACTGTTTTTCAATCATCATCTCTCCAACTGAGCTGGACTAGTGACACTAAAACCAGCAATTAAAAGCCTCAAGTTTAGAAATACATTGTTTCCCAAGTCTCCAAATGGCAAAGGTTAAGTGAATTATGTGGAGATAATTCGCCAAAGTCCCAAGGGAGGGTCCTGCTAACTTCACATTGCTGGCTGTTTCACTCTTTTTTCTTCTCAACTGATATGCTTCTTGTCATGGTGCTGCCAATGCGAACGGCAGGAAAATAAGAAAAGTTGCAGATGGGGAAAATAAAACCCCTTCAATGTGTTTTGCAAGGGGAAGTCATGTGATTAGCACATTCAGTGTTTCTGTAACACAGAAAGCTGTCTCCTCTAGCTATTTTCAAGAATAATTGTGAGTAAATTTACACTCACCTCATATTAAAAATATGTGAAGTCTTTACTGTGTTGCTTTGCTACTTAAATTGGATGGCGTCGCTGGGCATCTTACTGTGTGAGACTATAATGGGACTGGCAACTCTCCTCCAGGCTGAATTAGAACCACCCATTACACCTCGAGTTGTGTGGTAACACCTCCACAGTGTTTCCAATTAACTTTGTAAGTTTTTAATCAGTGACAAATGCATCTTTGTAAATTCAATTTACCTTTTATTGCAGCGCTATAAACTGTCTTGCAGCATTCCGATACGTTGTGAACATTTTACTTGCTACTGACATAAGACAGCTGTTGGACCTACAACAAAGGCTAAGCTTTATGAGTTACCTGAATTAGGATGTAGGTGAAGTAATTAAACCCCAAAGAGAAAGAGGGGGAAAATAGATAGCCCTCCATGATCCACATATACCGATAGGTAGGCAAGGACTCCTGAAGCAACTCTGAAGCTGAAACGTTCAAGATTAAAATCCCAGAAACTCCCTTCTGGTTTAAACTCACAATATGTTGAAAGAGGTAGATAAGTGAAAAGGTCAGGCACATTTTATTAATAAATCCATACAGCTATTTGTTTTTCTTTTTAATCAGATTCAAATGCATCCTGTTAAAGAGCCGTGGGTGATTAGATCATAAATCTGCATGACCTTGAAGATGATGAAGGAAATGCTTCTCTGTAAAGTGATCATCATGCTGCCAGTTCCATCATTTACACATTTTTACAGGTGCAAGGAAAAGGTTTAATTTCAGATTGCTTGCAAAAATCACTCAAAATAAAATATTATTTTATAAGATCTCCAGATAATAAAGTAAATGAGCTAAATGCACTACTTGAAAGTGTATTTTTATTTTTGTTTCTATCTTGGCTCCTAACATCTACAAAAAGAAAAAACTAAGAGGAAAGAGTAGTATAGGTGTTTGCCTCACTGTACTTACTCTAGGAGTCTAGCTTAGGTTTTCTTTTGTTTGCATGTTATTAATGACACATTATTAACTCATTGCCCCTTGTAGCATATTACTTACAATTATTAACTAATTATAAGTAATATGGTCATAAGACATATCTTTTGTTACATATTTAATCAAAAGTCTGCATTTTATATATAGGCAGCAAATTTATGGATGACATTTACGAATTTTTCCTAAAATACTGAAGAATTCTTTTCGTCTTGCTTTCAGATTTATCACCCAACCATAAGACATTTGACATTCAAGTTGTAGATGTGAGTCTTGCTATTTTCACATTGAAAATATTATAAATGTTATAATTTGTCAACAGTTTTTAGACCCTAACATTAGCTAATTCATTAATTCATTCATTTATTCATCAAGCATATTAAGTGTCTAATATCTGCCAGGGATAAATAGTGAATAAAAATGTAGCCCCTCTCCTGAAGATCAAAGATTATAAATACAAGAAAAATTTCAGACCTATATTTATATATTGCTTACTTCACACCTCTATTTAGACTTTATATAGTTTTAAAAATCAGCCATAAACTAAAACTTTTTATTAAATCTGTACATTGTTATCATTTCTAAACCATAGGCTTGGCTTTCTTTGACCTTTTCTGAAGGGCATACTCTTTGAATGCTGTTTTGATTCTTCTGTATGTATCACAGAGCCTTATGATAGCTTATGAATTCTTTATAATACATACACAAACTAGTCAAAATACAGCTTTGATTTTCATAACCCTATTTTTCTCCATTCTTTATTACATGTATTAAAGAAATAAGAAAATGCTTGACAGGTTACTATATAGCTACTTTAGGATGCAGGAATTAGAAATGAAAAGCACCCTTTTAAATTCCTATAAACTGGTCATCAGTTTCTCACTATTTCCTCTGGGTGCTCAGAAAAATATGATCGGCTGAAGGAGTGGAGTTTCAGCAGACGATACTGAATTTGTGTTCTTTATCCCACATTGTGCTGTTCAACCAGTGGAAGGAATACTCTGATGGCAATCTTGTGACTTCCAGGACAAAAGGAATCAGTGCCCTGCCACAGCCCAGAAATTAGAGAGGCCTTTGAGAGGATACCAAGCCTTCCCCATCTCTGTTCTCTGCGTAACACTCACAAAAACAACCCAAGCACCTTGCCAAATGGATGGAGAGAGAGGTGGCCTCCCAGCACTCAGGCTCTCATAATTATTTCCCAGGATCTCATCTGACATCTCACCTCAATGTGACAGCAGAATATGCCTTAAAAATGGGGTAAATCAGAAGTGAGAATCAAAAGCTTTAGAGAAGTGCCTGTGTATAAGTGGCTAAGCTGTATGAAGATACCACTTATTAAGAGCATGAAATTTGCAGGCACTGAGTTTGTCACAAAAACCCCATGTGATGGATGAGAAAGCTGAATCTCAGGGGTTTTCCTGGAGTTACAAAACTTTGGAACTGGAATTCAAACCCATGTTGGCCAGCTCCAAAGCCTACCTTCTTTTTTTTTTTTTTTTTTGACACAGAGTTTCGCCCTGTCGCCCAGGCTAGAGCGCAGTGGGGCGTTCTCAGCTCACTGCAAGCTCCTCCTCCTGGGTTCACGCCATTCTCCTGCCTCAGCCTCCTGAGTAGCTGGGACTACAGGCGCTCGCCACCACGCCCAGCTAATTTTTTTGTATTTTTAGTGGAGACGGGGCTTCACAAAGCCTACCCTCTTAACCACTGCACCACTTTGCCTCTCAGATGCCAACAGGTCATGCTATCTCTGAAGCCTAAATCCTTATTCTTTAAAACATGAAGCTTAAAATCTATGGCTTGCCTCTTTAGTAACAAAGTTTATACCCTCAGAAACCCATCCATAAGTGAAAACTAAATAACTACTGTTATATTTCAATTCTATTTCTTTTACTTTATGCTGGCCAGCTATGTTTGATAGAGACTATTCCCACCATCGTAACTATACATTGAAATTGAAGATCCTCTCTAAAATAGCAAAATCTGCCCTATCTTGATTGCAAAATGTGTTTCTATTTTAGAAAAGTAGATGAATCCCTCCCCTCCCCTAATTGTGTCAATTTTAACCATTTTAGAGCCAAAGCCACTTTACCACAATTTATGTTAAGCTTTTTTAATAAATGTCTTCTAATAATGGCTCTTGCATAAGAAGGATTTTATAGTATTGTATGTGATATGTAAATTGTTTCCACAAAAACAAATTTAAAAGAAGGTTTGTACATATTCTGCATTATTTAGTGATATAGGACTCTAGCTCTTGAAGTAATTAATTAGGGATCATTGGGAATTATCATTTTGGATCCTGGTCAGGGAACATTTTAAAAATCAATGAATATTGGAGACTTCACTTTCTTCACACCCAAAAGGAAAAAAAAAGATTAAAAACAAATTCCTTGGGTATTGTCAGGCATTCTCAGCACACTCACATCTGGTACCATCTGCAACAGCTCAATCAATAGAGAAGAGTAATGTAATAATTGCTACAACATTTTTTGTAATTCCTCGTGGTGGCAACAGCATTTCAATAATATTCACGGAGACTATTTATGATGCTTAAGGTAAGAGGTTTCTACCATGTGCAGAATAATAAAACTCAGCAGATATTTAACCCTTAGTGTGAAAAACCTTTAGTGAAAGTAAAGAAGCAGTTAAGCTTAAACCAAAGTCATCAAACATTCTCTGTGCCAGACAATAGTCACAGCAGGTTCAGCCACAGGGCATTTGAATAAACAAAATAGTTTTTGATGGCTGTTAATTAATACGGAACCAACTGAATAAAATATGGTATATCCACAGTTGAAGATTATGCAATTGTTAAAATGAACAAAAACTGAAGAAGCTCATTGTGATATAAAAAATTCCGAGGTATTTTGTTGAGTAAACAAAGCAAAACACAGAATACTGTGTCTAGGAGGCTATCTTTTCTGTAAAAAGAGAGGAAAATTACAAATCTACATTTGTATTTACTTCTATATGCTTAAGGAAACTCTGGAGACTATATCTAAAATGAGGGGATGGATATCCCATTCTCCATGACATGCTCATTTCACATTATATGCCTGTATAAAAACATTTCATGTACCCTACAAATATATATACTATGTATCCAAAAAAATTAAAAATTAAAATAGTAATAATAAATATATATAACTATAAAGTTTTTACCTGAGTGTATGTGTGGTGGTTGAGGGCACTGGAGTGGCTGGACGACATGAATGAGCACAAGATGCTTATATATATGTATATATATATAACATATGTAATTGTTGAAATATATTAGTGTATTACTTATTTAATGAATTAAATTAAAAGTTGTTTAAGTAATGTACCTATTATCAACAGGAGCTAGTGAAATAAATACGGTACATTAATAGAGTGGAATACTACGTGGCCATTAAACAATAAGGAAGCTCTTTATGTATGGATGCAGAAAGATCTCTCAGATGTGTTATTTTGTTTAAAAGAAAATCAGAATGTGCTACCATACCTTAATGTGCTACCATCTTAGTGGAAGGAAGAGGACCATCACTGTGTGTTTGCTTGCATAGAACTCTCTCCAAAGGGTGGTTGGTTGTGTAGAGGGGAGCCGCTTTGTGGTCTGGCTTGGGAGTGGAAGGGAGACTTTTCACTGCCTTTTCTGCTTTATTCTTACCCACTTCAACATATTATCTTTTCATTAAAAATAAAACTCAAGCACTTTTAGATCATTTTTAAAACAGTAATTATAATTACTGGGTTTTTTTTCTAGGGAAAGAAAAGAATGAATCAATAAATCCAACTCAGAATTAGAGAAAGGAAGAAAACCAAGCCTTCTTGAAGTTTAAGCTATGTAAGTCAACCCTTGAATGAGATCTAATTTATCAAACTATCTAATTCATGAAACTACTACTCCAACTGCAACTGCTAATATTTTTTATTTTTACTCCGCTCATTTGACTGCAATGTATTGCCATTAATTCAAACTTAGCTTAATAAAATTAACAGGATTTATTTCTTCCCAGATATATAAACAACTGTCATGTTGTCTTTCACCAGCTCCACCCTCCACTCCAAGAAAGGAAAACTAAATGGATTGAGATTGAGTAATTTAAGTTTTGCCTGGTTCATTATCAGTTTCAAATAATTTATGCATTTTAAGCAGCTGCTTTTCTTCTCCTTATGTGTCACTCATGCAAATTAGCAAGACCTCAAAGAAACTAGCCTATAACAAACCAATTTTTAAACTAAGTATTTTACAGGGTTATCTTTCCCTGTCCAGATGTTAACAGTGTAAAGCACCCACATTTCTACATTGTAGTGGAAAGATTATGAGCGTAAACACATCTAGGGCTTAATCTTGACTCTGCCACTTAGAAGCCACATGTCCTTGGACAAATAATTTAACCTCTTTGAGCCTCAGTTTTCCTTACCTGTAAAATGGGAATGGGAATACCTCTTCACAAGGCTGTCATGTGAATCATATAAAATATATTAAAGTGCTTAGTAGCATCCCTGATACTAGGGTGACCAAAAGTCCTGGTTTGTCTGAGACTCTTAAGTTTCATTTAGCAACACAAGTCCTAGGAAAACTCTCAGTCCCAGACAAACCAAAACAGCTAGTCAATGTATCTGGTACACATGAAATATTCAATGGAATATCCAATGAAGTGATCTTCAAACGGAAATTCTGAGTGCACGGACCAGGGAGGGCAATAGTGTCCACAGTAAATTGCTTTTATTGCTATTACGGTGAAAGATACAAAAGGACACAAAAAATTCTGCAACTTTTAGGCAATGGTAGCACAAGATAAGCAGGGAGAAGTAACTTGTCTTTGGAGCCAGATGGCCTAAATTTTAGTTCTGGTTCTCTTGAACCAGAATGACCAACTCTCTCACTGGCCTCAGTGCCACTGGCCCTTGGTTTCATCATGGATAAATGAGAAGTTTAGACCTGCTCTTTCCTACTCTAAAATTCGATTTCAGGAATAAGATTCTCAAATGACGTGAGAAATTCTTCAACACCCCCAGAAGCAGACGAAAAAGGTCAACATCCCTTTGTCTTGTCAGCCCCTCCCATACTGTGGGCACTAGAACATTAGCTACTCTTTGAAAAACATTTCACTAAGTAGGAACAAGGTGAAGAAGACCCATCCATGCCCTTCACTCACGTATCACAGAGTCAGACCATTTTTGCCAGCCAGAATCTGAAAAAGCTCTAGCAAGAAGTGGTTACCAGTTGGGCCTGAAAGTTGGGTAAAAAGTTAGCAGGCAACTGAGTAACTGAGGACAGAGGCAACTGCCTGAAGGAGGGAGAACGCTAGTCATCTAGAATCCTACTGCACTGGGTTTGGTGAAAGCAGATAAGAAGAAATATTCTGGAATGCTATTTTACGAGGGTCCATAGCAATATCATCGGGATTTCCAAGGGGGGAAGAAAGCGGAGGTCTTGAAAAATGAGGAGAAGAAAAGAGATGAGAACCTGAAGTGGCAAAAGAGTAGCAGCGGCAAGGAAAGTTTTCTATAGTAAAGAGGGGAGATTTGAACATGTTTGTAAATATATGAAAAATTAGCAGCAGAAAGAGAGCAGAGTTAGAAAGGTACACTTAGGGGAGTAAGGAACTTTCTTCTTTCTAGACCTTAGGTACAGGAAGAAAAGAAAATTTCAGAGAAGCTGAAAATGGTAGAATTTGGACTTGGTCTCAAAAGAGTAAAATAACATGCAATGCCTTCTTCCAGCTAATTTTATTATCACCTCAGTGTTGAATTGTCTTCATGTTCACGTACTAAGGACAGTGGTGCTTAATTAATGGGATGGAATACTAACAATGTTTTGGTTAAATCAAGCTTTGTTGAAGATTTCAAACAAATTCTGCTTTGTTCCAACTCTGATTTTGAATTTTATAAAAAATAGATTAGTCTACTCTCCCTTCTTGGCAATGAAAGTGTAAACACTGACTTTTAAAAAAAAATAGCCTATATATGGATTTTTTTTTTGAGACGGAGTCTCGCTCTGTCACCCAGGCTGGAGGCTGGAGTGCAGTGGCGCAATCTCCGATCACTGCAAGCTCCGCCTCCCGGGTTCACGCCATTATCCTGCCTCAGCGGCCGAGTAGCTGGGACTACAGGCGCCCGCCACCACGCCCGGCTAATTTTTTGTATTTTTTTAGTAGAGACGGGGTTTCACTATGTTAGCCAGGATGGCCTCAATCTCCTGACCTCGTGATCCGCCCGCCTCGGCCTCCCAAACTGCTGGGATTACAGGCGTGAGCCACCGTGCCCGGCCTGGATTTTTAAACAAAATGTATTTTATGAAAAAAGCTTAATTATAGAAGACATAGAAAATAAAGACACATGTAAAGATTAAAATTTTTCACATAGCACACAACACAAACACTATTATTTCGGGGTTAGTATTTCCTTCTAGTTTTTTTTCTAGACTTTTTTTTACAGTTATGGTAGTATGCAAATAATGTCACAGTTAGCTTTTTCGTTTCACTTACTCATAGAAACAGAAATTTTCTCAGATTACTGAGAGGTGACAGCATGCTGGCAGCCCTCACTCGCTCTCGGTGCCTCCTCGGCCTCGTCGCCCACTCTGGCTTGAGGAGCCCTTCAGCCCGCCGCTGCACTGTGGGAGGCCGTCTCTGGGCTGGCCGAGGCCGGAGCCGGCTCCCTCTGCTTGACAGGAGGTGTGGAGGGAGACGCGCGGGCAGGAACCCGGGCTGCGCGCGGCGCTGGCGCGCCAGCGCGAGTTCCGGGTGGGTGCGGGCTGGGCAGGCTCCACACTCGGAGCGGCAGGCTGGCACCGCCGCTCGGGGCTGTGAGAGGCTTAGCACTCGGGCCAGCAGCTGCGGAGGGTGGGCTGGTTCCCCCAGCACTGCCGGCCCACCCGCGCTGCGCTCGAATTCTCGCCAGGCCTCAGCCGCCTGCCCGCGGGGCAGGGCTGGGGACCTGCAGCCCGCCATGCCCAAGCCCCGCCCCCCGTGGGCTCCCGCGCCGCCTGAGCCCGAGCCTCCTCTACGGGCGCCGCCCTCTGCTCTGCAGCACCCGGTCCCATCGACCGCCCAAGGGCTGAGGAGTGCGGGTGCGCAGCGCGGGACTGGCGGGCAGCTCGCCTGCCGTCCCAGCGCGCGATCCACTAGGCGAAGCCAGCTGAGCTCCTGAGTCAGGTAGGGACTTGGAGAACTTTTGTGTCTAGCTGGAGGGTTGTGTATGAGCCAATCAGCACTCTGTCTAGCTCGGGGTTTGTGGATGCACCACTCAGCACTCTGTATCTAGCTAATCTGGTGGGGACTTGGAGAACTTTTATGTCTACCTAGAGGATTGTAAATGCACCACTCAGCACTCTGTATCTAGCTAATCTGGTGGGGACTTGGAAACTTTTATGTCTAGCACGAGGATTGTATATGCACCAATCAGCACTGTGTCTAGCGCAAGATTTGTAAATGCACCAATCAGTGCTCTGTGTCTAGCTCATCTAGTGGGGACTTGGAGAACTTTTGTCTCTAGCTAAAGGTTCGTAAATGCACCAATCAGCACCCTGTCAAAAGGGACCAATCAGCTCTCTGTAAAATGGACCAGTCAGCAGGATGTGGGTGGGGTCAGATAAGGGAATAAAAGCAGGCTGCCAGCGCTCCAGCGGCGTCCTGCTAGGGTCCATTTCTGCACCGTGGAAGCTTGGTTCTTTCGCTCTTTGCAGTAAATCTTGCTGCTGCTGACTCTTTGGATCCGCATTGCCTTTATGAGCTGTAACACTCACCGCGAAGGTCTGCAGCTTCACTCCTGAAGCCATCAAGACCACGAACCCACCAGAAGGAAGAAACTCTGAACATGTCAGAACATCAAAAGGAACAAACTCCAGACACACTATCTTTAAGAACTAACACTCACTGCAAGGGTCCGCGGCTTCATTCTTGAAGTCAGTGAGACCAAGAACCCACCAATTCCGTACACATTACTACAACTTTTTATAAGACTTTGCCTACATGAAGCATTTTAATATCTGCATTCCATGATGAGGCTATACCATACATTATTTAGCCACACACCTATTTGGTCATTTGGGTTGTTTTTAATTTTTCACTATTATATATAATGCAGCAATGTGCAACACTGTGCACAAAAGGAGTTTTCTAGTTTATTTTGAATCATTTTCTCAACTTTGATTTCCATAAATGTAATTATTTTTAAAGAGATTTGTTGAGTATTATTTACTTACCACATAATTCACCCATTTTTAGGGTATAATTAGATGTGTTTTTTGTATATTCACAGATACATGAAACCATCACCAAAGTCAATTTTGAAATATGTTTATTATCTCCAAAAGAAACCCAGTACTCTTTAGCTATCACTTCCCTACCCTTTTCTCCCCTTCCCACCACCCCTACCAATAGTCTGCATTCTGTCTCCATAGATTTCCCTGTTGTAGATGTTTTATATTAATAGACTCATGTAATATGTGGTCTTATGTAACTAATTTCTCTCACTTAGTATGATGTTTCCAAGGCTCATCCACGTTGTAGCCTTCAATACTTCATTCCCTTCTATAGGCAAATAATATTCCACTGTAGGGATATATACTACATTTTGTTTATCCATTTGTCAGTTGATGGACATTTGGGTTGTTTCCACCCATTACTATTATGAATATGCTAGTAGAAAGATTTTTGCAGAAGTTTCTATGTGGACATACATTTTCATTTTTGTTGGATGTATACCTAGAAATGGAATTTCTAGGACATAGGACTAGAAATGGAATTTTTACTTCTAAGAGTTTAGACAGTGCAGTCTCTTAATATGTATCTCCAAATGCTCTTCGGAAGTGTTTTGAATTGAGTTTTCATTCTGATTAAAGACCTTGTTGCTGTTCTTGGTCAGTTGGTTCTCGAGAAGCAATGATGTCACAAAGTAAAACCCTAGGATATTGCTGTACAAGGGAAACAAAATATGAGTCATGTGTAATTTTAAATTTTCTAATAGCCTCATTTTTAAAAGTAACAAGAAACAGGTAAATGAATTTTAATAATATGTTTTATTGGACCCAACATATCTAAAATGTTATCTTTACAACCTGGAATTAATATAGTACTTTGTTTGTTTGTTTTGAGACAGAGTTTCGCTTTTGTTGCCCAGGCTAGAGTGCAGTAGCGCGATCTTGGCTCACTGCAACCTCTGCCTCCCGGTTCAAGGGATTCTCCTGCCTCAGCCTGCCAAGTAGCTGGGATTACAGGCATGTGCTACCACATCTGGCTAATTTTTGTATTTTTAGTAGATGTGGGGTTTCACCATGTTGGCCAGGCTGGTCTTGAATTCCTGACCTCAGGTAATCCACCTGCCTTGGCCTCCCAAAGTCCTGGGATTACAGGAGTGAGCCACCATGCCCAGCCAATATAATACTTTTTAATGAACTATTTTATATTCTATTTTATTCACATTCCATTTCTGAAATCCACTATGTATTTTACACATAAGCATATCTCAATTTGAACTAATCACATTTCAAATGCTGTATGGCTGATGGCTACTATATTGGAGAGTGCAGATTTAGGAGTTTGACTGACTATATTTTCTTCGGAAGATAGTGGAAAGTTACTTTTTAAAACATAGCCTCACAATTATTTCCCCTTATGTTTCTCTAATAAAAAAAAAGCATGAACAAAATTTAGCTAACTGAAGATTCCTCCTAGATAAAGAATGGTTAAGTGCTTATTGCGTTTGTGCACTACTTTATATTTTTACCTGATGGACAACAATGTATAATGTGTCAAAAAAAAGTCAATTTTAAAATATCCACTCTTTTATTCGAGTTAACTCGGACAGACCCTGGAGCTGTTTTTCTTTCTTGAATCTACATAATTGTGCTGATGCTAAACACTAATGCTAACATTCCCCAAATTGGTGAATAATTTTCTTTATTGGGTCTTTAATGGTGAAATAAACAGGAAAGAAGAAAAGGCAAGAAATAAATTTTACTGTGCTATGCTGGGGAAAACCATGTTTTCCAATTTATTCTTCACACAACAAAACCTATTTGATCTGGGATCCCATATAATCCCAGGACACAACAATCCTTCTCTGTTGTATGGCAACTTCCTGCCATGCATAATTATTTTGCAAAAGCATATCAGGTCAGAGATGAAGCAAAGAATGGGGGAAAGAGTCCATGGTGACCTCAGGCAGATTTTTTTACTACTACAAATCAGTTGGATAGTTATTACCACCTGGCGCTGCTAATGAGTCTAGTCGGGAAAACAAAGCTGCTAAGCATTCCACAGCAGACTGCACTGCAGTCCAGGACTGGGGGAGTCTTTTGGGGTCTGCTGAGCGTCTGAAAATACATTTTAAGGTGTTTTGGCTATTATAGAAATCAAACTTCTTAGTTTCTTATTTTTAAAAGAAATATATTGCTAAAAAGCATTATCTGTTGTTGATTCTTTTGTACTTCTGCAAACTATTTTTCTGTATTCATAACATAATTCTAAAATCTTAAGTGTATCTTATGCATTAAAATTTTTTATTCATAGTATTTTCAGATGAAGTAGACCATCTCTTCCAGGAAAATGTTTCCACTACTAATTCAAATTGCCCTTAAGCAACCTAAATAAAGAGACCATATAGTGCAGTCATTCAGAACAGGAAATTGGATGTCAAAGAGTTCTGGATTCAAATTTGAGCTCCACTACTTACCAGCCCTGTGACCTGAAGCAAGTTACTTTTCTGTGCAAGATCTCTCTACTGAAAATAGAAATAATGAGAGTTATTTTAAGAATGAAATCAGATAATGAATGTATGGTGCTTAGCAGAATGCCTGTCACTACTATTTTGTTGTGTTCTTTTTGTTGTTTTATTACCTCCATCTCATGAATTTCAAGCCTTAACAGCATAGAGAATAGCTGTTCTATCCAGGGCATAGAAAATTATCAAGCATCAATTATTATGTTGCTCAGCTGCTATGTTGTATAAAAGGAAAGCACGGCTATCCCACAAGTTGTGAGAACTAGGGAAAAGAGAACTGGAGTGATGGGAAGAGGAAGCAGTAGGAAACATGAAAGTCACTTAATTACCAAGAAGATGTTTTACTAATATATCTCACATGTTGTTAATTAATTCAGTGTATACTTATTGCACACTAACTATATGCAAAACACTGTGCTAGGTGCCAGAGTGTTCTGTAGTTACAAAGATCAGACATGTTACCTGCCTTCAATAATCGTAAAGCCCAGCAGAGTGGTTGCCTTCGTTATATCTGTACTACGTTGCCTCGTAGTCACTGACTTGCTTATCAGCCTTAGTCTATTGATTATGAGAAGGTACACTGTCATCCACATTTGTACCTCCGCACTTAGCACAATATCTTGCTCCTAGAAAGTATGCAATAAATGTTTATGGAAGTAAATTCTTATCATGAAGGAGAGAATCAATCATTGTTGGATTTCTAACTATGTAAACTCCTAGAAGGCAAAGACATGTACTTGTAAATTTCTTGATGCCAAGAGAAAGTTGTTTTTGATATGAGATTAGCAGTTATGCCAATATTAAAATACTGCATCATTTGTTCTCACTCATAGGTGGGAACTGAACAATGAGATCACTTGGACACAGGGCGGGGAACATCATACACCGGAGCCTGTCGGGGGGTGGGGGCTGGGGGAGGTACAGCATCAGGAGAAATACCTAATGTAAGTGATAAGTTGATGGGTGCAGCAAACCAACATGGCACATGTATATCTATGTATCAAACCTTCACGCTGTGCGCATGTACCCTAGAACTTAAAGTAGATATATTAAAAAAAACTGCATCATTGTTAAAATGAGAGTTGCTATGCAATATCAAAATGCAGTTATTGCAGTCTCCATTTTCAATGGCCTCTTTAGTCACAGGTGCGTAAAATATGCATTGCGTTGCACTGTGGTGTCTAATTAAAGGAAATAAAGCAATGAAAATGTGCTCTCTGTAAACAGGCTCTTTCCTTGAGATTTGGAAAACCCATTTTTTGATAAGGTACTATAAAGAAGCTTTACACTGGGTCATAAATGCTGGAACTTCATGATTTATTTTTCATTCATACTATTTTACTTTATTTGTCTATTAAAATACATTATAAAATGTGGACAATTATGTTTAAATTAGGAAAACCTGATTACACGATGTGTATGTTTTCCAGTTCTCATGTGGCTGTAATAGACAATTCATAATACTGTTGTAGTTTATTTGATAAAATTATGGTTTGAGGAGTGTATTCTTTCTGATGTTCTGTGAAGTAGATTGTGCGTTATTATATTACTGAACTTTGTTGGCTGTGGGAGTTTGCAGCTGAGGCTTTAATGGCAGAGTGGAGGCAGGCTACTCCACCTCTATTGAAGCTGATTATAATCGGTAGGCTGGAATCAAATTATCTACAGCCTAATCCAAGCATGATGACTTTCCATTAATCTGTGATGGGGTTTTATTTCTTTATTATGAGCTAAATGTGTAAACGCAAAAGAATTAGCAAAGCCATTTTGGCACGATTTAATTCTCAGAGCTCCCTCTGCTGGTAGTGAAAGATGACAAATTTACAGAGAGCTTAAGAATGAGGGCAATATCATTATTACCACAATTTTGCCATTTATATTAGAGCTAAATTTATTGTCGGACACTTGTGCAATAAAATCAATGTTTTGGTTTACAGCTAGTCAGTTTTCCCCTTAAAGATTAAGCGATATTTTTGTGGTTGAATTAATTAGTCTTTTCATCACGGAAAATTGAGCTATTTTGTATTTAAAATAAATATTTGCCAGAGTTATACACAGTAATTTATAACATCACTTATACAAATTATTACCAACAGCTTACATAAATAAAAATGGAACACTTAATAGGGACATAGTGAAGATTTAGTAGCTACCCAAACTACTTCATTCTCCCCTATAATTCCTATACAACAAATACCCCACATACCATCTGATAAAAATTACTTTCTGAGACATAATTCCCATCTCAATGTAATATATATATTACATGAAAAATGGGGGCTGGGAGATGTGGCTCACGACTGTAATCCTAGCAGGGTTTGGGAGGCCAAGGTGGGCGGATCACTTGAGGTCAGGAATTCGAGACCAGCCTGACCAACGTAGCGAAACCCCGTCTCTCCTAAAAACACAAAAATTAGCTGGGTGTGGTGGTGGGCACCTGTAATCCCAGCTACTCAGGAGGCTGAGGCAGGAGAATCGCTTGAACCTGGGAGGTGGAGGTTGCAGTGCCACTGCACTCCAGCCTGGGCAACAGAGCAAGACTCCATCTCAAAGAAAGAAAGAAAGAGAGAGAAAGAAAAAGAAAAAAATTGGAAAAAATACTCAAAGTGGAATCTCTGAGACTGAGAGAGAAAGAAAGAAAGAAAGAGAAAAAAATTGGAAAAAATATTCAAAGTGGAATCTCTGAGACTGAGTACTCATGTATATGAGTGCTCTTTTAACTTTGAAACATACTTTCATATTTATTATCATATTGTATCGTAACAACCCTAGAAATAGAGCAGAGACTATTAACCTAATTTGACAAATACAGAAACAGAGGTCAGAGAGTTTACATGATTGTCCCCAAGTTGTACACTAGTTAGTGGAAAAGAGCGTTTCTTCCAACAAGGCTCAAAAGCCTCTGTCTCTTGAGAACTATTTAATAAAAAGGCATCAAGAAAATTATTTAAATAATCTAGTTTTTTATTAATGATGTTGTCTTCGATGGCTTCTTCATATTTATACTTCACAATACCCTATTCTGACCAGCTCTCAATGAATCAAAATCTTCTGAGAGCTGTAGACAAATTTCAACAAAGGATTCTGTCAATGAATGAGAGAAGGCATGAGGGAATTGGCCAGATAGAGTTCTAGTTAGGATCTTGAGAGACCTCCATCTAGTATTCAGCTAAAATTGTGCAAATGTAGGCATTGTCCTCTTCTGAGACTTTTTTGATCCAAACGGGACCACTCTATCATTATCCACTAGGTTGGTGCTTAAAAGATGGGCTATTTTCTCAAAACTCCAAGTTTCAAGATCATTCAGGAAGTGATGAGAGTTCTGTTACTGTATAGAACTATAACCTGGGTTCTAATTAGGTCAGCCTCAAGATAAAAACAAATGAATAATACAGTTCCTAGGAGTCACCCAGACTGTAAGCAGAGAATCTTTTGAAACCAAATCACGAACTTAGCTTTTGTCCATGCATAAGTGCACAACCTTTTAGCAAAATTTAATGACAGAGTTGAGACCAAAGATTCTGGTTTAACTAACAATCCTCAGTGAAATCAGTTTGATGATTTCAGTTCAGTGCATATCATGAAAGCACTCTGGCACAATTGATAGGATGTTCATGGGGAGGTAATATACAGATCTGCAGATTAAATTACTTTTCACCCCAAGAGATATTTGTAGGGGCGATCTATCAAGGTTACAGGGAAGAGCAGTGACATGACAGTAAGAATGTTCAACCTAAGCTTATATGCTAGAACATAAAGACACCTGCAATTTTGTCTTTGTTAATTATTACAATTGACAACTTTTCATTAAAAAATGTTTTGGTACAGAAATTAGTTCTAAAGATTTATATTTATTTTTCAAATTAAATAAAAATGTAAAAATGCATCAATTTATTTTATTATAGAAAAGATATTACCCGTATTTTAAAATATGATATATGAAATGACTGTTTCCATAGTTAAAAAGTCCATTTATTTTATTATAGAATATATGCTACCTACATCTTAAAGAATAAAGACCAGAAATATGAAATTATTATGTTTTTACAACTATAAAACCCATTCAATGACAAAAGATTATTTTTCTGAATAGAAGCTTCGGCAAACATTTTGCCTCTATAAAGCCTTCCATGAGATCAACTCAATTTCGCCTGCATTTCAATGTTAGGTAATACAGGTGGATGAAATTGTCATGTTCTACTCCACAAATTCTATTCCAATAACTCTTAATTGGAATGGAATCTGGGCCACCTGACCTTTAGACTTCACATTAATAAACTGTGTTATTTTCTTGATTTTGTCAACAATTGAGAAAACAGACTTAACTATGTTTTCAAAAGCATAGTAAGATTTTATTTAACTATATCTCACATATCTGATTACTTCATTCTACAGACTACAACAATCAAGGAACCAGAAGAAAACTAAAAAGGCATCTAAAAAATAAGAATAAATCAGGTCAAAGCTCAACCACTTTATTTGTGAGAAAGTTCCTTGGTACCTCATTTATAGTCTATTTACTCTTATTTTTATATACATTCCAACAAGCTTGGTTAACTGGAAGAAAGGTATTGTTAGAGGTGAGAATACTGGCATTAAGAACAGCATTTTATGTATACCAGATGCAATTCAAATTACCACTCAGGTCCAGAGAAATGGAGAATTGTAAAATTGTAAAACACACATAAAAGTCTACTGTTGTCTAGTCATGATATCAGAAAGCAAGATTAAAATGTATGCTTTATAATCTTTAATGCTGAATAAACTGAAGAGTCCATGTTGCCTACTACCTCCACTAAGGAATATTTACTCAACCACTTGGCTCAGACCAAGCTGTCACAGATCCAGAGAGAGACCACTGAGGTTTACACTAGGAAGGGGAGAACATGTCTCTTCCTCCTTGCCTGACTGCAAATCTAGCTTCAGAGGCCCAGATGGGGCTCAGCAGAGAAAGAGAGAAGCCAGAGTGGGCAGCCAATGTAACTTGTATTCACTTATCCACAGAGGCCCACCTCTACAGGATCTCCATGGCAGATTCTTCTGCTCTACTTGTACAGAGGCACAGGAAAGCTGTGTTCCCCACTCTTCTTGAGCAGCATTCAGCAAGGGTGGGAGTAAAGGAAGCATTCTCCTTTCGGTATTGAAGTAGAGTCAAACAAGAGCAAGAAGTGGATACTCAGGGGTTACGCACTTTATATCCTCCCAAAGAAATAAATCATGGTTTAAACAGAAAGCCAAATAAAACACATCCTGCTGATTGACCTTTCAATACTAAATTAAAGTCCCATTTTTCTCTCCATAAATATCTTCGTTTGATAAAGTCAGAGTGCCTTTCATACTTCCTGTGTTTCTTTGATTCTCTTTCAAAATGTTGAACCCAGCAAAAATGGAAATATTTTACAAAGACAGTATCATGAGAGGAACTTCTAATTTTGAGTGGATGTCTTTGAGAATATTTAAGAAATCACTTGAAAATCTCTAGAAATTATTTAAAGAATCTCAGAGTGATCATTTGTAACAGGGTTCTCAACCTTCTTAATCACAAGGGGACTTTTATAAGTTTGTAGAAAATGGAATTAAAATATAAAATTTAAAAATATAAACTTTGTTTCTCAAAAAACTCCATCAAGGTCAAGACACTTTTGTAAGTGATGATATCAGCCATTTTAGTCTATACCTAAAGAACTGACAGTTCTGAGAATTTAACCACATCAATGCAGTCTTTCTTTACACTATTAAGTGAAGGAAAATAAGTGCCCTTTAGAGACTTTTTAAGATTAGAAAACAAAAAGTAATCAAAAAGCCAAATCAGGACTGGAACATGGATATCTAATGATTTCCCCCTCAAAACTCTTGTTTGATGAGAGGAATTAGCAGGAGAATTGTCATGCTGGAGAAGGACTCTTTGGTGAAGATTTTTCTGGGCATTTTTCTGCTAAAGCTTTAGCTCCTTTTCTCAAAACACTTTTAATAAACAGATCTTATTGTTCTTTGGCACTCTAGAAAGTCAACAAGCAAAATGCCCCAAAAAACTGTTGCCATGGCCTTTGCTCTTGACCAATTTGCTTTTGCTTTGATTGGACCACTTCCACCTCTCGGCAGCCATTCCTTTGATTGTGCTTTGTCTTCAGAATTGTACTGGTAAAGCCATGTTCCATCTCCTGTTACAATTCTTCAAAGAAATGCTTTGGGGTCTTCACTTATGTAAAATTTTCATTGAAAGCTCTGCTCTTGCTCTTATCTGCAACTCTTATCTGGGTGCAATGGTTTTGGCACCCATCAAGTGGAAAGTTTGCTCAACTCAATTTTTCATTCAGAATTGTGTAAGCTGAACCAATTAAGATGTCTATGATGTTGGCTATTGTTCCTGCTGTTAATCATCAGTACTCTTTAATTAGGGCATGAACAAGTTTATTTTTTTCCTCAAAAATTGATGTGGATGGTCTGCCACCGTGGGACTCATCTTCAGCATCATCATGTTCCCTTCTTAGAACTAGTTTTTCATTTGTAAATTGCTGATTTATTTGGGGAATTGTCCCCATACACTTTTCATAAAGCCTCAATGATTTCACCATTCTTCCACTAAAGGTTCACAATAAATTTGATGTTAGGTCTTGCTTCAATTTTAGCAGAAGTCATGTTGCTCTGATAGGGGCTCTTTTCAAACTGGCATCTTATCCTTAATGCCTCAAACTAAATCCTGTTCAGGCATGTTATAACAAGTCACTACGAGTTTATTTTGGCGCAAAAATTTTTTGAAATTCATGTATTTTTTTTCATAATACGCATTTTCTGTGAACTTTCTGAAGTCACCTTGTATGAGGACTCCTTGCTGGAAGTCTTTAAACTTTTAGTGTCTGTTGATTAGGAAGCAATATAATGATGAAAAGCTACTACCAAGTTAATGATTAATTTAATTTTAGATTAACTTTCAATTAATTAATCACAACATCTACATATATTTGGAAAGTAGCAATATATGTATGTGGGAGACAGTATTTAAAACCTATTTTAAATCTACTCACAGATTAACCACAGTAACTTCAAAGACTCCTAGAAACTAAGATCCATAGTTTGGAAACTACTTTAGAATAACTAAACTCATAAAAATAATAAGTAATTAAATCATCCGACGATTTTGAATGTGTGCCAAATTAATGGCAGGATTTTGAAACAGATGAAATTAAGTGTTCCCCTACTTTTTTAAGATCAAGTATATTTTGAATACAAATAGTATAAAGAAACTGAAAACTAAATACTTGACTGGCATTGAGACAAAAGAGACTTCACATTTAGCACAGGAAAGGATGTCATTAAAAATTAATCCTTGCCTGAAAAAAATGGTTTTTTTCCTCCCCTTTTCTCTTTTATTCTGGAAGAAAAGGAAAAGATAGGAACATATAGATGTTAAGGTAGCAGAATCATGTGGTGGCTAAGAGCCCAGTTTTCAGAGCCAGACAAAGTTGGGTTGGGTTTAAAACCAGGCCTCAACTAAATCAATATGTAGGAAGGGTCTTGACAAGTTTCTTCATACCTCTGGGTCTTTTTCAAATGTAAAATAAAAATATCTATATACAAAAATACCTATTGTATTATTTTGTTCTCATGCTGCTAATAAACACCTACCAGAGACTGGGTAATTTATAAAGAAATTAGGTTTAATTGACTCACAGTTCCACACGGCTGGGGAGGCCTCACAAACATGGTGGAAGAGCAAGGGACATCTTACATGGCAGCAAGCAAGAAGAACTTGTCCAGGGGAACTCCTCTCTATAAAACCATCAGATATCATGAGACTTATTCACTATCATGAGAACAGCACAGGAAAGACTCACCCCCATGATTCAATTACCTTCCACCGGGTCCCTCCCACAACACGTGGGAATTATGGGAGCTACACAATTCAATATGAGATTTGGGTGGGGACACAGCCAAACCATATCACCTATTTATACATTTACTAATAGGAATATTTATATTCCCATTATATGCACTTGAAATAGTGAAATAATTTACAATTACTTCAGTCAGACTACTTCAGAGAATGGTGATATAACCATCTACTTCAGAGAGTAGTGATAAGCACTGAGTCAAGTAATTGTAAATTGTAAGTTGGTGTATAATAAGAGCTCAAAAAATGGTGATCGTCATTATTGTTAGGGAATTTTGTATGTAAATGGATACTCTAATGAGGTTTATGTTTAGAAAGCTAATATTTTTTAGTACACATAGAGAAAGAACAAATTGCAAACAAACCTAAATGCTAGATCTTCAAAGTGCAAAGTGTAGATAGGTAGATATCCTCATCCTGTTTAAGTCAACTCCAGAAGATGAAAAGACAGAATTTTTGTCATTATTTATTTTATGCTCAGACTCTTTGCTGAGGCCATAAGTACCAAATGGTCTCTGTACTCCTGGTAATATACAAGACACTTACAGAAGCTAATGTAAGTCAAAAAATGCCTATAAACTTAACAGAGTGTCTGAGACAAGCATGGATTATGACAAAGACATAGTCTGGGGACCTTCCTATTGTTTTAGTGAAATGTATAGTCTTCATTTGTGAAAGAAAACCCTATTTCTACATTTAAATAGGCATTATGTATTCCACTACTAGGTTTAGAGATCGTATTGTCAAAAAGGATCACATGCTGACATTGCACTTTTTCTTTAATAGAACATTAATTCCCTTCTACCTCCCCTGAGAAAGAACAGTTGAAAAAAAACACAAATCAAAAATATGTTGTGCCTTTAAGTTGGAAAACCAAATTTCCACTTCTGACTCTTGTATGATGCTGAATATTATGCATTTCTTTTACCTTGAAGATAAACAGGTATAAAGATCTATTTCTCAATTTTTGTATGGGGTGGGGAAGAAGGAATTGCAACTCAGAATTTCCTTTTTCTTGAAACATATTAAAATACTCAGGAGCCAAACATTTAGCTTCACTTGGAATAAGGATTGTAACACCAAGAAAGTGTCTTTGGCCCTTCAGGGATTTTTTTGAAGTCTGCAGAAAATCAGGCTGATAGCACCTGAAGGATCAGGAGGGGATATAGTTCAATTACAGTCAGGAAGTGCTGCAAAGAAGATCTGCACATAATTCTCACAGTGCTCATTACCTCTGGCTTTCTGCCTTAGCAACTGCCATGTACTATATCAAGCGTGTAAATGTTCTATGCAGAATGCTTTTTTGTCACAGCCTTTGGGCCCCTGGGGCACAGACAGGGCTAAGAGAGAGTTAGCATAAGACATTCGGGATCCAGTTTCCTAACTTTTCAAAGTGTTGAGGTTTTAATCATGAAACTTATGATGAATAAAAATATCAAGAAGTACAACACAACAAGTATTTAATAGTTGGTTAAATCAGATAACAATCTTGTGAGGGATGCAAATACTGTGGCCATCTTCATCGGGTTTGTTTGGTTGGTTCATTTTCAATATAAGGTGTAAGAACTCATCCTGAGTCATCCATCAAGTTTGGCCCAAATGTCCTAATCTCTCTTTTTTGTTATACTGTCCTGAAGTCATATAAGGTCTGGGCTTTCTTCTTTCAAATTCTCAGTTTCTTGTTCAGTCTCCGATCATTCATAAGGCCATTCATCCATTCCACATGTGTTTTTGAGCTCCTACTCTGTGCAGGACACTAAATATACATAAGTATGTACTCCCTCCCCATGTGTAAGTTACAATCTGTGGGTGATACCAATGATAAACAAATAAATATGCAACTGCAAGTGATTATACATGCTCTGAAGGGAATGAGTAGGGAACACTGATGGTCAAATAGAGAAGGCCTCTCTGGGGTAACATTTAAGCCACAGTCTGCAAAATGAGAAACATACAGAGCTCTCCAAGAAGAGGGAACAGAAAGAAAGTGCTCTGGGATTCCTGGATATTCCCAGGACCCAGGGAAGCCAGTGTGACTGAGGCAGAGCAGGTGAGGGGCAGTGTGGCTGCAACGGCATTAGAGATGGGACCCTAATCTGACAGCATCCAACCTTTAGAGTTTTTCTCTGCATCTCTTCCCCTCCACTGACCCACATGCAAAGACAAAGGCCAATTCATGACTGGGCAGATATATTTGAATCTAGGGCCAATTATAGGACACTCTCTAAAGCTATATGTTATTAGATTGATAGGATGCAACTCAGATCAAATAAAGATCCCACAAATATAGCTATATCCAGAAAAATCTGGATAAAATATTGTTAGTGACCAGCATACCTTTTTAGTAAAAAGCTGTGTTTCTAATGTTGTCTTGCGAATTAGTGTGTATCAGATCAGCCACAGATTTTCCATTAAAAATGAATGCAAACAAAGTATGGAATCTACAAACCCTGCAGAAAATAAACATAGCTTGGCTCAATCTTTCTTGGAAAATGAGTTCAGAAAATGGGACAAAGATACTAGTGATGTAAGTCTTCTGGCTGCCACCCTGGAAGAACACAGGGACTTTATCTTTTCCCTTCTCCATTGTCATATAGAGGGAGTTGGGGTTTCCAAGCTCTAAAATCCAAGTCATAGGTACCACCTTCATGAGCAGCGATGGGATCTGTGAACTACAAGGAACAGAGGTCTAAGAAGTAAAGGTGGAGTCTGGGAGCAGTAGCTCACTCCTGTAATCCCAGCACTTTGGGAGACCGAGGCAGGAGGAACACTTGAGCCCAGGGGTTCAAGACCAGCCTGGGCAACATGGCAAGACCCAATCTCTACAAAAAATTTAAAAATCAGCCATGTGTGGCTACACACATCTGTAGTCCCAGCTACTTGGGAGGCTGGGGTAGGAGGATAGCTTGAATCTTGGATGGAGGTCAAGGCTGCAGTGAGCCATGATCATGACACTGCATGAGACCCTGTCTAAAAACAAACAAACAAAAAAAGAAGTAGAAGTGGGGGAAGGGAGCTGAGAAGCAGGGGAGGAGTTCTGGAAAGGGGGAAATGTAGAGAGGTCCCCATATGAACTCTTGGATATTCAGTCCAGCCCTGGAGAAGCTGGAGAATGATGATGAATGTCCCAGTTCTGTCCCAGGCAGAGGCAAGAACAGAATGAGAGCAGGAGTGGAATTGATCACAAATCAGAGAAAGGGGAGGGAGAAAGAGAAAAGAGTAAATACTTAAAGCCAAAAACCCAGTGAGATGTGTCCGCAGGTCCTGGGAGAGGGTGAAGAGCTGAGAACATATATAATACAATAATCAACACAACACAAACAGAAAAACTGGTGGCTTATCACATTATTCATATTGGCTTTTAAAGAGATGTTCAATGCCCAATTTTTATGTCTCTCAGAGGTTGGAAGTGACATGAATTGGTTATCACTGTTAAATGTGATTTTCTAGATTAAAGTATGCTCATGAAGAAAATGAGGAAAAGTTTACATTTCTGCCAGAGTTATATAAATTATTTTATATGTGTTTAAGTTCTTTTTCTTTTTACACATTTAGGATGCAAAGTATATGACAGAGTATCCAATACTGAAGGTTGGGAATTATCCCATGCCCCTTTCCTATCTTGACCTGCACTATGTGTCTTAGCCTCTGGTAAAGACCTGTTGTGTGGGAAGCTCTCAATAAACAGCCATTGAGAAGACAGTGACAGTTCTTAAAATTAATACCTCTAGAAGAGTTCACAAGTATAATGATCTTGTTGTAATTGTCACCAACACATTCAAATAACTAGAAACTCTGAATGATTAAGCTAGCCATGCCCATGACCACAGGGCCACTGATCCAGACCATGAAAGCAAGTATATCATGAAAGAAAACCATTTTGTAAGGGGAAAAGCTTCTTTTTTAAAGTTTTTAATGTACTTTTTATTGAGAACAGCTTTAGGTTCTGATATGGTTTGGCTGTGTCCCCACCCAAATCTCATCTGGAATTCCCATAGGTTGTGGGAGGGACCTTGTGGGAGGTAATTGAGTCATGGGGGCAGGTCTTTCCCATGCTCTTCTTGTGATAGTAAGTCTCACAATATCTGATGGTTCTCTCTTTGCTTGCTGCCATCCATGTAGGACATGACTTGCTCCTCCTTGCCTTCCACCATGTGAGGCTTCCCCAGCCATGTGGAACTGTAAATCCAGTTAAACCTCTTTCTTTTGTAAATTGCCCAGTCTTAGGTATGTCTTTATCAGCAGCATGAAAATGGGCTAGTACAGTAAATTGGTACCAAGAGTGGGGTGCTGCTGAAAAGGTACCCAAAAATGTGGAAGCAACTTTGAAACTGGGTAACAGGCAGAGGTTGGAACAGTTTGGAAGGCTCAGAAGAAGATAGGAAAATGTGGGAAAGTTTGGAACTCCCTAGAGACTTGTTGAATGTCTTTGTCCAAAATGCTGATAATGATATGGACAATGAAATACAGGCTGAGGTGGTCTCAGATGGAGATAAGGAACTTATTGGGAACTGGAGCAAAGGTGACTCTTGTTATGTTTTGGCAAAGACACTGGTGGCATTTTGGCCCTGCCCTAGGGATTTATGGAACTTTGAACTTGAGAGAGATGATTTAGGGTATCTGGCAGAAGAAATTCCTAAGCAGCAAAGCATCAATAAGTGAATTGGGTGCTGTTAAAGGCATTCAGTTTTATAAGGGAATCAGAGCTAAAACTTTGGAAAATTTACAGCCTGACAATATGATAGAAAAGAAAATCCCATTTTCTGAGGAGAAATTCAAGCTGGCTGCATAAATTTGCATAAGTAATGAGCTGAATGTTAATCCCCAAGACAATGGAAAGGCATGTCAGAGGTCTTCATGGCAGTCCCTCCCATCACAGGCCCAGGGGCCTAGGAGGAAAAAGTTTCATGGGCCAGGCCCAGGTTCCCCGTGCTGTGTGCAGCCTAGGGACTTGGTGCCCTGCATCCCAGCCACTCCAGCCATGGCTGAAAGGAGCCAATGTAGAGCTCAAGCCATGGCTTCAGAGGGTGCAATCCTCAAGCCTTTGCAGCTTCCACATGGTGTGGAGCCTGTGGGTACACAGAAGTCAAGAATTGAGGTTTGGAAACCTCTGCCTATATTTCAGAATGTGGATGGAAACGCCTAAATGCCCAGCAGAAGTTTGCTATAGGAGCAGGGCCCTCATGGAGAGCCTCTACTAGGGCAGTGCAGAAGGGAAATGTGGGGTTAGAGCCCCCACACAGAGTCCCTACTGAGGCACTGCCTAGTGGAGCTGTGAGAAGAGGGCCATCATCCTCCAGACCCCACAATGGTAGATCCACCTACAGCTTGCACTGTTTGCCTGGAAAAGACAAAGACACTCAACTTCAGCCCATGAAGGCAGCCTGGAGGGGGGCTATACCCTGCAAAGCCATAGGGGCGCAGCTGCCCAAGACCCTGGGAACCTACCTCTTGCATCAGCATAACCTGAATGTGAGACATAGAGTCAAAAGAGATCATTTTGGAACTTTAAGATTTGACTGCCCTGCTGGATTTTGGACTTGCATGGGGCCTGTAGCCCCTTTGTTTTGGACAATGGCTCCCATTTGGAATGCCTATATTTATCCAACTCCTGTACCCCCATTGTATCTAGGAAGTAACTATCTTGCTTTAGATTTTACAGGCTCATAACTGGAAAGGACTTGCCTTGTCTTGGATGAAACTTTTGACTGTGGACTTTTGAGTTAATGCTGAAATGAGTTAAGACTTTGGGGGACTGCTGGGCAGGCATGATTGGTTTTGAAATGTGAGGACATGTGATTTGGAGGGGCCAGGGGTGGAATGATATGGTTTGGCTGTGTCCCCACTAGAATCTCATCTTGAATTCCCACATGTTGTGGGAGGGACCCAGTGGGAGGTA
Source organism: Hylobates moloch (assembly GCF_009828535.3). NCBI lineage: Eukaryota > Metazoa > Chordata > Mammalia > Primates > Hylobatidae > Hylobates > Hylobates moloch. Next base: position 67,205,578 of record NW_026652276.1, read on the forward strand.
ATTGAGTCATAGGGTCAGATCTTTCCCATGCTGTTCTTGTGATAGTGAGTAAGTTCTCACAAGATCTGATAGTTACTATAAGGGGGAGTTTTCCTGCGCAAGCTCTCTCTTTGCTTGCTACCATCCATGTAAGATGTGACTTGCTCCTCCTTGCCTTCCACCATGATTGTGAGCCTTCCCCAGCCACATGGAACTGTAAGTCAAATTAAATCTCTTTCTTTTGTAAATTGCCTAGTCTTTATCAGCAGCATGAAAATGGACTAATACAGGTGCATAGCAAAATTGAGCAGAACTCTCAGTCATTGCTGGTGGGAAGGCAAAATGGCACAGCCGCTTTGGAAGACAGCTTGGCAGTTTATTACAAAACTAAACATACTCTTGCCATACAATCCTTGGTATTTACCCAAATGAAGTGAAAACTTGTATCCACATGAAAACCTGTACATGGATGTTTACAGCAGATTTATTCATAATTGCCAAAACGTGGAAGCAACCAAGACATCCTTCTGTAGGTGTATGGATAATAAACTGTGATATGCCCAGACAATGGAATATTAGTCAATGCTAAAAAGAAATGAACTATCAAGCCATGAAAAAACAGGCAGTAATATTAAATGCATATTACTAAGTGAAACAAACCAATCTGAAAGGCTACATACCATGTGATTCCAACCATATGACTTCTGGAAAAGGCAAAACCATGGAGACAGTAAAAAGATTAGTGGTTGCTAGGGGTAAGAGGGATAGGAGGGATGAAAAGGCAGAGCACAGAGGATTTTTAGGACAGTGAAACTACTCTGTATGATGCTGTAAAAGTGGATACATGTCATTATACATTTGTCCAAACCTATATAGTATATCCCACCAAGAGTGAACCTTCATGTAAACTATTGACTTTGGGTGATAATGATGTGTCAGTGTAGGTCCATTGATTGTAACAAATGCACCACTCTGGGCAGAGGGGGGATTTTAATAAAGAGGGAAACTGCATTTGTTGGGGTGGGGATATATGGAAAATATCTGCATCTTCCTCTCAATTTTGCTGAGAAAAGCTTTTCATAAGCAGTTTGCTCTGAGTGACGGTTTAATAATAGCTAACTTTGCTGCCTTCTTACTATATGTCAAGTAGTTATACACCTTGTCACATTTAATCCTGAACACAGTCCTATAAAGTAGGTACTATCATTGCCAGCATCTCTGTTTCACAGAGGAGGAAATGAGGTTTGGAGAGACTGAGTAACTTACCAAAGGTCACTGTCATAATGGACAGATCCCAGGATGTCATCATTATGCCATGCTCTCTCAGGCCAACAACCCAACTGAAGTCAGTGCTTTGTCACAGGGACGTTGTAACTTATGGGCATGACTAGTAACTATGATGGGATAGGAAAGACTTGGACTGAAATTTTGTATGAAGCTGTTTGTAAATAAGTTGTAAGATCACATAGACTGCCACCAAATGAGACATCTAGGGAATACCTTTGCCCAATTGACTCACTTAGCATCCACTGTCAGAGCATCTGGGAATCATTTTTTGTGTTGAGGTAATGTTTATCATGCTTTTCCTGTCAAAGAAAAAAAAAACAGTTAAAAGTCATTTGGTGGCAAAAATTTAAATAGATTCTAATGGTTTATCCTCTGACTTCTTTTTTTTTTTTTAAGTGTTCTTCATTATGCCTAAAATGAAGTAAAATATGACTTCTTCACTTTCTAGTGATTTATAGGTTGTACCCCACACTGTGGCCTCACAGGGCACCTACAAAGGGAAGGCTGAAATCATTAATAATGTAAAGGACGCCCGCATCTGGTTGATCCTCCCAGGTGAATCAAGCCAAAGCCTGATTTAACAGATGGACACTGCACTGTTTCCTGATGGTAAAATCACCAGATGTTCAGAGATTCCAGAAGTACAAAGGCAGAAGGAAATGCGTTAATGATGAGGTTTCTGGCATACCTTTGAATTATCTTCCTGTATACACTGCATTTTCTTGCACATTGGGTATATGTGCATGAATTGTGCCATTCCTTGAATTTTAATTAAAATAGAATTTTGCTCTAGAATGTTTTATTCTAAAAATAAGAAATAAGGGAAATGTTTTTATCTGCCATCATCAAACTATACTAAATATTATTCAAAGCTTGAAAACATTAGTTGTTTTATTTTACATTGATTTTCATCTGCAAAAGCCCTTGAAGTAGTCTGGACAATGTATTCTTGCCTTTGTAGGGATGACTTACCAGGTCCTGTGTGGCTGTGTCTCCCTGGTTGTGCAGGGGAGCCTTTGCCCTCTGCTGCAGAGGGATCACAGTGAGTTTGCTCCAGCACGTTCCTAGGTGGTATATATATATTTTTTTATTATTATACTTTAAGTTCTGGGATTCATGTGCAGAACATGCAGGTTTGTTACATAGGTATACACGTGCCATAGTGATCACCTGCACCCATCAACCCGTCATCTAGGTTTTAAGCCCCGCATGCATTAGGTATTTGTCTTAATGCTATCCCTCTCCTTGCCCCCCACCCCCTGACAGGCCCGGGTATGGGATGTTCCCCTCCCTGTGTCCATGTGTTTTCATTGTTCAACTCCCACTTATGAGTGAGAACGTGTAGTGTTTGGTTTTCTGTTCCTGGGTTAGTTTGCTGAGAATGATGGTTTGCAGCTTCATGCGTGTCCCTGTAAAAGACATGAACTCATTCTTTTTACGGCTGCATAGTATTCCAGATATATATTATCTTTAACCCTCTGACCCTAAAGGGAAATTAGGCCCAGTCTCCTTCAAAAAGGGAAAAGTGTGGAGGCCGTAATGCTGGAGAACCTGCATTAGGACTGTGGTCCCTGTAGAGCCACAGGAGGGAAGTTTTTCAATGGTGGGTGAGAGCTATAAATAAGACCTAGATTTGAATCTTGACACCAGCATTAGTAAACCATGTGATGTTACCCTCAGACAAGTTACTTAACCTCTCTATATCTTGGTTCTTAGTTTTCTTCTCTGTACCGTGGGGATTATGATACATACCTCGTAAGATAGTGTTGATATTAAATGAGATAATACATAGAAACACACTTTGCATCTGGTTGAGAATAAATCCTTAAATAAGGAGAAGCCACAGTGATAGCGAAACCACACATTCTTAATCCCATGTGAATGAATTCAGGTAATATATACTTCCTTCCTTCCTGACATTTCCATTTTGATACCTGGAATGGACTAGCTTCAGTTTGATTGTTCCGAACTTGTCTTGATCACCTTAGTAATTAAAGTTTAGGGCCCTGGACTTTTTCAGGGTGGGAATCCTTATTTCAGAACCCAGAGCAGGCTAAATGGCTCACCCAACACAGCTATCCTGTCATGGTTCCTCTTTAGAAGTTCTGAAGGTTGGCCTCTGAGTCCACCTGAATACAGAAATAAGCTACATTTAAAAAAAAAAAAAATAGCTTTCTCCAAGAATCTTTCATGTGTGCTTTTAACAGGGTGTAGCTGCCCTAGGGTTAAGCATTGTGCTATCAACTGATGGAAGACAGAGACGCACCCCTGCAAGAGTAAGGCTGCACTTCCCTTTTTCATATCCTCTCTCAAACTACCTGCTGGGTGACTGTTTAATTAGTGGGCAAACAGTGATTCCTAGAAATTATGGAGTCTTTAGTGTTCACAAGGATATAGTTCCTAATGTTTTTCTCAGCAGTATATACAACCACTTCCTACTTTTAAATAGTAGGCTAATCTGAATATTAACTACCTGCCAATTTCAACACACTTCTCCTATAAACATTTCCTTCCTGGGTAGGGAGGAAGCCCAAACGATGTGGTCCTGTGTAGTTCTTTAACTTTCTTTTTTATGATTGGTGCAGAGCATCTGATTATTTCCAGGTGTTTCAGATTTTCTCATGGCCTCCTTGTTATTTTCCCCCTTTAAGCTCCTTTGGCAATGAATGTGACCATGAGGTCCAAAGCTATAAAGGATGTGTTCACCACTTCCCTCTTATGTCTGTCTCTTTATTTAACCACAAGTTCACTGTCTTTATCCATGTTAATTCCCTGAGGTATTCACACAGCATTTGTGTTGACTGCCTTAATTTTGATCTTCTCTAATCATTCCCTGCCAGATGGTAGTTAAAGTTTAATGGCCCCTGTAAAAATAGTTCGCTTTCTTCTTTCATCAGTCATGTGTCTTTACTTAGCTAACTGCTAGATGTTCAAAATGAACACAAAGTGACCACCAACAAAACAAATTCAACAAACACATTGGCTTAATACTTTTCATGGTAGCTAAAGATGTCTCCTGCCGTTATCCACTCAGCCATTATCCTTACCTTTTATCATCTTTCTTTTTCTGCTTTGTTAGTTTTCTTTTGTTTTTATCTCCCTTCTCAGGTTGTCTGATGGAAAGCCACAAGACTGAGGCCTGGTAGTCATCAGTACGCAACAATTAAAGTGTGCGGACATGTCCATTTTTCCAACGGCATTTAAGTGCTAGATGACATTTGGCAAATCCCTAGAGATTTCCATGCCACACCCATAAGATGCAGGTAAGCATCATTCTTTATCATTCAGATAAAGGAGCAGAGATAACTCACAGCAGGCCACACAAGAGGCTGGCATAGAAACTTGGCATTCTCAAGGTACAAAATAAAGAAGCAGATACATATAACAAACTCATCACTAAATAAATAGTATGCCCTGTATGTCTTTAGTGCATCCTACTATCATCCTACCCAAGCTCACTAGTTTGGAAATAGCAATTAAATAAGGATTATGTTGTATGCCATTTTACAGATGAGGTAACTGAGATGAGTCGTATTATATAAACTCTTGCCAGACCACATACATATCTCTAGAACTACCCTGTCACTTATATTTACATTCACTTTAGTTAAATATGTAAGGGCTATTTAAAAGAAAAATAAAACTAACCAAACAAAAGATTATCTGCATTTTTAAAGTAAGCATTTTTAAAGCAAGCATCACTTTATATATACAAACATTACTTAAAATCTATAAAATACAGGACCCTTACCCAGGGTCAGAGAGCTACAACCTGAAGGCCAAATACAGCCCACTGCCTTGTTTTGTAAATAAAGTTCTATTGGAACATATTCATGCTCATTCTTTTGCATGTCATTTATGGCTGCCTTCACTTTATAATGGCATTGTTGAATAATTTCAACAAAGACTATATGATCTACATAACCTAAAATATTTACTATCTGTAAACATTTTACAGAAAACGTTTGCCAACCTCTGCTCTAGGCCTTTGAAATATGGCATCGCATGTTATTTCTACTTAAATAATTAATTTTTCTTTCTTTTTTTTTTTTTTTTTTTCTTGGGATGAAGTCTTGCTCTTGTCGCCCAGGCTGGAGTGCAATGACACAATCTCTGCTCACTGCAACCTCTGCCTCCCGGCTTCAAGCAATTCTCCTGCCTGAGCCTCCCAAATAGCTGGTACTACAGGCACCTGCTACCATGCCTGGCTAATTTTTGTATTTTTAGTAGAGATGGAGTTTCACCATGTTGGCCAGGCTGGTCTCAAACTCCTGACCTCAGGTTATCTGCCCGCCTCAGCATCCCAAAGTGCTGGGATTACAGGTGTGAGCCACTGCACCTGGCCAATTTATTTTATAATTCAGGAATGCTAATTAGATGGTGTTGGATATTGCTTTAAATGACATTGATTTGGCCAGGCACGGTGGCTCACACCTGTAATCCCAGCACTTTGGGAGGCTGAGGTGGGCGGATCACGAGGTCAGGAGATCGAGACCATCCTGGCTAACATGGTGAAACCCCGTCTCTACTAAAAATACAAAAAATTAGCCAGGCGCGGTGGCGGGTGCTTGTAGTCCCAGCTACTCGGGAGGCTGAGGCAGGAGAATGGCATGAACCCGGGAGGCGGAGCTTGCAGTGAGCCAAGATAGCGCCACTGCACTCCAGCCTGGGCGACAGAGCGAGACTGAATCTCAAAAAAAAAAATGACATTGATTTGAAATAGCATTTCAAGTACAAAAGGATAATAAAATCATCTACAAAAATGCCATCCCAATTACAATGACCATCTTGAAGAGTGAAGAAACTATAAATGTTCAACAACTTCTTGATAACTTTGGAAACAGTTGATGGCCACTTTACATTCTATAACTCGTAGTAATATAGAATGTGGGCAAGAGATATCCTAACTAACTATTAATCAAGGAATAAATATTAATACTTGGCCAGTTTCGTAGTTTGGGACAAGAACTATGATCTATCTGGGCTTTAGTTTCTTCATCTATAAATCAGTACTATGTATTAAGTAATCTCTCCCAGCCCTTCTAGTACTAATGTTCTATGGCCCATGTTCTTCTACCCAGTCAAAATGCAAGTGGCTGGCCTCCTCCCCTACCAAAAAGAAAAAAAAGTTTCTATACTCTTATGGGCATATAGTTAGTCCCAATTTTTAAACAACCCCTGCAGAAAGTTTTTAATTCTGGACAATTTTGACCTGAATCTCAGGAGGGTGAGGGAGAGATAATACTCTGGAATGAAGATCATCAAGCAGTCTCATGCCAAATACCTCAGTTTAATGACTATAAAAATTGGAAACTTGTGCCTTTGAGAACATGAGGAAGTGTATTTGGACACAGGACAAATGAGGTATCAAGTTTCCACAAAGATTTTGAAGGAGTAATTAAGAAATTTAACTGATGATTTAAATTATCTTTTTATATTAAAGCAATTACAGCCATATTGTGGAGGAGCATGCAAAAATCAGCATGAATTTTTAAAGTAAAATACAATCCTTCAAATCAATTTTGTCCATGAGCAAGGAAGTTTAGAGTTTACACCTGGAACCCCTCACTCACCTTGGCCTCTATGCAAAGGGCTGGTCACTGTTCTTGGTCACTATCAAACTTCAAGGGAAAAGTTGGAGAGTCATTGCCTTAGAATTTGAGTGAATTCTCAAATTCTACTATGAAAAATATCACTTCAGCTTCAAGTCAGTACACTAGAATTTATAGTCAGACTTATTACTGTGTCCCAAAACTTCTTACTAGCTCTGAGTTTATCCCTCTAATATGTGTGTAAGTGAACATTCAGAGCGACTCAAATTTATGAATTATCAGGAATGTGTGTATCTTCTCCTTATGTTTCAATAAATTACTGTGGTTAGAATGTAAGCATCATATATCAACTAAATTATCTCTAAGTTCCTTTCCAAGCAAGGGAGGCAGTATAAGGAGCTGAGAGATGGGATAGGAAATAAACCAGGAGGTTCTGCCACTAACTCACAGTGTGAACTTAGTCAAGTACAACAACTTTGGGCCATGGTTTATTTATCTATGGACGAGAGGTTTGAACTAGAGGCAGGCCCACATGTGTCACGTGTAAAATTCTTATAAGTTATAACTGCCATGAAAATGTTACCAGTATTGTCTTCTACTCACTATCCTATGATTATCCTCACTATCCTATTTACTGCTATGAAAATGTTACTAGTATTATCTTTTCTACTCACTCTCCCTCCACCGTATGTCTGGCAGTTGTAAAAATGTATCACACCTTACGTTCTATAATGAGGTGAAAAATACTATTATTTTATACCTATTTCTTATCTCTTAGTAGAATAATAAACACTGTGAACAAGGAAAGTATCAGAAACTAATTTTGAACACAGTAAGTGAAAACAAAAAAAGAGAGATGATTACGTATCCAAAGGAGTGGCCATAAGACTGAACAATAATAAGGCTTAAGAAGCATGGGAGTTGATTTCTCTCTCAGACAGAAGTCACAGGTAGGGAGGCAGCCTCTGTTTCACGTAGCCATTCAGGGACTGAGGCTGGTGACAGCCCTCCTGCTTCCACATATGATTGCCAAAATTACTTTGCTTGTTGACATTCCAGCCTCAAGACAGCAGAGGCCTGGAAGTCCAGGGCCAGGAATTTGTGAGAAGCAAGTTGCTCACATCACCTCCACCTACCTTCCATTGACAAAAGTTTAGCCACACACACACATCTAGCTGCAATGAGGGCTGGGGGATGTTATTATGAAAGAAGATAGATTTGGGTGGACAGATGATCCTTATAATCAATAGAATGAAAGGAGGCTGAAGAAGCAGGCTAGTCTGTTCCTCAGTGTACAAGAGGATATATACATATGTATATATTTTGTAATATTTCATATAAATGTTCATATATTATATTTACATAAATTTCAATAATAATAAAACAAATTAGTGTGTACTCACCCCAGCTGTAACAAATCTTAGACTTTATACAGTTGGAGACCTCCAATTCTCTCCCCTCCCTTAACAGAGGGAAACTCTCCTTTAGTGTGAGTCCTTCAATTCTATGTCATTTAAAATGTTACTACATTTTAAAATCAATTAACAAGATAATGAATAACAATGTGTTTACTTCGACTTTATGTAAAGTGATGTCGCATCATATCACAACATAGCTTGCTTTGTCCCCCTGACCCAAAATTTTCCCTCCATAAAAACAGCTTCTTTTTCCCTCCAAATTGTATTCTTTAGATTTACCTATGTCAATAATACAAACTCAATTTATTCATTTTGACTGCTTTCTCATATTTGTGTGTGAATATGGCTTTTTCTGATTTTTTTTTTTTTTTGAGACGGAGTCTTGCTCTGTTGCCCAGGCTGGAGTGCAGTGGCACAATCTCTGCTCACTGCAAGCTCCACCTCCCAAGTTCATGCCATTCTCCTGCCTCAGCCTCCTGAGTAGCTGGGACTACAGGCGCCCACCACCACGCCTGGCTAATTTTTGTGTTTTTAGTAGAGACGGGATTTCACTGTGTTAGCCAGGATGGTCTCGGTCTCCTGACCTCAGGTGATCCACCTGCCTCGGCCTCCCAAAGTGCTGGGATTGCAGGCGTGAGCCACTGCGCCCAGCCTGATTTTTTTATGATTATAGATATTGCTGCAATGAGCATCTTAGTGAATGTGGGCAAGCATTTTGCTAGGGTTGTGTTGTTCAGTAAAGTAGCCACTAACCACATGAGGCTACTTAAATTTAAATTCATTAAAATCAGCTAAATACAATTAATTGAAATTAATTAACTTAATAAAATTAAAATTTCAATCCCTCAATTACACTAGCTACATTTCTTTTCTTTCTTTCCTTTTTTTTTTTTTTTTTTGAGACAATGTTTCACTCTTGTCACCAGGCGATGTGGTACATGCCTGTAGTCCCAGTTACTCAGAAGGCTGACATAGGAGGATCACTCTAGCCCAGAAGTTAGAGTCGGCCTGGGCAACGTGATACCCCTTCTCTCTCTCTCTCTTTTTTTTGAGACAGAGTTTCACTCTTGACGCCCAGGCTGGAGTGCAATGGCACAATCTTGGCTCACTGCGAACTCTGCCTCCCAGGTTCAAGTGATTCTCCTGCCTCAGCCTCCCAAGTAGCTGGGGTTACAGGCGCCTGCCACCATGCCCAGCTAATTTTTTGTGTTTTTGTAGAGACAGGGTTTCACCATGTTGGCCAGGCTGGTCTCAACCTCCTGACCTCAGGTGATCCACCCACCTCGGCCTCCCAAAGTGCTGGGATTATAGGCGTGAGCCACCATGCTCGGCCCACTAGCCACATTTCAAGTGTTCAGTAGCCACATGTGGCTAGTGGCTAGCATAATGGATGGCACAGCCATTATTATAGAAACTTCTATTGGACAATGCTGCCATAAAGTGTACATGTAGCTGTGGAAATGCTGAGTTGTAGGGTGTGCATATCCTCAAGTTTAATGGATATTGCCAAATTGCTTTTCACATCACCAAAATTCTTAATTATAAGCAAGAGAACACCATTATGGATCATTCAAACAAGAAAAATTCTTTTTTAAAGGATGTTGGATAGCTTACAGAATCTCAGGAAGTGCTTGAGAACCACCCAATATGACACCATGGAATTGACTAATGTGGATGCTGCACTGCTTATGGGTACAGTTCCTGCAACTTATATTTCTGAAATGACACATGCTGGGTGGTGGTATTGTTTCCTGCACTGTCATCATTGCTGCCTCCAGAAACTGTACCTAGGTGCCATCACTGCTGCCCCCTTCACAACAGGGGTTCTGCTGGGTTCCTACTTTTTAATACTATCTTCACACTTCATACAGTTTGGAGCTGGTGTATCTGTTTGGCAGACTGAGTAAAACATCTGCATCCCATCTTTACAGAAGGCTTAGGAAGACATATGTCTTGCAATTTTTCATTGCTGGGAAATACGCAAATTTTCAGACTTACTACCTATTACCCAGTTGGTCTCTAAAGTAGATATAAAAATTTTAATTCCTATCACAACAAGGAACAGTTCCCATTTTTCTGCAGTTTCCAACATGTAGTGCCATCTAGCATTTTAATGCTTGCCAAACTAATAGTTGTGTAAAGATGCCTCAGTGTGGTTTTAATTTGCATTCTCCTGATTAACGTAAAGCTCAACATCTTTTAATATTTTTATAATTGTTAGAGCTTCTTCTTCTGTAAACTACCTATTCGTATTCTTTGCCCAATATTTAAATTGGGGTTTTGGCCTTTTTCTTACTGATATAAAAAACTTTAAAAATATATACTTGATATTAATTTTTTTAATTCTAGGCATTAAATATATCTCTTCCCAGGTGGTAGATTGTCTCTTCACTTTTAAAAAATCTTATTATGCAAATCTTCAACCATATACAAAATAGAATAATATAATGAATCCCAGCGTACCCATCATCCAGCTCATAGTCAATCTTGTTTCATATATATCACCACCCACATCCCCCCACACTAGGTTATTTAGAGGAAAATTCTCTGACATCATGTCACTTGCTATGAATCTCCGAGGATAAGAACTCTGTAAAACTGAAACCATAATACCATCATCAACCTAGTAATATGTAAAAAGACAGTGCCTTAGTATAATCAAATTATTCCATGTTCAAATGTTCACAATTGCTTTATAAATGTTTTTACAATTTGAGTCTGTATTCAAACAACCAATTACCATCAATGTTCAACAATCAATATCCAATAACCACTACAAATGGTTGATATGTCTTTTAAGTACATTTTAATCTATAGGTTACCTCTTTATATCTCTCTCTCTCCTCTTTATTTTTATTTTTTTGAGATGGAGTCTCACTCTATTGCCCAGGGTGGAGTGCAGTGGCATGATCTCGGCTCACTGCAACCTCTGCCTTCCAGGTTCAAGCGGTTCTCCTGCCTCAGGCTCCTGAGTAGCTGGGATTACAGGTGCACACCACCACACACGGCTAATTTTTGTATCTTTAGTAGAGACGGGGTTTCACCATGTTGGTCAGGCTGGTCTCAAATTACTGACCTCGTGATCCGCCCGCCTCAGCCTTCCAAAGTGCTGGGATTACAGGTATGAGCCACCGCGCCCAGTCTTTATTTTTTATTTTTTGAAATGTTTTGTTATTGTTGATAAAGCCAGGTTTTTGTCCTGCACAGTTTCTAAGGTTGGAATTTTGTTGTTTGAATCTATGTGGTTGTAGTGTAGCATGTTCCTCTGTCCCCTGTATTTTCCATAAATTGGTAGTTAAATTGAGATCCCTAAATAGATTGAACTTCAACTCTTTTGGCAAGATTACTTCATTGATGGTTTTGAGCTGGGCGTGGTGGGCTTACACCTGTAAGCTCAGCATTTCAAGAGGCCGAGGCAGGAGGGTCATTGACCCCAGGAGTTCAAGACCAGCTTAGGCAACACAGTGAGACTCCCATCTCTATAAAAAATAAATAAAATAAAGTACTTCATTGATTATATAGTGTAAGTCTATCAAGAGATACATAACTTCTCCCTGGCTCTCCTTGTGAGATGCTAGCAGCTCTTGATGATCATTGCCCAGTTCCATTCATTAATTAAGGCTTGCAAAATGGTGATATTCTAATGCTATCAATCCATCTCCATTTGTTAGCTGGAATACTTCTATTAAAAAAAAAAAAAACCTTCTTCTAATGAGCTATTGGTACCCTGATGTACAAGTACCTCATATATTGGTACAAGTACAAGCACCAATATATGAATAAGAAAGACAAAACAAATGTTATTTTTCTTTTAACCATTTTCAGTATCATAAATTGATTTCCTACAGTCCTACAAGGGAGAACAGGTTGTGAGCGCTAAATATTGTTTACTACTGAACAAACTAAGGATACTTAAATAAATGGCTATCTCCTAATCTGGAACAAGAAATACATGGAATAAGTCTACAACATCATAATTGAAAGTGACAAAGCTATAATGACTGCTAGTGTTGGATCAACAGTGCTCGGGAGTCAGCTTGAGTTTTCCACTGACCAAAGAGGGTAGTTTGAACATTCAGAAGAATAATAATTAAAGGATTAAAATACAATTTATGTGTTTAAATTCACAAGTTCGTAATGACACCAAACAAAAAATGTTTTATATTTCAAATGCTGTGTTCTTCTGTGTCCAGATATTTTTTTAACCGTAACATAGTCAGATTCACTAATGGTTTCCTGTAAGTCTGTGCTTTATGTCTTATTCAAGAAATTCTCCCTTACCCTGAAGTCATAAAAATATTTTCCGAAAAAAGTTTTTAAATTGCCTTTCATATTTAAGGCTTAATTCAAACTATTTTTGTATATTATGTAAGGTAGTTCTCAGTGTTTAATTGTAGTCCCAGAAAGAAAGATTAGAGAGAATCAAATATTAAATTTTTAGAAATAGTGGCTGGAATTTTTCTGGAATTAAAGTATAAATAAAAAGAAGTTCAGGCTTGGACACATCATGTAAAAATGCAAAACGGCAAAGACAATGATCTTTAAACCAGTCAGAGAAAAAAGAGAGATTAAAAAGGAGTGGCAATTAAACAGATGGTAGATTTCTTAATATCAATACTAAAAGCCAGGAGCTAGTATTTATCTCAAATACTGAGAGAAGGAAAAAAAAAACCCTCAATCTAGAATTGTGTACCTTCCAAAATTATCTTTCAAGAATGAAAGTGGAATAATAAAAGAAGGTACTTTGGGAACAATAAAAATGACTCTATAAAATGCTAATCTGAGATAGGAGAAGGAATAGTGAGAAAATAAAATGGTAATGATGTATCCAATTACTATCTGTTTAAATAATAACGACAACAACAATAATGTCTAATTTATGAGTTTAGAAAAAGAAAAGGACAAAATTAAGATATGGAATAACAAGCAAGTCAGGAAAGGGGGTGGTATGATCCAAATTAAATCATTAGAAAGACTTGTATTATTCAACACGAGATTAAGTTATTATGTAACTTTAGATTTTGCTCAGTTAAATATGTGTAATTAAACTTCTATAATAACCAATATAAATAAATGGTATCATTCCAAACAGCACAGGAGAAAACAGTGAATAAAAAAAGAAATATACATAAGGATAGACATATGAATTAAATAGAATAGAATCGAGAGTCCAGAGATACACTATTACATTTAAGGTCAATCAATTTTTGACAAAGGTGCCTAGACAATTCAATGGGGAAGAATAGTCTTTTTGAAAAATAGTATGGGACAACTGGATAGCCACAGGCAAAAGAATGTTCCTTCTCTTATAGCATATACAAAAATTAACTCCAAATGGATCATAGAGCTAAATGTAAGAGGTAAAACTATAAAACTCCTAGAAGAAAATATAGGATTCAATCTTTGTGACCTGGGGCTATACAAAGGCACAAACAACAAAGGACAAAAATAGATAAACTTCCTCAAAATTTACCGCTATAATGCTTCAGGGGGGAATATCAAGAAAGTGAAAAGACAACCTATGAAATGGGAAAAAATATTTACAAATCATATACCTGATGTGTGACTTGTATTTAAAATCTATTTTAAAAAACTCTTACAACCAGTAATAAAAAGATGAACAGCCCACTCAATTTTTCTGTATATCTAAAACTGTTCAAAAAATAAAGTCTATTCATTTTTAAAAGATAAATAACTAAATTTTAAAATGGCCAAATGATCTGCATAGAAACCTTTCCAAAGAAAATATACAAATGGCCAATAAGCAGCTGAAAGGATGTTCAACATCATTAGCCATTAGAGAACTGCAAATCAAAACTATAATAAGATAGCCCTTTACACCCACTAGGATGACTATAATAAAAAAGATAAACAATAATAAGTGTTTGCAGAGTTGTGTAGAAACTGGAAGCCTCATACATTGCTGATAGAAATGCAAACTGGTGAAGCCACTTTGGAAACAGCTTGGCAGTTCCTTAAAAACTAAACTGACTTGCTATCTGAGCCTGCAATTCCACTGCTAGGTATATACCCACAATAAATGAAAACATATGTCTATGTAAAAACTCGTACACAAATGTTCACAGCAACATATTCGGAATAGCCAGCAAGTGATACAAGTCCAATTGTCTTTCATACAGTGAAATATTCAGCCATAAAACGGAATGTGGTACAGCTACATGATTCAAGAGAGATGAATTCTGAAAATAGCATGCTAAGTGAAAGATGCCAGTCATGGTAGACCACATGGTATATGACTATATTTATATGCCATGTCAAAGATAAGAAAATCGATGGAGCACAGTGGCTCATTCCTGTAATCCCAGCACTTTGGGATGCTGAGGCAGGTGCATCAATTCAGCCCAGGGGTTTGAGATCAGCCTGGGCAGCATGGTGGAGCCCCATCTCTACAAAAAACTACAAAAATAATCTGGGCATTGTGGTACCCATATAGTCCCAGCTACTTGGGAGGCTGAGGTGGGAGGATCACTTGATCCTGGGAGGTCGAGGCTGCAGTCAGCCAGCCTGGGCAACAGAGTGAGACAAAAAGCAGAAAGAAAGAAAGAAAGAGAGAGAGAGAGAGAGAGAAGGAAGGAAGGAAGGAAGGAAGGAAGGAAGGAAGGAAGGAAGGAAGGAAGGAAGGAAAAGAAAGAGGGAAAGAGAGAGAGAGAAAGAGTGAGACAAGAAAGTGAGACAGAAAGAAAAGAAAGAAAGAAAAGAAAGAGAAAGAAAGAAAGGAAGGAAAGAAAGAAAGAGAAAGAAAGAAAAGAAAGGAAGAAGGAAGGAAGGAAGGGAAGGAAGGGAAAGAAACAGAAAGAAAGAGAGAGAAAGAAAGGAAGGAAGGAAAGAAAGGAAAGAGAGAGACGAAGGAAGGAAGGAAGGAAAGGAAGGAGGTGGAAAAAAAGCATAAATAAAAGTGAATTAGTGGCTTCCTAGGGCTGAGGTGGTTAGGGAGAAATGAGGAGTGACTACTAACAGGTACAGCAGTTTTTTGGCAGGGTTGGGGGGTGAAAATATTCTAAGGTCGACTGTGGTTAATGACTTTGTTAATGTAGTAAAAATCATTGAACTGTACACTTTGAATCAGTGAATTGTATGGTATGCAAATGATATCCCAATAAGGCTGTTAAAAAATAAACAAAAGAAAAAAGTAATACTATCAAAGAATGGTTGGAGCCAATGCTATCAGACCTCTCTCTCAGCCTCTTTTCTCTGTTTTTCTCACACATTCAATGCAGATCTTTCCCAACATGTAAGTGATATACATACGGCTAGTCATGGCTTCCAGATTCCTATTCATCTAACTCCACAGCTAGAGAGCAAGGTGGCTTCTCTTTCCAGAATCAGTTTGAAATATCCCAGCAAAAAGCTCTGATTGGCCCTGCTAAAGTATTGTTCCTACCTTCAAGCCAATCACAGTGGCCAAAGACACGAATAATTATGTTTGGTCAAGTTTTGACAGGTGGAGTAAGACAGGGAAAGGCTGTTACCAGAAGATAAAATGGAGAAGAAAAAGAGGAGGAAGGGGGTGAGAGGGAAGAAGTTTTCCACTTTAGGTATACAGTTTACCTATAGACCCATCCTTAAATAATAATTTGTTTTTAAATCACAGCCAAGAATCTTATTCACTAGTCTGGCCAACATGGCAAAACCCTATCTCTACTAAAAATACAAGAAATAGTTGGGCATGGTGTTGTGTGCCTGTAATCCCAGCTACTAGGGAGGCTGAGGCAGGAGAATCTCTTGAACCCGGGATGCAGAGGTTACAGTGAGTGGAGATCGTGCCACTGCACTCCAGCCCGGGCGATGGAGCAAGACTCCATCTCAAAAAAAAAAAAAAAAAAAGAATCTTAGTCAAAGGTTCCTATGCAAAAATTCTTGAACCCGAGTGATGGCAGCTTTCAGTTCATCAGTCAATCTGCTGATGCCCAGCTTTAAATGAGTCTGTCCAGCTACCTCTTACACAAACTTATTATAACCCTTGTATCCAAAGGGGGACTATTCCTGTGGGGTACTATAAGATACAAAAAGTTTACACAATTGCATGATTTTGTCTCATTTTATGATGACATTTATGTGATTGCTTCTTGGCAATGATCAAGGCCAGAGTTCCTCTGATAAATTAATTTCCTTTTATATCATCCCTAATCACACTCTTCAGAGGCTCATGTACTTAGGAATTTACCTGCTTTAATTCACTTCAATTAAAAAATTGTGGCCGGGCGCGGTGGCTCATGCTTGTAATCCCAGCACTTTGGGAGGCCGAGGCGGGCGGATTACGCTACTGCACTCCAGCCTGGGCCACAGAGCGAGACTCCGTCTCGGGGAAAAAAAAAAAATTGTTTTTTCTTCTTTAGCTTCACATTTATTGTGCTTCTTAAAGTCAATTATATCAACAGAACTTCTAAAATTGCCACAGTACAAGGATGAATGTCAGAATGTCAAGGGTTTTTAAATGAACTCTGACAAGACGGAAAAGGTCAAAGCAGATTTCTTCAACGTGTTCAAATGTGGTCCTGATTATAAAGATTTTTACAAGGAGTATTTAGGTTATTCCTTAAAATGACTGCAGTATTCTGCTATACTTGATGGATTAAATTTTGCCTGGACCACCTTTCTCTCTAGAGCCCCCACCTTCTGTCTGGGTCACCATTCCTCATGCTTCTGTTCTTGGTTTAGATGTCATCTCTTTCAAGAAGTCTTTCCAGGTCCCCCAAGGCATAACCAGTTGCCCCTTCTGATGTCCTCTCCATACCCAGTGTTTACCCTTATTATAGCATTTACTATACTGCATTGTAATTAGCTGTTAATTTGTGCATCTCAGCTCCTCTCCACAATAAGATCAACTTCCTGGGGGCAAAGACTGAACCTAAACTAAAGCACTTCAGAGCCTAGCATAATGCCTACAAAAGTGTCTCACAGGCCTTTGTTAAATTGTGGGACATTCTTCAAATAACTGCCCAGTACTCTGTAGACATGTCAGGGTTATGAAAGACTGAAAAACTGCCTCAGATTGGAGGATTGGAGGAGATCAAGAAGGCATGACTCTGATCTTGTATAGGATCCTGGACCAGAAAAAGAACATTAATGGAACAATTGGCAAGATTTGAATTAGGTCAGTAAGTTAGTTAATAGTAATTCATAAATATTAATTTCCTAGTGTTGTTCATTGTACTGTGGTTTTATAAGATGTTAACATTTGGGGAGTTGGTGAAGGGCATATGAGAATTATTTGATTTTTGTGATATTTTTATGAGCCTAAAATTACTTCAAAATTGAAAGTCAGAAAAATTTTAAATAGGAACAAATATGCATATGTTGGCTTATAAATAAAAAGAAAGAGAGAGAGGAGGAGGGGAAGCAAGGTAGGAGAGAAGAAGGAATGAAATCAAAAAGCTAGCTGGTTTTGGAAGTATAGCTAAGGTGACAGAAGGGTAGATCTGAGAGCTTTTGTAACTGCAAGTGCCTTGAATGCCATATTATTACCACATTCTTAGCAGTCTAATTAGGAAATGCTGTTCATGAACACAACCTTGGGTAACCCTTTCTTTGCTGTTTACACTTGAGCTTTGCTCTAACGTGTTCAAATTATTCTGTTCAATTTTAACAAGTACTTATTGAGTGCTTGATATGTGCCAGGCAGAATGATGGGCGCCCAGGATAGATGCAAATGTGGTAAGACACGTTACTTGTCCGCAGGGAGGAACACCATCCACAGAAGAGAGCCAAGCAAAAAGAAAACAAAGAGTGTCCATACAGTAAAAAACGTGCAACTGTTTTTACACAAGTACCAAATAAAGAGGCAGTGCAGAAAAGTGCTGCTCTCCTGGGAGCACAGAAGCTTCACAGGAGGGTTAATGTGGAAGCTGAGTGTTGAATAAGTGGGAATTTGCCAGGTAGACAAAATTGGGAGGAGCATTCCCAGCACAGCATGTATAAAGATCTGAGCTGGGAAACAGCAGAGTGAGATCAACACAGCTAAAATAATAAGTACCCACAGAAAAAAAAAATGGACTCTTATTTGTAGTAGCTTTACTGGGATATAATTTACCTATCATAAAATTCACTCATTTAGAGTGTACACTTCAGTGGGTTTTAGTATATTCACAGAGTTATACCACCATCATCCCTATCTAATTTTATAACAGTTTCATCACCCCTCTCCCAGTGAAATCCCATACTCATTAGCAGTCACTTTCCATCCCCCAACCCCAGCCTTAGGCAACCACAAATCTACTTTCTGCCTTCACAGATTTGCCTATTCTGGATGTTTCATATTGAAGGAATCATACAGTCTATGATATTTTGTGACTCCAGTCTTTCACTTAGTGTAATATTTTCAAGGCTCATCCATGTAGTAGCATGAGTTAGTACTTCATTTCTTTTTATTGCTAAATTATATTCCATTTTATGGCTAAACCACATTTTGTTTGTCTACAACACATAGACTGATGAACATTTGGGTTCTCACATTTTGCCTATTAACACTGTTATAAACAGACAGCTACAATTTTTTATGTAGACATACATTTTCCTCTCTCTTGGATATATACTTAGAATTGCTGGGTCGTATGGTAATTCTACGTTTTGTTTTGTTTTGTTTTTAAGAGATGGGGTATCAGGCTGGGCGCAGTGGCTCATGCCTGTAGTCCTAGCACTTTGGGAGACTAAGAAAAGCGGATCACCTGAGGCCAGGAGTTAGAGACCAGCCTAGCCAACATGGAGAGACCCCGTCTCTAATAAAAATACAAAAATTAGCTGGTCGTGGTGGTGGATGCCTGTAATTCCAGCTACTCAGGAGGCTGAGGCAGGAGAATAGCTTGAACCAGGAGGTGGAGGTTGCAGTGAGCCGAGATGGTGCAACCGCACTCCTGCCTGGGTGATAGAATGAAACTCTGTCTCAAAAAAGAGAGAGAGAGAGAGATGGGATATCATGTTGCCCAGGCTGGACTCTAATTTCTGGGCTAAAGTGATCCTCCCACCTCAGCCTTCTGAGTAACTGGAACTACAGGCATACACCACGTCGCCTGGCTATATTTACTTTTTGAGGAATTGTCAAACTGTTTTCCAAAGTGGCTGTACCATTTAACTTTACCACAAACACTTGTTATTGTCTAGCTTTTTAATATTATAGCCACCATAGTGGGTATGAAGTGGTGCATTCGTTTGCTAGGGCTGCTGTAACAAATTACCACAAACTAGGTGGCTTAAAGCAACAGAAATTTATTCTCTCACAGTTCTGGGGCTAGAAGCCTAAAATCAAGGCACCATCAGGGTTGTGCTTCCTCTGGAGGCTCTAGGGGAAAAAGCTGTTCCATGCCTTTCCCTTATTTCTTGTGTTCCTAGTAATCCTAACCATATCTTGGGTTACTGATGCATGTCACTCCAATCTCTGACTCATCACATGGCATTCTCCCCTGTGTCTCTTCTCCAGTCATATTGAATTAGGGCCCACCCTAATCCAGTACTACCTCATCCTGCCTTGATTACCTCTGCAAAGACCCTATTTCTCAATAAGGTCATATTCACAAGTACCAGGGGTGAGAAGGTCAACATATCTATTTGGGGGACACAATTCAACTCACAGCAAGAGGTGGTATCTCTTTGTGGTTTTGATTTATATTTCCCTAATGGCTAATGATGTTGAGCATCTTTTCATGTGCTCATTTGTTTGTCTTCTTTGGAGAAATGTTTATTCAAATTTTTGTTCATTTTGTAATTAAGCTATTGTCTTTTTATTCTTCAGCTGTGAGTTCTTTACATATGCTGGGCTCTTATCAGATATATGACTTGCCAATATGTTCTTCCATTCTGTGGGCTGTCTTCACTTTTTTATAGTGCCCTTTGAAACACAGGAGTTTTTCATCTCGATGAAGTTCAATTTATCTATTTTTTCTTTTGTTACTTATGCTTTTGTTGCTAAGTCTAAGAAACTGTTGACAAATTCAAGGCCATGAAGATTTATACCTATGTTTTCTTCTAAGAATTGTATAGTTTTATCTCTTATATTTGGGTCTTTGATACTTTTTTAGTTAAATTTTGGGTATAATGTGAGGTATGGATCCAAATTCATTATTTTGCAAGTGAATATTCAGTTGTCCTAGCACCATTTGTTGAAATTAATACACATCTCCCATTGAATTGTCTTGTCGCTCTTGCAAAAAAAAAAATTACCAGAAATGTAAGGATTTGTTTCTAGACTCTCAATTCTATTTCATTGATCTCTATGTCTATCCTGACGTCGGTACTACAATGTCTTGATTACTGTAGCTTGGAAATCAGGAAATGTGAAAAATCCAACTTTATTCCTTTTTCTTAAAATTACTATGGCTATTCTATGTCCCTTCAATTTTCATATGAATTTTAGGATCAGATTGTCAATTTCTGCAAAAAGCCAGCTGGGATTTTTATAGGAATTGTATTGCACCTATAGATGAATTTGGGGAGCACTGCCCCTCAACAATAGAAAGTGTTCCAATCTATGTTTATGGATGTCTTTCTATTTATTTAAACTTCTTTAATTACTTTCAACAATGTTTTGTGGTTTCAATTCATAAGTCTGATATTTCTTTTATTAAATTTAAGTATGTTATAGTATTATAGAGGAAATTGTATCTTTAATTTCATTTCAGAATGTTCATTGCTAGTGTATAAAAATAAAGAAATTTTTATATATAATCTTGTATCCTGCAACTTTCTAAATTCATTTATTAGTTCTAACAGCTTTTTAGTGAATCCCCTAGTATTTTCTATACACAAGATCATGTTACCTGCAAATTGAAATACATCTACTTTTTTCCTTTCCAATCAGGATGGCTTTCATTTCTTTGTCTTGCCAATTGCCTTAGCTGGAGCCTCTGATACAACGTTAAATAGAAATGATGAGAGTAGACACTTTTGCCTTGTTCTTGATTGTGAGGGGAAAGCTTTCCATCTTTCACTAAGTATGACGTGAGTTTTAGGTTTTTCATAGATGCCTTTTTGGTTGGAAAAACTTTCCATCTATTCCTAGTTTGTTGAGTGTTTTTATCATGACAGGCCGTTGGATTTTATCAAATGTTTCTTCCTGTCTATTGAGATGATTATGTGGTTTTTGTCCTTTATTCTATTAATATGGTATATTATTTATTGATTTTCATATGTTCAACCTTGCCTTCCTGGAATGATTCTCATGTGGTCATGGAGTACAATTGTTTGTATATGGTAATGGATTCAGTTTGCTAGTATTTTGTTGAAGATTTTCATATCCATAAACATAAAGTATCTCGGTCAGTAGTTTTCTTGTGATGTCTTTGTCTGGTTTTGGTATGTGAATAATGCTGGCCTCATAGAATGAGTTGGGAAATGTTTCCTCCTCTTCTGTTTTTTTGAAGGTTCGTAAATGATGGGCGACTCTCCTTTAAATGTTTGATAGAATTCACCAGTGAAGCCATCTGGTCCTGAGCTATTCTTTGTGGGAATTTTCTTTGATTACTAATTTAGCCTCATTACTTGTTATAGGCTTATTCAGATTTCTACTTCTTCTTGGGTCCATTTTGATAGTTTGTATTCTTCTAGGAATTTGTCAATTTCATCTATGTTATAATTTGTTTGCATATAATCATTCATAATATTTATTTATAATCCTTTCAATTTTTAAAATCAATAGTGATGCTCCCTCTTTCATTTCTGATTTTAATAATCTGAGTCTTATCTCTCTCTCTTTTTTCTTGGCTAATTTAGCTAAAGCATTGTCAATTTTGTTCATTTCAAATAACAAACTTTTTCGTTCACTGATTTTTTTTCAATTGTTTTTCAATTCTCTATTTCATTTATTTCTACTCCAATCTTTTTTTCTGCTTACTTTGGGTTTAGTTTCCTCTTCAGTGCCATAAAGATCTTTTTTGTTTTTTATTATAGACATTTACAACTATAAATTTCCCACCAAACACTCTGCACCTTATGCATTTTGGTATTCATGCTTTCATTTTCATTCATCTCGAAGTATTTTCTGATTTCTCTTATAGTTTTTTTAACCCATTGGTTATTTAGAAGGAGTATGTAATCTTATTTCCATATATTTGTGAATTTTCCAAGTTTCCTTTTGTTGGTTTTGTTTGTGTTTGTGTTGTTTGTTCGAGATAGGGTTTCACTCTGTTGCCTAGCTTGGAGTATAATGGCACAATCATAGCTCACTGCAGCCTCAACCTCCTAGGCTCAAGGGATCCTCTTGCCTCATCATTCCAAGTAGCTGGGACTATAGGCACATGCCACCATGCCTGGCTAATTTGTGGAAATGTGGGTCTCCCTATGTTGCCTAGGCTGGGAACTTGGACACAGGAAGGGGAACATCACACACTGGAGCCTGTTGTGGGGTTGGAGGAGAGGGGTAGGGATAGCATTAGTAGATATACCTAATGTAAATGACGAGTTAATGGATGCAGCACACCAACGTGGCACATGTATACACATGTAACAAACCTGCACGTTGTGCATATGTACCCTAGAACTTAAAGTATAATAAATATATATACATATATATATACACGTATATATAAAAGAAAACATCAGTTCTGGGGAAACTGTCAAGGAAGGTGACCCACCCTCATCTGCCAATGAGAAAGGGGCATCAGCATCTTGCCTCTTGGAATTTGAATCTTGAGCAGTGAAATTCAATGCAGTGGGAACTGATCTGAGGTTCTGCTGTCCTGAAGAGAATATACATTGTTTGCCACTACTTAAGAGTCCAGAGTTGCCCCCTATTTGTTTTTAATTTTATTTTTTTATTATACTTTAAGTTTTATCGCAAGGACAAAAAACCAAACACCGCATGTTCTCACTCATTGGTGAGAATTCAACAATGAGAACACTTGGACACAGGAAGGGGAACATCACACACCGGGGCCTGTTGTGGGGTGGGGGGAGGGGGGAGGGATAGCATTAGGAGATACACCTAATGTTAAATGAAGAGTTAATGGGTGCAGCACACCAACATGGCACATGTATACATATGTAACTAACCTGCAAGCAGAGCTAGCGCCAGGATTAGGGTGAGGGGATGAGACAAGTGAGGCATTCACCTGGAGTGGAAAATTAAAGAGGTCTCCAAAACACTCAATAATCAAGTTAATAATATTTGAAGGCAATATTTTAAAAAATAAAAATTAATGCAAAAATCTATGATGAACAAAATGTCATTACTTTAAAGACAGGATCAGTGTTCCTGATTTTTTCTTTTGCCTCAGGTTCAAATATGGTTTAAAATTGGACTACAGAGCCCTGGTTGTTCACATTTTCTCTTGTTCCCACAAGTCAGTTCCCATCCTCCCAGTAAATTCCTCCTTTCCATAAGTTCCAGAAAATGTTTTCTTTGTTTACAACCCAAAACCCAACTGATATGGAGTCTGACATTATAAGTAGAGACAAGTTTCTGGTGGTTCCTTAGCTGCTATAGATTCCAACTCACAATTCTAATCAACTGGCCTTCTAGTGAGAGAGATTTTATGTTGTCCTCAAACAAAACTAAAAATTCCCTTTACCTGAAGACTATCTGAAATCAGAGATAAAAAGCTACCAATTAGGGATGAACTCAAAATAATTATGCCAAGTGAGAGAATTCAGACAAAAATGGATACATGCTGTGTGACTTCATTTATATAAAACTTCAGAAAATACAAACTAATCTATAGTGACAGAAAGCAAATCAGTAGTTGCTTGGGGGCACTGGGAGTAGAGGGGATTGCCAAGGGTAATAAGAAAACTTTTGGTGCTGATGGCTATGTTTACTCTCAATGGTGGTGATGAATGCAAGCGTATACATGTATCAAAACCTATCAGATTATACCCTTACATATGTGTAATTTATTGTGTTTCAATTGTACCTCAGTAAAACCATTTTTGAAAAGCCACTAATTGGCTTTTAGACTTTGCATTTTTACTATCAAATAATTTCCACCTTTTGAAAAGATTTATTTGAATGCTACATAAAATGTTTTTAATTGATGTTTTAGATATTTGTTGTATTTGGCTTTTTCCATTTCTTCCTGTCCCTATACGGAGGTGGATTTATTCATATAATTAGAAATTGTTTTAAGGGACTATTTCCCTAAATTGCAATGGAATAGTAATTTAATCTATCAACTGCATAATATCCCAACTGAGAAGTGTATGAAAAGTGTACCTATTCACACTGAGAAACAAAGAAAAGGAAAAAAAAATTTTTTTAAAAAAAGGAAAAGTGTACCTAAAGTGTTCTTCTTTTCATCTAGTTTTCTACTCATGAAACTCTTCTTTCTTATGATTAAATTATTTTTCTTATTGATATGAGAAAAGTACTGAGTAAAAAATGTTACATAAAACTAACAAAGATACTCATGTAGAGAACAAATTACAGCATGAGTCTTAAAGTTCTTCTGCAATAGTTCATTCCAGAAAATTAAATTTTAGCAATATACTTTAAATATTATACTTTTAAAATAATAACCTCTCCCATAAAATGATAATGGCAATAAAAAGATATCCCTTTTGTTTCCTTCATTAGTGAATCAAAATTGTATAAAAGAAACATGAATGAGCATTAATGAGCAGCACTAAAATCTTTTTTACTCAACTTCATAATAAAACAATATTTCTCAGGTAGAATCATACAAATACTGGGTTCCATCATGTACACATACACACATAAATAAAATAACATAATATGTAAGGTACATGTTTTTCTACTTGTTAAATCCTAATTCTTAAAAAATTTAGAATTGCATTTCTAAATTGTAAAGGAAAATAAATACCTGATTGGCCTTCAGTTATGTTAATATTATTATTCATAACTGTTCATTTTAATCAGAGGAGTTTCAATGGGATTGTTCTCAACTTTTGGAAAGATTTTCTTCCCAAGCTCTTTGCCTGTTTCTAAACTGTGTGCTCTGCTCCTGGATAATATTTTCTGAAAGGAATGATGTTGTACATGCCAGATAAACCCATAGGCTAATTCCCCAAATTTTGTTTTGGCATAGTTACAAATCCAACCTTGAAATTAAAAAGGAATGAAAAATATTTCTTGAAAAATAATTATTACCAATTGTGATAGTTCATAATATCTCAGGCTGGGTAATTTACAAAGAAAGGTTTATTTGGCTCACAGTTCTGCAGGCTGTACAAGCATGGCATTAGCATCTGCCTGGCTTCTGATGAGGCCTCAGGAAGCTTTTATTCATGTTGAAAGACATGGGGAAACAAGCATGTCACATGGTGAGAGAGACAATAAGAGAGAGGGGAGGTCCCAGACTCTTTTTAACAATCAGATTTCATGGAAACTCTTTACCATAGGGAAGGCACAAAGTTGTTCATAAGGGATCTGTCCCCATGGTCCAAATGCCTCCCACCAGGCTCCACCTCCAACGTTGGGGATCACATTTCAACATGAGGTGTGGAGGGAACAAAAACATCCAAACTATATCACTAAATTTAGAATTTATTTTAAAAAATAAATTCTAAAAAGTGAGTTTTTAAAATTTAACTTCAAAACTTGCCTTCAATAAAGTACTTATATACAGAAGTTGGAGAGATGGTCAATGGAGATATCTATGGAAATTCTGAAGGAGACTTCTGGACTTTCAAGGGCTTTATAGGATAATAAAGAATCTCAGTGATTCTCTATCATTTCTAAATCCACTTTAAGTATTCCTTTTCTCATCCAGCCGAGTGAGGATAATTAATAAAAAATGATTTCTTTTCTATAGTCACAATTTATATTCAGCCAAGTGAGGATAATTAATAAAAATGATTTCTTTTCTATAGTCACAATTTATGTTCAGTTTTGCTTTAGGTCTTAACAGCCAGGGCTCATTTCCTGGAATTTGGGGTACATAATGCTTCAGACCTCCATTGCCCCTTTGAATGCCACTTATACCAATATAAAATGAAGCCATAGTTAAGGAAGAAGTCTGGCTCTTCTTCCAGTTTCTCCTTGCTCATCCATTGTTCCAGCCCTAGCTTACCATGCACAGTCCCAGAGTAATCAGTATGCTCTCTTAAAAGAAAGAAATTTTTTGCAACTCTTATAAATCAATGGACTTTTTGTTATAAATCAGTGAATTTCTTGTTTTGTATGTTTTATATTTATTTATTTATTTATTTTAAGGAGCTCAAAGAATTTTTAATCTAAATATTAATATTTTAATCTTAAAAAATTCAAAGATTTTCTCATATTCCAAATTTTATTATAAGACAAAATAATATACACATTGATTTATAATGTAATTGGAATTCTGTAGCAGAACCCCTCTTACCCGCAGTCTAAATTTATAATAGGACTCTTCTGGATTTTAAAAGTCAAATCAGACTCCTGGTTTTCAGTCCAGCATGTAAAAAGCTTGAAAGTTGCCACTCTGTCCTAAGAACAAGTAAAAATCTGAACAAACTGAAAAATCAACAACTGTTCTAGATCTGTAAGAGAAGTAAGGCCACAGGACAAACCAGTGCCTCCAAAATTGGAGAGAGCAACGGGCAAATACAGAGAATCATAACTTACCAGAGGCAGAAACTTATGAGTAGCAACCTCTGCAGAGACTAGTACTAGGCTACTGTTACTCAGCACATCATGTGCAGCTAACAACAAAAACTTATAAGGTATACTAAAAGGAAAAAACACAGTTCGAAGAAACAAAGCAAGCATCAAAACCAGGCTCCAATATGACAGGAATGTTGAAATTATTAGACCAGAAATTTAAAACAATTATGATTAATATGCTAAAGGTTCTTATGGAAAAGGTAGGCAGTGTGCAAGAATAGTTGGGCAATGTAAGTAGAGAGGTGGAAATTCTGAGAAAGAACCAAAAAGAAATGCTAGAAATAAAAACATTGTAACAGAAATTAAAAATACCTTAAATGAGTTTATTAGTAGACTGGACACCACTGAGGAAAGAATCTCTGAGCTTGAGGCTATCTTAATAGGAACATCCAAAACTGAAAAGCAAGCAAAAAGAGACTGGAAATTTAAAAAACAGAGCAGCATATCTCTAAGAACTGTGGACAACTAGAAAAGGCGTAACATATGTATGATGAAAATACCAGAGTATAAATAAAGAGAGTAAGAAACAAAATATTTAAAATAATAATGACTGAGAATTTTCCTAAATTAATGTTAGACAACAAACTACAGATTAAAGAAGCTCAGAAAATGCCAACTAGAATAAATGCTGAAAAAACTACACCTAGACTATCATTTAAAAGCTACAGAAAATCAAAGTTGAAGTCCTGAAAAAAAACAGAGGGAAGAAAACACCTTATCTTTACAGGAGCAAAGATAAGAATTACACCTGACTTCTCCTCAGAAACCATACAAGCAAGAAAAGAGTGGAGTGAAATATTTAAACTGTTGAGAAAAAAACTTACCAACCCAGAATACCATGTGAAATTATCCTTCAAAAGTGAAGGAGAAATGAAGACTTTCTCAGACAAACAAAAATTGAGAGAATTTGTTGTCAGTAGACCTGCCCTTGCAAGAAATGTTAAAAGAAGTTCTTTAGAGAGAAAGAAAATGATATGTCAGAAATGTGAATCTGCATAAAGAAAGGAAGAGTATCAGAGAAGGAATAGGTGAAGATTAAATAGAAACTGTTATTTTTCTTCTTCTTAGTTGGTTTTCAGATAACAGTTTGTTTCAAATAACAAATATATGCAGTTTGTTGTCTAACATTAATTTAGGAAAATTCTCAGTCATTTTTATTTTAAATATTTTGTTTCTTACTCTGTTTATACTCTGGTATTTTCATCATACATATGTTACGCCTTTCGTTGGTTCCAAATAGCACCAACAATATTTTCAATTATGTATGAGTATACATATGGTTAAATATGCTTATGTACACATATGCTTATATATACTTATATGTAAGTAAAATAAATGGACAGCAATGATACAGGGGAGATGAATTAGGATTATTTTGTTATTGTAAGGTACCTATGTTACCTGTGAAATGGTAGAATGTGACTTGAAAGTGGACTTGGATTACTTGTAAACGTATATTGCTAACTCTATGGCAACCACTTTAAAAATTAAAAAGAAATGTACAACTGATATGCTAAGACATAAAAGAAATTGAATTATTTGTAGTGCTTACTTAAAACTACAAAAGGCAGATAAAGAGTAGAAAGCAAAAATAGGAACAAAGAACAAGGGCAACAAATAAAAAATAGTTTTAAAAGTCATATATATGTATATGATTTATACATATATATGACTTTTAAAATTATTTTGTATATATAGTAAAAGTATATATATGTAAAAGTATATATCTTATATATTATATATTATATATATGATATATTATATATTAACAATATATAATATATAATAATAAATATATATAATATATACAATATATATATAAATCCAGAACACTGAAAACATCAAGTCGTGGTGACAATGTGGAGCAACAGGAACTCTTATCCACTGCTGGCAGGAATGCAAAATAGTACAGCCACATTGAAAGACAGTTTGAGAGTTCTTACAAAACTAAAGATACTCTCACCACATGATCCAGCAATTTCATTCCTTGATGTTTACCCAACAGAGTTGAAAACTTAGGGCCACACAAATATGTGTATGTGGATATTTATAGCAGCTTTATTAATAATTGCCAAAAGTTGGAAGCAACCAAGAAGTCCTTCAGTAGGTGAATGGACAATAAACTGTGATACATCTAGACATGGAATATTATTCGATTCTAAAAAAAATGAGCTATCAAGGCATAAAAAGACATGCAGAAACATTAAACGTACATTACTAAATGCAAGCCATCTGAAAAGGCTACCTACTATATGATTCCAACTATATGATATTCTGGAAAAGGCAAAACCATGTAGGCAGTAGAAAAATCAGTGGTTGTCAGGGGTTAGGGAGGAAAGAGGGGTGAGTAGGCAAAACATAGAGGATTTTTAGGACAGTG
This sequence comes from Hylobates moloch, assembly GCF_009828535.3. Classification (NCBI taxonomy): domain Eukaryota; kingdom Metazoa; phylum Chordata; class Mammalia; order Primates; family Hylobatidae; genus Hylobates; species Hylobates moloch. Next base: position 67,234,741 of record NW_026652276.1, read on the forward strand.
AAACTATTCTGTATGATACTATAATGGTGGATACATGCCATTACACAATTGTCCAAACCTAACCAAAAGTGAACACTCATGTAAACTATGGACTTTGGGTGATAATGATGGGTCAATGTAAGTCCATCAGTTGTAACAAATGTAGTACTGTAAAGGGCGGGGAGTATGATAACAATACAGGAAGTTATACATGTGGGAAGGGCAGGGGGTACATGAGAAATCTCTGTACCTTCCACTCAATTTTTCTGTGAACCTAAAACTACCCTAAAAAATTAAATCTACCTTAAAATATGTACGTGTATATATATATATATATATATATATTTTTTATATATATATATATATGTTTTTAAAAAATCAAATTAGGCTGAGCACAGTGGCTCAAGCCTATAAACCCAGCACTTTAGGAGGCTGAGGCAGGAGGATCACTTGAGTCTAGGAGTTCAAGACCAGCCTGGGCAACCCAGGAAGACTCTGTTTCTACCAAAAACAAAAACAAAAAAATTTTAATTAGCTGGGCATGGTGACTGATTTGGTCCTAGCTATTCGGGTGGATGAAGTGGGAGGATTGCTTGGGCCTGGGAGGTCAAGGCTGCAGTGAGCCATGATTATGCCACTGCAATCCAGCCTGGGCAACAGAGAGCAACCCTGTCTCAAAATAATAATAATAATAAATTAGTGAAGACCTCAGAATACTGATGATAAATGGGGAATAAATCTAGCTCATGAACGAGTAAAAGCCTAAATAAAAATAAAGCAAAAAATGATAATGATATTTTCAAAGGAACAAATGTAGCTGATCCAAACCTTGCAGTTTTAAAGCATTACATTTGTACTCTATGGTCCTTTAGAATGGCTTCCAGCTTACTGAAGAGAGAGTGCCTCTCTACACGCCAAATTACAACACTAAGGCAGATTGAAGGAGAAATATAATCAACCATTTGTTGATTATTTATTTTTTAATCATATCCTCAAGCATGTACAGATGTAAGAAAGCATGTGGCCTCAGACTGGAGCTGTTTGCAAACAGCAGGATTGCCTGGCCCAAGAAATGGCACTTGCTGTGTGATGAAAGCCGCCCTTCTAAAACCGTGTTTGGTTAGCACCTATGCCCTGCTGAAATTGGCATAGCACATTCTCTGTGGGCATGCTGCCAGCCTAACAGATGGGCCTGAATGTAACCCTGCCAGAGAATCAGTGTGTGCAATGAGTTCACAACTGTGGTTAGACTCCTTTCCAAAGATGTTGCATCTACTTAGGCTGCCCAGCAAAAATTTATGACTTTCATGTCTTCAAATGGCATTAATGAATAAGTAAATAATCCTCTAAATCAGTGGCTCTCAAACTGTGGTTCCCTGGACGAGCAGCACCAGCACCATGTAGGAAATCACAAGAAATGCAAATTCTCATGCCCAACCTTTAACCCACTGAATCAGAAACTCTTGGGGTGGGGCCCAGCAACACGCAGTTTAACAAGCCCACCAAGTGAATCTAATGCAGCTAAAGTTTGAGAACCACTGCACTAAACGACTGGTTCCCAAACAGTCGCATTATTTGAGAATTTTTTTAAAATAGTGATGTTTATGCGTCAATTCCAGAGATTTCGATTTAATTGGTATATGGTGCAGCCTAGACATCAAGAATTGTTACATGTCCACAGGTGACTCTAATGTGCAGCAGTGTTTGAGAAGCACCATTCTAGCTCATCCGAATACCTAGTACAAGCTTTGAGGAGAAATGCTTCAGACCTTCCTAAATGCAGATAAGTCTGTATTGAAAGAGCATATGTATAGATCTTTGCTTAAATAATTCTTTGATTGATGGATCATTTTATTTTGAGCTCTGAGATATAATAAAGTTTATGTAAAATCTGGCTTTCAGCAAAGCTCTGTGTGCTCTGTGGGTCACTTACCTTCAAGCTTACCTTTTCTCACAGTACTATATTTAACTTTGCTTCTGATTTCAGTGGGCTTTTTTTATCTCATTGAACTGGACACCTTCTGATGTAATATCCTAAACCCCTATTCTACTGGTATCCTGCTCCTTGTATCTTCTTCCCGGTGAGGGAGAGACCTGATATCAAAATATTTAAACTTCGAACAATCTCAATTGAGAAAGAAAAAAAAAAGGCTCTTTAAGCTGCAAGGTTACCCTGCATATTTGGTATTCATAAGTATTTTAATAAGAAGACAAGAGGAGGAAAACTTGATATATCAACTAATTTGCTAGGTTTTCCCAACTGATTTCACATCAAAACATATATAGAAATGATAATATTCGCACAATCCACTGGAGTGAATGGGAGAGGTGGCTGACCACCTGTCTGCTTTGAGAGCAAGAGATCGAAAACTTACACACCAAATTCACTGTTGGGAAGGTCTGAAACGATGAAAATGCAGACACACAAATGAAATGTTAATATAGTTTTATCAAAAATGAAATGTAACAAATAAGCACCTGTTTCCTTTCAGTTTTTCATCAACGAATCTATTTTAACATGACAATGATGGTCCTTTATCGTACTTTTGACACTGCTAAGGTTCAGCTTGATGCTGGTAAGAAACAATGAGGTGAGAAGTTAAGTGACTGGAATTAGCTCCTACAGTAGAAGTCACTCAGTTACGTCACTTACCAGCTATGTGACCTTGAGCAAGTAATTTAATCATGTTGTACTTTAATTTATCTAACTACAAAATGCAGAAATAATAGTACCTGTCTCATAAGATTAAGAAATTTTTTGTTGGCCAGGTATGGTGGCTCATGCTTGTAATCCCAGCACTTTGGGAGGCTGAGGTGGGTGAATTGCTTGAGCTCAGGAGTTCAAGACCAGCCTGAGCAACATGGCAAAACCCCGTCTCTACAAAAAATACAAAAAAAAGTAATTTTTTTAAAAAGGAAAATTTTTCTAATTTATCTTTTATTGATATGTAATAGTTATACATATGGGATACATGTGATATTTTGATACATGTATACAACATGTAATGATCAAATCAGAGCAATTGTGATATCCATCACCCCATCATTTATCATTTATTTGTGTTGGGAACATTTCAAATCTTCTTTTCCAGCTATTTTGAAATATACAATAAATTCTTAACTATAGTTGCCCCACTGTGCTATCGAACACTAAAACTTATTCCTTCCAGTTCCATCTGTGTTGCTGCAAATGACAGGACTTCATTCCTTTTATGGCTTCATAATATTCTATCATATATACCATATTTTCTTCATTAATCCATTGATGGACACTTGAGTTGACTCCATATCTTGACTACTATGAATAGTGCTGCAATAAACATGGGAGTGCAGATATCTTTTTGATATACTGATTTCCTTTCTTGTGTATATATACCCAGCAGTGAGATTGCTGGATCATATGGTAGTTCTATTTTCAGTTCTTTGAGGATGTTATGAAAATTAAATAAGTTAATATACAAAAGCACATGGTAAGTCATGATTAAATGGTTGCTGTTCTTATTAACACTGATTACATTTAATTATTGCATTGGTGGACCCATTGCTAGCCCATAACTTCATTTCCCTTATCTCCAACTCCCCTGACTCTCTGATGATGGATCTACTGAAGGAATAGACATTCAACCACTCTTTTTTTTTTTCATTATTGTTGTAAGATGAGTCATTCAGCCATTCTAACAGATGAACAGAACAGGGTACCAGCAAAGTCCGAGGAAGTTGTGAGGCATGCTTCTGCAGTTGCCTGACTACACACGATAAATAGCCTACACTTTCCAGGCTGTTTGTGATAACTCCAGCTCCCCCAAAAACTCTGGACAGTGGCTTTGTCACTTACAGGCTTGCTGCATAAATAAATCTTAACTATTCAATATCTATATTATTCATTCAAAAAGGACTCTGAGCAATTTCATAAAGATCAAAAGTAGAATAATGGTAACCAGGTACTGTAAGGAGTGAAGACTTACTGTCTAATGGATACAGAATTTCAGTTTGGGATGATGAAAAAGTTATGGAGATGGATGGTGGTGACAGTTGCACAACAATGTGATTATACTTAATGCCACTGAACTGTGTACTTAAAAATGGTTAAAATGGAAAATTTTATGTCATACATATTTTACCACAATTGTTTAAAAGGACTTTGAAAACAGGAAACAGGAATATTATTCTCTCATATTCTCCTACTCTAGTTAGTTACTTTTGTTGGGAAGGGACAGATATTCACTCGAGTTTCCACAAGTAATGGCTGTTTATTGCAAGACTTAAGATGGAAGCCAGGATCTCATGATGATCAATGAGCAGGGACCAGAACTGGAACAGAAACTGGGACTGTACCAAGAACCCTCAGGAGCAAGAACTGTGAACCTTCCCTCAAGAGCTCCACCAGAAACACCACTCAGCCTCCTCTTGTCCCTGCTTCTCCTCACGTATCTTCTAGCTAAAGACTGAATTCCTCTTCATCTTTTCTTTTTCTAGTAGCTTAAGCTTAGTTATTGTCTCACTTTCTTCAAGGCTTAGTTTCCTCATAATCTGGCTGTGCTGTTGGTCTCTATTCTACATTATACCCCCACTATACATTATTTCATATCAGTTTCTACTATGAGTCCCCTCATATTCTGTATCCCGAACCAGATTCTCACAGGTAAGCATATAATTGGTCCAACTTGCTCCTCTTTGAAGAGTTTTTTGAGCTAAATCACCCCATGAGCTGCTCTCCCATCATACTTTGGCTCCCTCTGGTCTAAGCAGCCATATTAAAGGTGGATTTATATGGTTTAAAAACATGGCCACCCTCAACTGCCTCTTTAGCAGCAGTGGTGGATATGAAAGACTGTGATAGCCACATCCGGTACAATCTTGTTTGCTGTATCTTCTCTTCTTATGCTCTGGAATAATAACCCCTCTCTAGGCAAAGCCACAGAAACTACATCTGGGTTCAGTGGCACCTTAGACATTTGTATATATCAGGAGGATCTCTACTATCAAATAGAGCTAAAGACCAAATGGCTGGCCTGGAGATTACATCAGCAGCAGCACTGGAGATCACCAACACATGTCCGTATCAAAGAGCATGTTTCAGGTGAGACCACGTGCAAAACTATTTTAAAATACTTAGCTTGATTTTATAGCACATTTTTTACCCCTATTGGTTAATCGTTATGTTCCTAATTTTGGCATAACGTAAATCCAAAAAAAATCCTCTGGACAAATACATCATTTTAAGTCAGCAAATTATTTTTAGTTCTTGGTCATTAAATCCTAACATATTTAGCACATTTGGCCTGTAGCAATTGTATTAATTGTTGATGTTTTAAACTGCAGAAAATAGTTTATCATGTGGGTAACAAACTAAGTAAAATATCCCCTAAACTTGGAGATATAGGGCACTATTTCTTGAGATAATCAGATCGGGCTGTCCGAGTTCTATAGAGCAGCTGGCTCAATCCAGCTCTGCAGGGCTTGAAGCTTCTAGGCAGGAGAACAGGCAGAAAAGCTGCATTGTGGGTGCCCCCAAGTGGGTACAATTTGATGTGCACGCTGAGGATTTTCTCACCAGCTCCTCTAGCATTTGGTCATGTCTGTGAAGTGATTTTAAAGATGGAGAAAAGCTAAAACGCGTGTATGTTTTACAATATACATCTCTCATAATATCAACTGAAGCAATATTTAATGTTTCAGCCTACCACAGATCATTTATTTTCTAGCAAATGTCTTTCAGAAATGTTTTCAAGTTATGCTGCCGTTAAAATATGGAGTAGAAAAAGAATGGAGTTTAGTGTCAGACAAAACTTGACTTTGAACACTGGCTCAGCACCTTACTAGCTGTGTGGCCTTGGGAAATTCATTTTACTTTCCTAATCTGTAGTTGTCTCATTTTTAAAATAAATTCAGGAGTATTGGAAAGGAAATTTACCTCGTAGGGTTATTTATTGGATAAGGCAATAATTAATATGATCAGTGTGCAGCACGTTGTAAGTGATCAATAAATATAATTTATTTATTTATTTATTTATTTTTTATTTTTTTTATTTTTTTTTGAGACAGAGTCTTTCTCTGTTCCCCAGGCTGGAGTGCAGTGGCGCGATCTCGGCTCACTGCAAGCTCCGCCTCCCGGGTTCACGCCATTCTCCTGCCTCAGCCTCCCGAGTAGCTGGGACTACAAGCACCCGCCACCACGCCCGGCTAATTTTTTGTATTTTTAGTAGAGACGGGGTTTCACCGTGTTAGCCAGAATGGTCTCAATCTCCTGACCTCGTGATCCGCCCACCTCGGCCTCCCAAAGTGCTGGGATTAGAGGCTTGAGCCACTGCACCCGGCCTAATAAATATAATTTATTATTGTTGGTAAATAATATTGTTTGATATATATGTTATATATTCAAAATAAAAATATTTATTGAGATATACTGATATATTAAAATTCTAGGAGCTCCTCAATACCTTTTCAATAAATCCCTTTCCTACTTAAATCAGCCACAGGCAATTTCTATTACTTACAACTAATAACTGGGAAATATATATGATCATAGCAGGGAAAAAGTATGCAGTTGACCTGTGTTCTTCAAAAACGTCAATGTGGCTGTGCCCACATTAGAGGGGAAAAATTCTATAAAGAACCTTATTGGAACAATTGATGAAATTGGACTATGAACTGCAGACTAGGTAAAAGTTTTATATCAATGTTAAATTTCCTGAATTTGATAACTATACTGTGGCTATGTAAGAGAACCTTCTTGTTTTGAGAAAATATGCACAGAAATATTAAGGGGCATAATGCAGGCAACCTACTTTCAAATGGCTTAGAAAAGTAATTAAAATATCTATAAAATGTCTTTGTGCAAATGTGTATAGATGATAGACACATAGATGTTTATGTATACAGTTAATATCATACGTGTGTGTGCATGCATGCACACAGTCAGGGAGAGTATGAAAAATTATGGAAAATGGCAAAATTTATTGAATCTGCATAAAAAATAAATAGGAATTCTCAGCATACTTGCAACTTTTCATTGTTTAAAATTTTAAGTTTAAAAACTTAAGTTTAAAATGTACATAAAGAAATGTAAAAGGTAGTGAAGTAGCCCCTGAAAAAAATTAGCTAACTATCCAGAACTTTGAGAAGACACACAAAATTTTTGCAAATTCTTTAGCAAATAATATCTGTTAAATGTTAAAGGAATGTCTACTCTCTAAATAACATTGAAATACATCAACTAATTCTTTTTGAAAATTGAGAATTAAAACATAAATGGTTTTCATGAGCAAGAAAAATTATGAGCTTCAAGAGCTCAAAGGAACCATAGAGACTACCTAGTCCGGGTTTCTTTCAAAGACAGAAAATCATCCAAATTCCCTTAGGGACACATCATCCACTCTTACTCTATGAGATAATCACTCTACACTAATTACTTGATGGTTTAAAATTATATATGGCTCATTATTCTGAAAACTAGTAAATAAAAGGAAAACTCAATAATTTAATTCTGGCTTTTTGGTTCTAATTGTATTATAGGGTAACAAAAATCGTTGATAAAGGAAAGTTCTTCTTTGCAAACTAATTCCAGCTAATAGATGAAGAAGAAATGATAGGAAAAGAATATTGTCATTTTTCAATTCTGATGAAATAATGGATCTAGGTAGTAATCATTAATGGCCACTAAAATCACTAAGTGAAAAGCTGACAGGGAATTATAATAAATCAGGCTGACCTCACTGATTAATTACAGCCTCACAAAAAAGACAATCAGATGTTATGTGTCTCCTAAACGGTGCACATAGGAAGTACACAACATCACCTGTGAATGCTATTTGAAGAAAGCAAAAATCCAAATCAGACCAAGACTGTAGCTCTAACTCCCAATTTACAGGGTATATAGGGTTCAGATGAACATGTTTAGTAATACCATGAGGATAAAATTAGCAAAATCCAGAATGTGGGCAAAATCCAGAACTGCATGACAAAAAATCTAGTTTGTTCAACTAATCAATTTGAAAGAAGGGGAAGGGAGAATCTATAGATTAAAAGAGACTTAAATGACATATGACTAATTATAATTTATAGACTTGTTCAGATCTTTAATTTCAACAAACCAACTATTAAAAAATATTATCACGCCATCAGATCAACACTAGCTGGATCTTTGATAATATTAACAAAGTGTTAAATATTTTAGATGTGATAGTGGTTTGTGGTTATGTTTTTCAGAAAAGAGTCCTTATGGAAATCATACTTAAACATTTATAATTTAAATATTATGATGTCTGGAATGGGTTTCAAAAAAACATGAGGTAGTAAGGAAACGACTTGAATGAGAAGAATAGAAGACACAAGATTGACCACGTGTTGATAAGTGCTAACCGTGGAAGACAGGTGGGAATTTATTATACTATTTCGTTTCTTAATATGTTTTAAATTTCCATTATAAAATTGTAAACATTATTTTTAAAAGATTGAGGTAACTTTGTTTACTGAAATTGAAATACTAATACATATGAGTTGAAAAATCAAGGTCGATTGAGGTAGCTCTGTGCTGTGTTTACTGAAATTAAAATACTTATACATATTGGTTTTAAAATAATTTTTATTATGGTAAAATATACATAACATAAAAGTTACCATTTTAACCATTTTTAAGTGTACAGTTCAGTTGCATTAAATGCATTCACACGTTGTGCAAACATCACCACTATCCATTTCATGAAAGATGAACTTTTCATCTTCCCAAGCAGAAGCTCTGTGCCCATTAAGCAATAACTCCCAATTTCCCCTGGCCCCAGGCCCTGGGAACCTCTATTTTACTTTCTGTCCTTATGAATTTGCTAAACCTAAGCATGCCACATAAGTAGAATGATATACTATTTATCCTTTTGAGTCTGGCTTATTTCACTTAGCATGTTTCCAAAGTTCATCCATGTTGTAACATACATCAGAATTTTACTCCTTTTTAAGGCTGAATAATATTCTATTGCATGTACATACCATATTTTGTTTATTCATTTATTTGTTGATGGACATGTGGGTTCTTTCCACCTTTTGGTTACTGTAAATAATGTTACATGAACATTGATGTACAAGTATCTGTTTGGGTCACTGCTTTCAATTCTTTTGAGTATATGCCTAGAAGTGGAATTGCTGAATCATATGGTAATTCTGTGTTTAACTTTCTGAGGGACTACTACACTGTTTTCAACAAAGACTGCCATTTTATATTCCCAACAGCAACAAACAAGGGTACCAGTTTCTCCACATCCTCACCAACCCTTGTTATTTTTCTTTTTTTTAATACCAGCCATCCTAATGTGTGTGAAGTGGTATTTCATTGTGACTTTGATTTGCATTTGCCTAATGACTAGTGATGTGGGTCTTTTCATGTGCTTAATGCCCATTTGTATATCTTGTTTGGAGAGGCATCTATTCAAAACCTTTGTCCCTTTTTATTTATTTATTTATTTATTTATTTATTTATTTATTTGAGATGGAGTGTCACTCTGTCACCCAGGCTGGAGTGCAGTGGTGCTATCTCGGCTCACTGCAACCTCCACCTCCTGGGTTCAAGCAATTCTCCTACCTTAGCCTCTCAAGTAGCTGGGACTACAGGCGCACACTGTCAGGCCTCTGAGCCCAAGCTAAGCCATCATAACCCCTGTGACCTGCACCTATACATCCAGATGGCCTGAAGCAACTGAAGAACCACAAAAGAAGCCAATTCCTGCCTTAACTGATGACATTCCACCATTGTGATTTGTTCCTGCCCCACCCTAACTGATCAATTGACCTTGTGACATTCCTTCTCCTGGACAATGAGCTCCCCATTGAGCACCTTGTGTCCCCCACCTCTGCCCGCAAGAGAAAACCCCCTTTAACTGTAATTTTCCACTACTACCCAAATCCTATAAAACCCCCCCCCCCCCCCCGCCCCCAGCTCCCTTTGCTGACTACTTTTTCAGACTCAGTCTGCTTGCACCCAGGTGAATAAAAAGCTTTAATGCTCACACAAAGCCTGTCTGGTGGTCTCCTCACACGAATGCACATAACACATTCTACCATGCCCAGCTAATTTTTGTATTTGTAGTAGAGATAGGGTTCACCATATTGGTCAGGCTGGTCTCAAACTCCTGACCTCAAGCGATCCACCCACCTCAGCCTCCCAAAGTGCTGGGATTACAGGCATGAGCCACTGCGCCTGGCCTGTCCATTTTTAAATTGGGTTGTTTTGGTTCTTGTTGTTGAGTTGTCAGAATTCTTTACATATTCTGGGTGTTTGAACTTTATCAGATATATAAATATTTTTCACCATTCTGTGTGTTGTCTTTTCACTCTCTTAAGAGTAACCTTTGATGTATAGAAATTTTAATACTGCTAAAGTCCAATCTATCTGTTTGTTGTTGTTGTCTGTGATTTTGGTGTTATATCCAAGAAATTATCACCAAATTTAATGTCATGAAAATTTTCTCCTATATGTTCTTCTGAGAGTTTTGTAGTTTTAGATCTTACATTTAGATCTTTGATGCATTTTGAGTTATTTTTGCATGTGGTATAAGGTAAGGGTCCAACTTCATAATTTTGCATGTAGATATTTAGTTTTCCTAGCATCATTTATTGAAAAGAAGGTATAAGTTTTTATTTAAGAAAATTAAAACCATATTCATATATTTCCACATAAAAACATAGTAAAATATCTGGAAAGATACACACTAAACTGTTAATAATGATTACTTCTGGGAAGGAAAACAACACTGGGGAGTAGGCTGTGCAAGAGCTATGGTTTTTGCTCTACATAATTCATATTGTTTAGATTACTTACTAGCTCATATTCATGCATTTCTTATATAATTATAAAAGGATTGTTTTGCTCTTGGTTTTAAGAGAAAGTTGGTCAGATGTGAAAGCACAGGACAAGTAGGCCAAGAGTCAATATTTCGGCCGCATGGAGATCCAAATTAAATAAAAACTCTGAGGCAGAAGAGTTGAGTGTGAGAAGGAATTAGATCTCAAGGGTAGTGCTGTTTGTCCAGATAATTTGGCAGCAGCAATAGGAAATAGGGACAGTAAAGAAGACTTGGTCTTAATTCTCAACCTTCCCCTACCATTCCCCACAATTTATTATATTTTTAATCTTCAGCTGTGTTTGGGTAGGTTATATTTTGCTAATATATGAAAGAGATAACTGAAGACTCAGAGGTCTCTGAACTTTACTACAGCAAAGCAGTTAGAGTTACAAAGAAGTTCTTATGCAATGGGTGTCTGGAGGATGGGAACTGGGCCATTTTGGCCAAATCAGAGGGTTTCAATAATGGGCAAGGTGGGGGAAGGACAGGAAAAAAAAGAAGGTTTTTAAGCTTACATTAATTAGTATACATTTTATTCTAGGTTTTTCACCAAACAAATATCTTTTTTTTTTGAGACGGAGTCTTGCTCTGTCCCCCAGGCTGGAGTGCAATGGCGCAATCTCGGCTCACTGCAAGCTCCGCCTCCTGGGTTCACACCATTCTCCTGCCTCAGCCTCCTCAGTAGCTGGGATTACAGGCATCTGCCACTATGCCCGGCTAATGTTTTTGTATTTTTTATTAGAGACGGGGTTTCACCGTGTTAGCCAGGATGGTCTCAATCTCCTGACCTTGTGATCCGCCCACCTCGGCCTCCCAAAGTGCTGGGATTACAGGCGTGAGCCACCATGCCCGGCCCAAATAAATATCTTAAGAAAGCAGTCTAACAATTGTATGTAATAAATAAATAAAATGCTTGTTGAAGGAATGAGTGAGACACAAGAATCTAAAGAGAGGAGATGAAGACAAGTGGATTAAATAAGAGTACACTAACACCAGTAAGATATTAGTGTAAATAGAATGGTTTCAGTGGGGGAAGAAAATAAAGCAATGTGTCTAGACTTGTTCCCCAGTAACACTGGACAGGACCCCTATATGATCAAAAGTGTGAATCCTGGCCCGGTGTGGTGGCTCTCACCTGTAATCTCAGCACTTTGGGAAGCCAAGATGGGCAGATCACCTGAGGTCAGGAGTTTAAGACCAGCCTGGACAACATGGTGAAACCCCATCTCTACTCAAAATATAAAAATTAGCCAGGCATGATGGCAGGTGCCTATAATCCCAGCTACTCGGGGGGCTGAGATGGGAGAATCGCTTGAACCCAGGAGGTGGAGGTTGCAGTGAGCCGAGATCACGCCATTGCACTCCAGCCTGGGTGACAGAGCGAGACTCCATCTCAAAAAACACAAACAACAACAACAACAAAAAAGTGTGAACCCAGAAACCCATGACTTTTACCCTCCAGTAAGCTATCAGTGAAACTGACCCATCATTGAACTGACACTGTCTCACATTTCTTGGCCTTCTTTCTATTACCTTTCTGGCCAAAACTCTGTCATTGATGACTCTTCTCTAGCTGCCCTGTTCCTGCAGGGTTTTCTAACCTAACAGCAACTTGAAACCACTGGAGCCCAACCTGGAAATGTATTTTCAGCTCTTCTTTTTTTTTTGAGACGGAGTCTCGCTCTATCGCCAGGCTGGAGTGTAGTGGCATGATCTCGGCTCACTGCAACCTCCACCTCACCTGGGTTCAAGTGATTCTCCTGTCTCAGCCTCCCGAGTAGCTGGGACTACAGGCACACACCACCACACCCACCAGCTCTTCTTTTAACAGCCAATGTAGTTCATAAAGTGTTGTGTAGCTTTATGCTCAAGAGCATTTCAGCAGCACTATTACATATCAGCTTCCTGTTTCTACCTGCCTAGAGGTATCAACCTTCTCTTCTTGTACCCTTCTGTCCATTTCTTGGGTACGTGTTGTTTTTTTTTTCCTATTTTCCCAAATTTTGGGTGCCCAGAATAAGCTTGGTCTTATGACCCAACCCACTGGCTAGTATACCTACTATGCTTTTGTAGATCCTATCACCACTTTGTCAGGGCATAGCCCTGCTGCTCATATCCCTGACCTTGCACTGAAATGACCTATCCCATATAACAAAGTCCACCTCAGCTGCCTGAATTCCAAAATCAAGGCTCCATCAACTCTTCTTTGTTTGTCCTCCCAGATTAATGACCCATGCCTATAATCAGACAAAAGTTTGACTACTGTATTAGTTTCTTTCTACTGCTGTAACAAATTACTACAGACTTGTTGGCTTAAAACAATGCAAGTTTATTACCTTACAGTTCTGGAGGTCAGAAATCTAATATGGGTCCCAGCAGGCTAAAATCAAGGTGTTGCCAGCACTGCATTCCTTCTAGAGGCTCCACAGAACTCACTGCTCTTCCTTTCCAGATTCTGGAGGCTGTCCACATTCCTTGGCGGGTGGCCTCCTTCCATATCTTCAAAGCCAGTGACAGCTAGTGGAGTCTTCCTCATGCGGCACCACTCTAATTCTGCCATCGTCACAGCTCCTTCTCTGATTCTGGACCTCCAGCCTCCCTCTTTAACTTTATAAGTGCCCTTGTGATTACATCATGCTCATCCAGATAATCCAGGCAAATCGCCTGGCCTCAAAATCCTTAATTTAATCACATCTGCAAAGTCTCTTTGGCCATGTGAGGTAACACATTCCAAGGTTCTGCGGATTAGGACATGGACATTTTTTGTGGTAGTGGGGAACCATTCTGCCTACCAAAAGTGCGCTCCAAAGTATTTATCTAAAGAAGTCACAGTCTTTCTATGGGGGAAGCAGTTATCACTTTAGTCCCTGAATTTACCCCTAACTCCTTATACCTTGTTTCTTTTCCCAGTTCATTCCCCAGAGCTCTCAGCATGCTGTGTGATCGGATATTAGCTGATACTGACCAAAAATAAGAGTGTGGTACAAAAAAGCATGAATTGGATGTTCTGAGCCAAGAGGTTAAAAAAATAGTGAGGAAATAGGGTGGGGAAAAATTTGACTAAGGTTAACTCTTGAGAAGTTAAAATTGCTAGGATCTTAAGAAAAGAATTCGTACACAGTTTGCTGTAGTCTAGTAAAGTTTCCAGAAAGATAGATTATTTACCTGCTGTCTGTATTGTTGTAGATTATGTACCCTCTATTAGCCAGAGACCATGGGATGAGCAGATAGAAAGAGGAAAGTCTGACAACAAATCCCTCCACCTAAATCTGAGATTCTTGCACTCTTGAGGTATGCAATGGTGGGATAGGATGTGAGCAAAACCATATGAAAGCAGGACCTATCTCCTAGCACATCAGTTTTACTGGAGAATAATAGGGCAGAGAATCCAGTAATTTAATTGGTAATTTAAAGTATTTTAAATTATCTCAATCAGATACACAATAGAATGTAATATAAACATTGCATAATTTTTTTAAAGATTTGAAGTTTTTTCTAAGCTAAAATTAGAACAGAAGCCTTAAAAAAGTTTTACTGGTTCTTTAAGGCTATACTCTCATAGGGGATCTGTTTATCTCCACTGATGGTAGAACAAGTTCAGAGGATTCCCTTAAACGGTCAAGAAGAGCAGATGGAGGCCAGGCGCAGTGGCTCATGCCTGTAATCCCTGCACTTTGGGAGGCCAAGGCGGGCAGATCGCTTGAGCTTAGGAGTTCCAGACCAGACTGGGCAACATGGGGGATAGGACCCTCTAAATTAAAAATTAAAGCTTGTAACTACTGTGTTCTCTGCCTTGTTTTTCTGTAGTTACTGATCATGGGTGTTTGTTGGACCATGTTTTCTACTTCAAGTTCAGATACAAGTTTTTAATTTAAAACGTGCGTCTTTTGCTTAGCTATCCTCTAGTTCAAATCAATGAAAGCAATTTTAACAAGCACTCTAATTCAATCCATAAACAAACCCTGATGCTTCCACTTACAGACCCCATTTTGTAGAATGTGTCTCCTTGATGTTTTGCCTCTGAACATCATACTCCACTTAAAATTATTATATAGCGAACACTACTTTAAGCCAAGTTCCCTGGCTTGGGGACCTGGCATAGGAAACTAACCTAATTTGCAAAGTCCAGAGATCAGAAATTTTTAGAAGGGCAAGATGTGTAAGGAAAAGTCTGAGGCTAATCATCTAATGGAATAATTGATTGAAATCAGTAATGGGAAAAGGTGGCCAAGAAAAGTATAACTAGTTCTGTGTAACCATGTTATTCCTCCATAGGACCATGATAATCCAAAAATGGAGAGAAAACGAAGCATACTCAGCATGGTGCACTTGTACCACATGCAAACCCTAGAATTCTGTAATTGATATAAGGAATTAACTAGGAATACAACCCTTACAGACCTCACTGGGACTACAGTAGCAGAAAATTTTGATACATAAAAGTGCTTTGGAACATTTTGTTATTGTTGTGAAATTTCCTATCTCTTAACCAAAATTTGAATATCTGGGTCTATTAAATACAGAAGAATTTAACTTCTTGAAGGAGAATGAGGACTTATACTTGCAATTGATTTTATTAAAAAATAGCCAAAATTCACATAACATCTTCCTATCACATATAAGAAACTATAGCCAATATATAGATAGAAAGGTACACACACACACACTACACACACACACAATGCTTTAAAACAAGGATAGCCTATCCATAGATAGATTAGAGTTAGAATATAAATTGAAGAGTACTGGGTAGGGCTATAGACTAAAAGTACACCCAAGCCTATCACCCAGAACTGAAATTCAACATTAAACCACGCTTCCCTTTGGTTTAATTAATGCAAACACACAGAGGGAATAATATATTTTATCAATTATTGTGAATTATTAAAACATTCCTGAGACTTTTTTTAATTTTTAAAGTAATTCATGCTTATTGTGACATATCAAATAATACAGAGATGTATAAAGAAAAAGCTAACAGTTTATCCTTTCCTTCTCCAACCTCATTTCTCAAAAATTCATTGAGTGCCTCTTAATGGGCTAAGCATGTTCTAGACTGTGTGAATACAGCAATGAAAAAACCAAAGTTGGCCGGATGCAGTGGCTCACGCCTGTAATCCCAGCACTTTGGTGGGGCTGAGGTGAGCGGATCATCTGAGACAGCCTGGTCAACATGGTGAAAACCCATCTCTACTAAAAATAAAAAAATAAATAAATACAAAAAGTAGCTGGACGTGGTGGCACACATCTGTAATCCCAGCTACTCAGGAGGCTGAGACACGAGAATCACTTGAATCCAGGAGGCAAAGGTTGTAGTGAGCCGAGATCATGCCACAGCACTCCAGCCTGGGTGACAGAGCAAGACTCCATCTCAAAAAAAAAAAAAAGAAAAGAAAAAAGAAAAAAACAAAGTCCCTGTCCTCATAGATTTATAGATTTATAGTCTAACACAAGAGCCAAACAAACTAATGATAAATACATGACACCAAGTAGCAAGAAGAGCTCTGAAGAAATATAAAGATAGGTAAAGGATTTGGGAAGCCATCTCTTAAGAGGTGACATCTGAGCAAAGACCTGAAGGAAGTGAAAGTGAGAGCCAGGTGAACATCCAGGGGAAACGTATCACAAGCTGAAGGAACAAAACATACAGCTCTGTGAGGTGGAGTGTAGTTCACATGATTCAGGAACCACAAGGAGGCCAGTATGTGTGAAGCAGAATGAGCAAGGACTTGTTTTTTTATCCCTTAATAGAAACCCTTTCTATTTACTCTGTGTAATTATGCTACCGGCTATGCAGAGTTACATTCATTTGTTCCATTAATTTTTAATTTTTAGAAATTTTTTAAAATTTTACTTCTCATATGGTTTGCATGGTTCCAAATTCAAATCTACAAAGCAAAGTACACTCAAAGAAGTCTAGCTTCTATTCCTTTTTTTTTTTACATAATTTATTTTATATTTAGGATCATGAAGGAACAATTTTTTTTTAATTATACTTTAAGTTCTCGGGTACATGTGCTCAATGTGCAGGTTTGTTACATATGTATACATGTGCCATGTTGGTGTGCTGCACCCATTAACTCGTCGTTTACATTAGATATATCTACTAATGCTATCCCTCCTCCCTCCCCCCAGCCCATGGCAGGTCCCATTGTGTAATGTTCCCCACCCTGTGTCCAAGTGTTCTTATTGTTTAATTCCCACCTATGAGTGAGAACATGCAGTGTCTGGTTTTCTGTCCTTGCGATAGTTTGCTCAGAATGATGGTTTCCAGCTTCATCCATGTCCCTACGAAGGACATAAACTCATTCTTTTTTATGTCTGCATAGTATTCCATGATGTATATGGGCCACATTTTCTTAATCTAGTCTGTCATTGATGGACATTTGGGTTGGTTCCAAGTCTTTGCTATTGTGAATAGTGCTGCAATAAACATACATGTGCATGTGTCTTTACAGCAGCATGATTTATAATCCTTTGGGTATATACTCAGTAATGGGATGGCTGAGTCAAATGGTATTTCTAGTTCTAGATCCTTGAGGAATCGCCACACTGTCTTCCACAATGGTTGAACTAGTTTACAGTCCCACCAACAGTGTAAAACTGTTTCTATTTCTCCACATCCTCTCCAGCACCTGTTGTTTCCTGACTTTTTAATGATGGTCATTCTAACTGGTGTGAGATAGTATCTCATTGTGGTTTTGATTTGCATTTCTCTGATGGCCAGTGATGATGAGCATTTTTTCATGTGTCTGTTGGCTGCATAAATGTCTTCTTTTGAGAAGTGTCTGTTCACATCCTTTGCCCACTTTTTGATGGTGTTGTTTGATTTTTTTCTTGTAAATTTGTTTAAGATCTTTTTAGATTCTGGATATTAGCACTTTGTCAGATGGGTAGATTGTAAAAATTTTCTCCCATTCTGTAGGTTGCCTGTTCACTCTGATGGTGGCTTCTTTTGCTGTGTGGAAGCTCTTTGGTTTAATTAGATCCCATTTGTCAATTTTGGCTTTTGTTGCCATTGCTTTTGGTGTTTTAGTCATGAAGTCCTTGCCCATGCCTATGTCCTGAATGGTATTGCCTAGGTTTTTTTCTAGGGTTTTTATGGTTTTAGGTCTAACATTTAAGTCTTTAATCCATCTTGAATTAAGTTTTGTATAAGGCATAAGGAAGGGATCCAGTTTCAGCTTTCTACATATGGCTAGCCAGTTTTCCCAGCACCATTTATTAAATAGGGAATCCTTTCCCCATTTCTTGTTTTGTCAGGTTTGTCACAGATCAGATGGTTGTAGATGTGTGGTATTATTTCTGAGGGATCTGTTCTGTTCCATTGGTCTATATCTCTGTTGTGGTAACAGTGCCATGCTGTTTTGGTTACTGTAGCCTTGTAGTATAGTTTGAAGTCAGGTAGCGTGATGCCTCCAGCTTTGTTCTTTTTGCTTAGGATTGTCTTGGCAATGCAGGCTCTTTTTTGGTTCCATATGAAATTTAAAGTAGTTTTTTCCAATTCTGTGAAGAAAGTCATTGGTAGCTTGATGGGGATGGCATTGAATCTATAAATTACCTTGGGCAGTATGGCCATTTTCACAATACTGATTCTTCCTATCCATGAGCATGGAATGTTCTTCCATTTGTTTGTGTCCTCTTTTATTTCATTGAGCAGTGGTTTGTCGTTCTCCTTGAAGAAGTCCTTCACATCCCTTGTAAGTTGGATTCCTAGGTATTTTATTCTCTTTGAGGCAATCGTGAATGGGAGTTCACTCATGATTTGGCTCTCTGTTTGTCTGTTATTGGTGTGTAGGAAGACTTATGATTTTTGCACATTGATTTTGTATCCTGAGATTTTGCTGAAGTTGCTTATCAGCTTAAGGAGATTTTGGGCTAAGACGATGGGGTTTTCTAAATACACAGTCATGTCATCTGCAAACAGGGACAATTTGACTTCCTCTTTTCTTAACTGAATACTCTTTCTTTCTTTCTCCTGCCTCATTGCCCTGGCCAGAACTTCCAACACTATGTTGAATAGGAGTGGTGAGAGAGGGCATCCCTGTCTTATGCATTTTCAAAAGGAATGCTTCCAGTTTTTGCCCATTCAGTATGATATTTGCTGTGGGTTTGTCATAAATAGCTCTTCTTATTTTGAGATACATCCCATCAATACCTAGTTTATTGAGAGTTTTTAGCATGAAGGGCTGTTGAATTTTGTCAGAGGCCTTTTCTGCATCTATTGAGATAATCATGTGTTTTTTGTCTTTGGTTCTGTTTATATGATAGATTACGTTTATTGATTTGCATATGTTGAACCAGCCTTGCATCCCAGGGATGAAGCCCACTTGATCATGGTGAATAAGCTTTTTGATGTGCTGCTGGATTCGGTTTGCCAGTATTTTATTGAGGGTTTTTGCATTGATGTTCATTAGGGATATTGGTCTAAAATTCTCTTTTTTTGTTGTGTCTCTGCCAGGCTTTGGTATCAGGATGATGCTGGCCTCATAAAATGAGTTAGGGAGGATTCCCTCTTTTTCTATTGATTGGAATAGTTTCAGAAGGAATGGTACCAGCTCTTCTTTGTACCTCTGGTAGAATTTGGCTGTGAATCCATCTGGCCCTGGACTTTTTTTGGTTGTTAGGCTATTAATTATTGCCTCAATGTCAGAGCCTGTTATTGGTCTATTCAGGGATTCAACTTCTTCCTGGTTTAGTCTGGGGAGGCGTATGTGTCGAGGAATTTATCCATTTCTTCTAGATTTTCCAGTTTATTTGTGTAGAGGTGTTTATAGTATTCTCTGGTAGTTTGTATTTCTATGGGATCGGTGGTGATATCTCCTTTATCATTTTTTATTGCATCTATTTGATTCTTCTCTTTTCTTCTTTATTAGTCTTGCTAGTGGTCTATCAATTTTGTTGATCTTTTCAAAAAACCAGCTCCTGGATTCATTGATTTTTTTGAAGGGTTTTTTTTGTGTCTCTATCTCCTTCAGTTCTGCTCTGATCTTAGTTATTTCTTGCCTTCTGCTAGCTTTTGAATGTGTTTGCTCTTGCTTCTCTAGTTATTTTAATGTGATGTTAGGGTGTCAATTTTAGATCTTTCCTGCTTTCTCTTGTGGGCATTTAGTGCTATAAATTTCCCTCTACACGCTGCTTTAAATTTTTGCAATATTCAGAAGAAATACTAGATTTCTTCTGAAATATACAGAAGAAGTACTAGATTTCTTCTGAAATATACAGAAGAAATACTAATTTTTCTCAAGAGACACACATCTTAGCTGAAAGAGAAGAATAATTATGGTGCTGGGAAAACTGGATATCCATATGAAGAAGACTGAAATTGAGCCCTATCTCTTGCCTTACATAAAAATCAAATCAAAATGGATTAAAGACTTAAATCTAAGATGTCAAACTATGAAACTACTACAAGAAAATATTGGGAAAACTCTCCAGGGCATTAATCTAGGCAAAAATTTCCTGAGTAATACCCCACAAGCACAGGCAGCCAAAGCAAAAGTGGACAAATGGAATCACATCAAGTTAAAAAGCTTCTGCACAGCAAAGGAAACAATCAAAGTGAAGATACAACCCACAGAATGGGAGAAAATATTTGCAAACTACCCATCTGACAAGAGATTAATAACCAGAAAATATAAGGAAGTCAGACAACTTTATAGGAAAAAATATATAATAATCTGATTTTAAAATGGGCCAAAGATTTGAATAGACATTTCTCAAAAGAAGATATGCAAATGACAAACAGGTATATGAAAAGGTGCTAAAATCATTGGTCGTCAGAGAAATGTAAATCAAAACTGCAATGAGATATCATCTCACCCCAGTTAAAATGGCTTTTATCCAAAAAACGAGCAATAAAAATTGCTGGCAAGGATGTGAAGAAAAGGGAACCCTTGTACACTGTTGGTGGGAATGTAAATTAGTACAACCATTATGGAGAACTGTTTAAAGGTTCCTCAAAAAACTAAAAATAGAGCCACATACGATCCAGCAAACTTCTGGATATATACCCACAAGAAAGGAACTCAGTATGTCAAAGATATATATACACTCCCATGTTTACTGCAGCACTGTTCACACAACAGCCAAAATTTGGAAGTGGCCTCTAAGTGTCCATCAACAGATGAATGGATGAAGAAAATGTGGTACTTATACACAATGAAGTACTATTCAGCCATAACAAAAAATGAGATTCTGATATTTGCAACAACATGGATGGAACTGGAGGACATTATGTCAAATGAAATAAGCCAGGAACAAAAGGATAAACATCACTTGTTCTCACTTACCTGTGGAATAAAAAAATCAAAACAATTGAACTCATGGAGATAGAGAATGGAAGGATGGTTACCAGGGGACAGGAAAGGTCGTGTCGGGTGGGGGTAGGAGAGAAGGGGAGATGGTTAATGGGTACAAAAAATAAAAACTAAAAAGAATGAATAAGACCTAGTATTTAATAGTACAACATGATGACTACAGTCAATAATAATTTAATTGTACATTTTTAAATAGGTAAACGGGCCAGGCACAGTGGCTCACGCCTGTAATCCCAGCACTTTGGGAGGCTGAAGCGGGCTGATCACCTGAGGTCAGGAGATCAAGACCATCCTGGTTAACACAGTGAAACCCCATCTCTACTAAAAATACAAAAAATTAGCAAGGTATTGCAGCACGCACCTGTAGTCCCACCTACTCAGGAGGCTGAGGCAGGACAATCGCTTGCACCTGGGAGGCAGAGGGTGCAGTGAGCTGAAATTGTGCCACTGCACTCCAGCCTGGTGACAGAGCAAGACTCCGTCTCAAAAAATTTAAATAAATAAAATAAAGATAAAATAAAATAGGTAAATGGGTATAATACGATTGTTTGTAACACAAAGGATAAATGCTTGAGGGGATGGGTAGCCAATATCCCATGATGTGATTATTACACATTGCATGCCTGTTCCAAAATATCTCATGTAACCCATAAATATATACACTTACTGTGTACCCACATAAATTAAAAATAAAAAAGAATAATAAAATTATTGCCAATTATTTCATACATACTATTTATTATTGAGCAAACATTTATTGAGTGACTACTATGTTTAACACTCTGTTAGGTGCTATGAAAGACATAGCATGCCTTAGACATAATTCCTGCCTTTAAGAATTTTACTATCTGTGCTAGTTATTAACTTATGACTTCTCAGCTACAAATCCACCCTTTTTTCCCTTGCTTTGTTATTCTGGAGCTGGACCCTGTAAGCGTTTCTGCTTTGGCAATGGTAAAATTATAGGTTCTGCCAATAGAGGGTGATGGAGAGACACTGGGAGGCCAGAACAGGAGGAAAGGACTTGACATTCTTCTTCTGGTAGACTTTTTTGTGTGGAGCCAGTGGATTGGTTTGCAGGTGGGGCCTGGTAGTATTCACCTCTACAGTCCTCACAGTTCAGTTACAGCCCATGCCTCCAGCAAGTTTCTTCAGCACAGGTGGACTGCACATTCCTGTGGCAGCCATACACTCTCCTCTAAATATCTTAGCTTCTTTCTTGTTGTACATTCTTCTTCAGCCAAGGTTAGTAGCTGTGCCTACAGGACTACTACTAGACCCCTTAGAGTCCACTCTACTCCTTTTAGGCATCTTTCACTGGTTAATGTTTTTTTAATGTTAAATTTTCCCTGTTCAAATTACAGGTATGTTTTTTGTCTCCTGATTGGTCCCTAGCAGACATACCATCAAATAAGGAAGAAAAGACAGATGTAAGTTAATGTAAATTTCGGGGGAGAATGGGCACTTCAGCTGTAATCACAGCCCAAAGGCCAAAGATCTTCAGAGACGTAAGTCTATAAAATTATCTATTAGTTAGGGTTGTGTTTAGCTGCATATAACAAAAACTGACCTCGGTGACTTAACCAAACAGAGATTTATTTTTTTCATGTGACGTGAACTCCATAAATAGGCAATTAAGGGCTGATACTCTAAAAAAAAAAGTGAAAAATTCAGGTTCCTGCTTTCCAGATTCTCCATCCTTAACGTGTGACTTTTGTTCTTGTAGTTGCAATATTGCTGCCTCCCATCTAGACATTAGATCTGTATTCCAGGAAGAAAAAAAAAGGTAATGGAAAAGAAAGAATGATCCATTTGTATCTATCCCTTTTCTGCACATTCTTAGGGGCATCATCGAGTAACTTCAACTCACATGTCATTGATCATTCCTAATCATAAGAGAATCTGAGAAGCTCAGCATTTTTTTAACTGGGGACAGATCTCTGTAAGTAAGAAAAAAAGGAGAGAATGGATGTTGGATAGGCAAGTAGCTGTGTCCGCCACAAATTGAAAAATTAGGAAATTACTTACATTTGAGATGGGCAAGAATTAGCAGAGGGATTTGATTTCATTTACATATACTTGTTCATTTTCTTTTCATGTAAGTAGTCTTTTATATTAATTATACTCTATGACATACAATTGTTTTTTCCTCAATAACTAGCATATCTTACCAGAAAAGAAGGACAGAATAACATTTATTTTATTAGGACGTTGTTTTCATGTAACTCTTTTATAAAGTTTAGTCTAGACCTAAAGAGGACATGGAGACATACATTTACTTTTAGTTTCTTACTAAATTATTTGTGGCCCATTTAGTAAATATTCTAGTCCAGTATACTAGATGTCATTAAAGTGGTTAAATAGTTTGTAGAACAGTCAAAAATGAAATTTAAGGACAAAATTTTCTACACTAGAAATTGATTAGCAGTGTAGGCAGTTGGTAGATCTGGGAGTGTTAGGATCTATTTAAGAGATACCTAGAAATCTTTTCTATCGGAATCATGCCATCTTTCAAGTCCTAGCTCAAGTTTCTCTTCAGTAAGCTACTTTCTGACGAGGACAATTTCTTTTCTAATGCGATTTCCCTTAGTGCATCACACAACTTTGTCCTGGAATGTGTACTAATTTGTATTTTTCTCGAATTTTTTATATACGTCAGTCCAATTTCTCATATGCTGCAATTATATTGCAAACTCTTACCTTTTCCCTGTGTCTTCACAATGTTCAAAGAAAGGGCATAGTATTTATTTGAGCTAACCTCAATTGAATGTCCTATAAAACTAGTGCAGGTTCAGAGGCTTTTTTTTTTTCAAAGAGAAATTGATAACAAATTAAAGCCAATAATAAGACACAAAAGATTTTATAAGAAAAATAAATATAATAACAGACACCAGAATATTTTAAACTTATATTTCTGATTTTCATTTCAACAATTTTTTTTTTTTATCACACCAGCATGAGAAGGCTGGTAAACTTTTGCAGGCTATTAACATTTAAAAAAAAAATTTTAAGACAGGGTTTCATTTCCATCACCCAGTCTGGAGTACAGTGGTGTCATCTTGTCTCACTGCAACCTCCACCTCCAAGGCTCAAGGGATCCTCCTGCCCCAGCCTCCCTAGTAGCTGGGACTACAGGTGTATGCCATCATGCCCAGCTAATTTTTGTATTTTTTGTAGAGATGGGGTTTTGCTGTGTTGCCAGGCTGGTCTCAAACTCCTAAACTCAAGTGATCCACCCACCTTGACCTCCCAAAGTGCTGGTATTACAGGCCTGAGTGAGCATGCCTGGCTTAAAATGTTCAAAAGTAGATAACTGAAATATCTTTCCATGTGGTCAGTTAGAATTACCTTACTAAAGTTAATGATAACAATCCTACTCCACCTCAATACTTCAAGGAAAGGGAGTTAGTAACCAAGACCTGGGCTTCTTTCTATCTGGCTTGTTATGAGCTACACTTGGAATTTTAAACTGAAATTCCCCATTTTAAGATGCTGCTACTGGATGGATGTGGTGGCTCGTTCCTGTAATCCCAGCTCTTTGGGAGGCTGAGATGGATCGTTTAAGCCAAGGAGTTGGAGACCAGCCTGGGCAACACAGGGAGACTGTGGCTCTATAAAAAATTTAAAAATTAGCAGTTGTGGTGGTGCATGCCTGTAGTCCCAGCTACTCAGAAGGCTGAGGTGGGAGGATTGCTTAAGCCCAGGAGGTCAAAGCTGCAGTGAGCTATAGTCGCACCACTGCACTGCAGCCTGGATGACAAAGCAAGACCTTGTCTCAAAAAAAAGAGATGCTGATACCTCCACATAGATCTCAAAGAAGTAGTGCATATTTCGCAGACAATGTTTGCTGTTTTAGTTATGTATTACTACATAGATATTAGCACTTCATAATAAACAACCCTAAAACTTAGCTTCAAATGACAAAGTTTCTTTTTTTTCTTTTAGCACCAGAGTCCATGAGGCATTTTATTTGTAAATATGTATTACATCTTTAAAAAAAGAATCCCAGGATTTTACCTCCTGTGTGTTTTCTTCTTGCTTCTTCATGGTCCATGATACCAGCTGAGGTTGTTAGTACAATGAAACCAAACTGGCGGGATGGAAGCAGATTATTCTGCCATTTTTCCAGATGTTTGAGTTGCACATCAAATCTGGGGCTGATTACTCAACACTCGTTTAGCCTACCTGTGAGGTTCACAACAAATTTTCTCAGCTCTGTGATCATCAGTGATTCAAATTTGCCAGTGTAACCATACTTCACCATCACAGTGCGAAACCGGATGATGATTTTGGAGCACAGCTCCAAATAAGAACCTGGCGTTTGCCTGTTCTTTCGGCATTGTTGATGATCTTGAGAGCATCAGGCAGGACATTCATGTGCACCATTGTGGCGGCATGAAAACATGGCGGAAAGAGCCAAAAGACAACTCTTTCATTACTCTTGACACCGTGGGTCAGGAATTTGGGTAAAGCTCATTTGGATGGCTCATTTTTGTTCCTCGTGGTGTTGAGAAGGCTTGACGAGAGCTAGAGATCCAAGAAGGCCTCACTCATATGTGTTGGACACCTCAGTTCTCTTTCTCTGGACTTTTTTCTGTCCAAGTGGTTTCTGGAGAGGGCTATATTTGGGAGTGATCTGTCACACTTCTCTTCACTATCGGATTTCTATCTTCATCATGCCATCATCACTCAGGCTATGATCATCACCTGGTCTTATTAGATATTGCCAAATTATGATGTCATAACTTACTATGACTGTCCCCACTGTCCATGAAAAAACAGAAGGTACTTTTTTTCTTCAAACTTCCTCAGTGTAAATATCCACCCTCAATCAACATCAACATTGGTTGGTGTTACTCCAATTCAGTCCCCTCTTTCTTTTTTTTTTTTTTTCTTTCTTTGAGATGGAGTCTCGCTCTGTCACCCAGGCTGGAGTGCAGTGGCATGATCTCGGCTCACTGCAACCTCCGACTCCCAGCTTCACGCCATTCTCCTGCCTCAGCCTCCTGAGTAGCTGGGACTACAGGTGCCTGCCACAACACTTGGCTAATTTTTTGTATTTTTAGTAGAGACAGAGTTTCACCGTGTTAGCCAGGATGGTGTCAATCTCCTGGCCTCGTGATCCGCCTGCCTTGGCCTCCCAAAGTGCTAGGATTACAGGCGTGAACCACACCATGCCTGGCCTTCACTCCCCTCTTTCTATAACGCAACCTTAGGATGCAAAACCAACCAAAGTCTGAGTTAATCTATCTAGAATAGCACCATGGAGTCACAGCCATGGCCAGGCCCCTCCACAGAACAGACTGGATTTCAGAACCTGTGTCTCTCCCTGCCATAAGCAAATAGTTCATATGCAACTTGGAAGCAGCCACTGTGGATCTTGGCTTCTTTCTTGCTTCCTCCTCAATAGTTACTGCCACTGATTTAGTGCTAAAGAGATAGGAACATCACTTAAAACCATCTCTACACATAAATCCACTTAGAATAATTTTTTCCCCTAGAGGATCTATTATTGAAGTACAGGGCTTTACTGTTTATTCTACTGTAGACACCACAGGACACCATGTTCTTCAGGTTAGAATTGAGTACTTGAGAAACTATATGAATAATTGCTTGTTGAATTGTACACGTGAATTATCTCTATTTTCCAGCTAAAGATTGAGCCTAAAATGATTAGTATTTTTGTAATTTTGAACCATTTGTATTTGAAGTTGGATTAGTGACAAAGTCTTATTCATTTTTCAAGTGTTAGTTCTTAGGGCTTCTCCCCAGCGTTGCTGCTAGATAATATTGCACCTTTGCGCTAACGAGTAAAAAGCTGATCCTCTGGGTTGATGTTGTCTCATGCCAGGGCTCTAGGCAGAGTGGGCTGGAGTTCAGTCCCCAGCCATCTTCTTAGCAGGGCATTCTAGATGTTTAATCTTTTATGTTGACGTGTTGATATCATTTCCATTAGCCATGTTAGAATTACTAAATTAAATTTACATAACTCAAGGATCTAAAAAGACCAGAAGTTCAGTCAGAGCCATTTTTCTGAGATATTTCTGCATTCCTCTGAAGAAGATAATTTGTCCAAACTTAACAAAAATAGGTGTTAAAATTGAGTACGTTTTGAGAATACTCAGATTTTTTTAGTCTCAAGCCCTACATGAAATACATTACAATCCCTTAAATCTTCCAATCTTAGAGCTAGAGGAAAATTGAGCACCCTCACTTTACCCAGAGGCAATTTTGTGCCCCAGATGACAAAGCTCTTAGATCTACTCATTTGCTTATGGCTCCACCAGTACTTCTAGGTCAGGCCCTCTTTCACCTGAAGGATTAGCCTTACTTCTGGAACCATTTTCCAGGTTCCTTGAAATAAATATGTTGACTTTGCTGGGGACCCTAGTTTCCTGTTAAGTAGTGAATGACCCTTCTTTCCTCCCCCCAGCCACAGTCCTATTTCACAGAGGAAGAGAATGACCAGCAAGTCAACTTCTACTACAGAGAAGCAGCAACTGATAAAAGGCCAAATCTTACAAAGTGCCAACGTGAAGAAAAAGGCCCACTATCCTGCAGCCAACTCATATCAAAAGTTAATCTGTTTAGTCCTCTCTGCCGGGGCTAGTCTAGTTTTTCTTTTTGTTTCCCTCTTACACTCCCTGCCTGCCCCATCACCAGGTGGTTGTCGTTGTCCTTCCCGGCTAGTTGCCAATAAAGTTGTTACAAAGTGACCTTGAGTGTCTTCCTTGGTGCACCCAAAACCCCGCCTTCTTCATCCGGGTGCTGCGGCGCGAATAAGAGCCGGACCGCGCTTGCGCGTTCAGTCCCACTCCTTCGACCTCTGCCGCAGCCGGTGCCGCCGCCACCTCCCGGGAAGGTAAGTGGAGGGCACAGGGAGCCCGGCCTGGCCATGGCGGAGCGGCGCCCAATAGGGATCCATTCATTGTGCCGGCGCCTCACTGGGCACGGGGCCCAAGCTGACAGCGTGCATGGGAGCCTGCGGGGCCTGGGTGGGAAGAACAGGCCCCTGGAGGGCACTTGACCTTAAGCCTCTTTGCCTCCGCAGAGAGGAAGCGGGAGAGGAGCCCACGTCGCCTGTCACCCAGTTATCTCCAGCCGCGCGGTCTCGAAGAGTGTAAGATGTTCGCCTGCGCCAAGCTCGCCTGCACCCCCTCTCTGGTGCGTAGCCCAGGCAGGGCCCGGGGGATTGAGGGGTGGGCCTCCTGGCCTGGAGCGTCCACGTTGTTGAATGGGGCAACCCTCGGACGGGGCACACCGCCCTCTCGGGAACGGCTCTCTCCTCACCTGTTAACCCATTGCCGTTTTCTTCCTTTCTTGCTAATCTTAGGGCATCTCAGCCCTCTCCTCGCCATTAGGGCGAGGCAGAGCAGCCGAGGCCTAGCTGTCAGGCCTCACTCGGTGTAGGTCAAACTCTCTTGTCCCTAGACCCGGAGCGGCCCTTTCCCCCACCTTCTCTCAGCCTCTCTGTTGGATTATCGACGCGAAGGTTGGATTACTGCAGAGGATGTAGGGGGCCGTTGAGGCCTAGTTCACCTCAGCAGCGCTTTCCAGTGCCTGTCTGTAGGTCAAACTCGTTGCTGCAGAGGGAGGGACTTCGCCTTTCCGTGTGGGGGCGGAGGGAGGTGGTGGGGGAACGAGCCCAAAGTCTTTCTTCCTGCCTCTGGAGTATTACTTTCATAACAATTTTGCAGGCTTTAAGTGAGGTCTAAATCTGGAGGATTTGTCTTAGAGAATCAGGTTTTGGTTCTGAAGGGTTTTTCCGTGACCTTAGTTTAGTGGACACTCAAGGGCAGAGAAGTTGGACTGGAATATGTCCTTATGGTCAGATATTTCACAGATTATTCTTAAACTGATGTAGAATTGCTTAAGTTCCTTTTTTAGAAATTTTTTTTATGATTAATGGTCATATAGAAATATCTTTGAAATGGTCAGGGCTCATATTAACTGCTGGGCTATTTTGAATGATAAATGTTTGTAGTGACGCTCCTAATATACTTGTTGGTCCACTTAAAATTGCCAAAGAATGTGTGGTATTTATTGGTTTTTTCTGACTTGACTTAATGGCACTACAATAATGGAAATGTCAAAAGCAGTTCTTACTCTCTTTGTAACTGTTATTAGAAATTTTATTCAAGGTAGCAAGCTTTACAATTTCATTAGCATGAAACTTTATTAAAATTGCTTCATGTATTAAAAATGACCAAACAGCGAAGAGTCAATTCAGAAGTCTCTGATTCATTTTTACTGCTTGCTGTTTTAGAATTCATGGTACCAGAAAAGTCATTGAAGTCTCACCTGTATTCTTTCTTAATATTGGAATCTTTTTTTTTTTCATTAATAGATCCGAGCTGGATCCAGAGTTGCATACAGACCAATTTCTGCATCAGTGTTATCTCGACCAGAGGCTAGTAGGACTGGAGAGGTAATAGTAGCAATAATTGAAATTAGGTAACACTACCAAGTAAGGGTAGGGTTTTGATTAGAGTGAAGGAAAAAAACTTTATTAATAAGAGTTTGAGGGCAATTCTTTCCCACCCTTTTACACAAAAAACTAGATGAGCCAAATAGAGAAATTTCTCTATCCAAAACTTGGCCAAGAAATACTGTAGTATTTATATTCAAGTCTATTGATTTAAGTTGCCTATATTTAAAATTATAATAGCTACAGTTTTTGAAAAATCTACTCTATTGGGCTGGATGTGGTGGCTCACACCTGTGTTCCTAGCACTGTGGGAGGCCAAGGCGGGAGGATTGCTTGACCCCAGGAGTTCAAGATCAGCCTGGGCCACATAGTAAGATCCTGTTTCTACAAAATATTTAAAAATTAGCCCAGCCTAGTGGTCACCTGTAGTCTTAGCTACTCAGGAGGCTGAGGTGGGCAGCTGGCTTGAGCCCAGGAGTTCGAGGCTATAGTGAGCTATGATCACACCACACTGTACTGCACTCCAGCCTGGGTGACAGACCAGGTGAGACCTTGTCTCTCTTTAAAAAAACAAAACAAAACAAAACAAAAACCCTACTCTATTTAAAAGCTTATTTATATATGTTGTTTCTTAATTTTCAACACCCTTTTAAGATGTAGATAATGTTATCCCTGTTCTACAAGAGTGAGATTATTCTAAGCTCTTGATTTGCCTCTTTACACTCAGCTACAAAATAAAAAAGTAGTTATCATTTTGACAGTGTGGTATTTAGTTAAAATAGCTACCTGTGATTACTGATACGACCTTTACCTTTATTTTCTGTTTTCCAGGGCTCTACGGTATTTAATGGGGCCCAGAATGGTGTGTCTCAGCTAATCCAAAGGGAGTTTCAGACCAGTGCAATCAGCAGAGACATTGATACTGCTGCCAAATTTATTGGTGCAGGTGCCGCAACAGTAGGAGTGGCTGGTTCTGGTGCTGGTATTGGAACAGTCTTTGGTAGCCTTATCATTGGTTATGCCAGGTAATCATTTCTATCCCTAAATAAGTTAAAGAACATGCTTGCAATAGTTGGAAACTTAGCTACTGAAATAATAGCTACTTTTCATTAAGTGCTTACTCTGTGTCTTGCATTATATTTAAAGGGCTTTGTATGCATTATCTCACTTAATTCTCATAACACCATTTGGGGTGTTATGAGAATAACACCTGTGAAGGACTAGAGACACAGAGGTCACATTATTTGCCCAGGTCATAGCTACTAAATGTCAGAAAATGAATTTTAACTAAGTCTGACTTCAGAGTCTGCATTCCTAATTGTTAAGCTATTTTGGGAATAAAATTATTAGAGCACATTCCTTAAAAGGATCAATTTAATTTAAGACCTAAACTGTCAGATCTTAAAAGGTATAGATCATATTTTCAGAGGGATAAGAATGTCAGAACCCATCAAAATGAATGCAAACCAACCATTTATATTGACAGACATCTCCCTACCTTTACACCATATTATCAGGATTGAAGGAGAATAGTGTAAGAGAGATCTAGGCAAATACTCTTCCAGCAGACTTTTCAGTTTACAAAAATCCCCACACTAGTAATCTGATTCTTTAACGTTTACCAAACATGTTGAAACTAATATTTCAAAGTAACAGTCATATGTGGTCTCTTTTAGAAACCCTTCGCTGAAGCAGCAGCTGTTCTCATATGCTATCCTGGGATTTGCCTTGTCTGAAGCTATGGGTCTCTTTTGTTTGATGGTTGCTTTCTTGATTTTATTTGCCATGTAACAAATTACTGCTTGACATGTTGGCATTCATATTAATTACGGATGTAATTCTGTGTATCTTACTGTGACTCTGAAAACTGTAGTATTGGTGTCATGGAAATGTACGTTATTTCCAAAGTCATTTCATTAAAGATGAAAACTTTAATTTCTTCTGTGATTTGTACTTACACTAAGTTTAGAGTATCACAAAGAAGAACGTGCATTCAGGCAGATGCTGTCCAATTCAGAGGAAGCTACAGCAGTTGCTCCACTGATGAAAAATATTCCTATGTAATTTTTATGGGAATTCTTTTATATAGTGTTCTGCATATTGTAATTCATAGGGCTTTTGTTTATTCATATAAAGGATAAATATTTGGGTGTTTTGAGCTTCTATAAAATATGATTAATTAAATGTAGTTAATACTGAAGATGGTCTTGTGTTTTTAAGGTCTAACATCAGTTAGAATACTTCAAATCAGAATCACCTTCCAAGACTGACTTGGCGGGTGGTTCTAAAAATAAGTCACGTCAGCTTTTTAGGAAATGAAGCCTTAAGCTAGGGGGTAATGTGATTTTTGTTTTTCAGTAAGTCTCACATTAAGCAATTGTGTGCCTCTAACGAATCCTCCATGTCTTTTCAGAACAGGCTCAGTCCAACTAGCAGCTAGTTTCTTACTTGAACAAGACTATTAAAAACCAAATATCAAAAAGTAAACTGAATTGGCTAGATTTTTACAGCCAAAAGTTGCTGTAAGGCAGTGTGTATCACTGTTGCTAACATCTTTATAGTGGGAGTCTTGGGGATGATAGCTGGTTCAACAGTATTGTGCTGCTGATACTTTATGTTGCTTCTTGGTCAAACGTTTCCCATTCAAAGGAAGAAGGTGGTGCTACTATAAACAGTTTTTCCCCTAGCAAATATATTGTACCATAATATCTATCGTCCAAGTTTCAGGGTTTTTTGAAAGTTCATAATTATGAAAGCTACATTTTACTTTTCTTAGTGCCCTTTGCCTGTTTGATTTCCATTGAGAAAGAGCAGTTACCTAAGTTCCTCAAGTGTGGGAAGACCACCTCCATCAGAATCAGTGCTTGTTTAAAAAATAAAAATCCCTAGGTTCCAGACCTACTGAATTGGACTCTTTGGACATGAGACTCAGCAATCTGCATCTTTAAAAAGGCTTCCCAGGTAGTTTGTGTGCATACTGTTTGAGAATCACTAAGTTATATATATCCTACCTTCTATAAAGTGAAATGAGGCCCAAAAAAGCTAAAGAGGTAGAGCTGCTACCTCGTTTTTAGTTGATTCATCATCTAGTCTATATCACCCAAAGGAATTGGAAATAGGTATTCAAACAAAAACCTGTATACAAGTATTCATAGAAGCACTACTTACAATAGCCAAAAGGTAGAAACAACCAAATGTCTATCAGCTGATGAATGGATAAGTAAAATACATCCATGTAATGGAATATTCAGCCATGAAAAGGAATGAGGCACTGATAATAAATGTGAGTGAATCCTTAAAAAGCATGCTAAGTGGAAGAAGCCAGCCACATGATTCCATTTATATGAAATATCC
This sequence comes from Hylobates moloch, assembly GCF_009828535.3. Lineage (NCBI taxonomy): Eukaryota > Metazoa > Chordata > Mammalia > Primates > Hylobatidae > Hylobates > Hylobates moloch. Next base: position 67,267,653 of record NW_026652276.1, read on the forward strand.
AAAATAGGCAAATCCATGGTGACAAAGCCAATTAGTAGTTATCAGGAACTAGGGAGGGGGTGAAAAGGGAGTGACCGCTTAATGCGTTTGGGGATTCCTTTTAGGATGATGAAAATTGGATGAATTACAGCTGGTCCGATGGTAGTGGGTTATCAGAACTTACTAACATTAGTGTCATTAAAGTTGGTATATAGCCCCTCACTGCTAAATCTGGCTTAAAAATTAAAAGATTTTTAAAATTTGATGAATTAGTGATGATGATTGCACAACATTGTAAATATACTATAATAAATGTCACTGAATTGTACGCTTTAAGGTGGTTAAAATGGCAAATTTTACCTGTCTTACTGAAACTAAGTACTGTACTATGTAATACAAAGTACATAGTATAAAATTTTAAAAGTGATAGGAAAATGCTTAGATTAATAGTCATCTATTCCAAGTATATTTTAAATAAAAACAGTCTTGGTAAAGACCTGTTCTTGGTGCTGGTTTTGGTGGTTGAAAAGGCTTGAAACGTTGATTTGGGAACAGGTTTCTTGTAAGAGATGTCCCAGCTGAGGGAATCTCCCAGAATGAAAATGGACTAACTGAGCTGTGGCTGCATAGTCTTCAGCCTACTGAGAAAACAACAACAAAAAACCACACACAATAACTCGAACTTTATAGAGGGGAAAGGGAATGGTGCATCACAAGTTTAACATCCTTGAGTATACATCCTTTTACTTTTATTTCTAGTAACAAAGTTGCGACATTGAAAGTACATCAGTGGAATGCATCTACTAGCAGAAATGTTTATTGTGCACCATTTTTGTAGGAAGTACTGCCTCAGCTTACGAGCTTTGCAAACAAATATTAATGCTAAATGCTTTTTACTGACACCTTCATTTCTGAACAGAAGCTGATAAAGATACTATTTTTCTGTCAAACATGAAATGGATTTTCTTTGTTGATAAGATGGTGTTGGTAAAATGGTGAATTAAATGAGTGGCAGTAAGTGTTCAGATGTTCAGAGGGAGTAGAAATAATTTTACAGTTGAAGAATCACATGAAAAAGTACTATTTGTAACTTAAGACAAACCTTAAAGAACCGTGTCACAAGGACAGACCAGAAGAAGAGGGCATTTTGGCTAGTGAACAGCATGAGGAAAAGTAAATGAGCACAGCACTGGTACATGAGAAACAAGGAGTTCCCTGAGTATGAAACAGAAATGGTGTGAGATAAGGCTGTAAAGGAAGACTGGGGCCATTTTATGTAAACAGGCAGGTATAAGAGTGTGAGTTTTATTCATGTGATACTATCAGTCATTCAAAGTTTAGAGCTGTATTTTAGAAAGGTTGATAGGAGACCAGTGTGTGAGATGGACCAGAGCCAGCAATGAACAGCAGTTCATTCTGTAGTAGCTTTGCTGAGATGTAATGAAGGTCTAGTCTAGGATGATGGCAGTGAAGACAGTTGACCCCTGAACAACATGGGTTTGAACTGTGCAGGTCCACTTATACACAGATTTTTTTCAATATGTTGGAAAAATTTTTGAGGTTTGTAACAAATTGAAAAAACTCAGACAAACCATGTAGCCTAGAAATGACTGAGAAAATTAAGAAAATAGTATGAATGCATAAAATATGTAGATACTGGTCTACATTTACTGCCATAAAATATACATAAATCTATTACAAAAACTTAAATTTATCAAAACATGCACATAGACTACATTGTACCATTTACAGTTGAGAAATGTAAACAGATGGAGTAAATCATAGCTGCATAAAATTAACTGAAGAACATACTGTACTACTGTAATAATTTAGTGGCCACCTCCTGTTGCTATTGTAGTGAGCTTAAGTGTTATGAGTATCCACTTAAAATGCTGTGATGCTCATCATCTCCGTGGGGCAGTTCATCTCCAATAAATTGTGTATCCCAAAAAAAGTGATCTTTCGCAATTCTTGCCTTTTTTTTTTTTTTTTTTTTTTTTGAGATGAAGTCTTGCTCTTGTCTCCCAGGCTGGAATGCAATGGCGGCTCACTGCCAACTTCCACCTCCCAGGTTCAAGCGATTCTCCTGCCTCAGCCTCCTGAGTAGTTGGGATTAGAGGCACCTGCCACCACACCCAGCTAATTTTTGTATTTTTAGTAGAGATGGGGTTTCACTGTGTTGGCCAGGCTGATCTTGAACTCCTTACCTCAGGTGACCTCCCCTGCCGCAGCCTCCCAAAGTGCTGGGATTAGAGGTGTGAGCCACCGCGCCCGGCCAGTTCTTGCATATTTTTCACTGAGTTAGTGCAATATTATAAACCTTGAATAACACCATGGAACCTATACAAAGTACTAGTAGTGATGCTAGAAGCGGTCCCCAAGATGCGAAGTCATGACATTGCCAGAAGTTGAATGGCTTGATATGCACCATAGGTAGAAGAGGTCCGCAGCTGCAGTTGTCACCATTTCAGACAGACAATTCGTCTTGTAAACAGATGGTGTAAACTTGTAAACTTAATGATATCGATATAGTACTAGAAATTTATTTTCTCTTGGGATTTTCTTAACATTTTCTTTTCTCCACCTTTATTGTAAGAATACAGTATGTAATGTATATAAAGTACAACATTTGTTTATCAACTATGTAATCAGTAAGGCTTCTGGTCAACAGTAGGCTGTTAGTAGTTAAGTTCGGAGGAAGTCAAAAGCTATATGCAAATTTTTTATTGCATGGGAGGCTGATGGGGGGAATCAATGCCCTGAACCCCCAACCTTATTCAAGATCAACTATATTTTAAAAAGAGTGCAAAGGTGGTATCAGTAGGATTTAATGCCTAGATCTCAGGAACCAGCTAGGAGAAGAGAGGGTGTGTGCATCTAGTAAGTGCTAGCTATACTGTTATTTAACTCTCATAACAACTCTGTAAACTTGGGAATAATTTCCAAGATGCAAAGGAAAATAGGCTCAGAGGTTAAACAGTTCCCAAAATCACATAGCCATTAAGTGGCAAAGTCAGGATCCAAATTCAGATCTTCCTTAAAGCCCATGCTGATTTTTTTTTTTTTTTAATGTGACTGTTAGCGATGACAAGGAAAAAGCTGATTTGGGGAAATGATGAACTTTGTTTTTTATATAATTTTAAATACAAGAGGTATAATTTTACAGATCTGGGCTTGAAAAGAGAAGAAAGGTATGTACAGCACAGACTAGATGTGCATAAAAGAAGTGCAGAGCAGCAGTAGGGACCCAGCTCCAGATAGGTAACAAATTGGTAGTGAACATCATTCACCTAGTTGTGTGACTCTCCAGCAATGTTGGGAAACTTGTTAATACAAACTGACGTAAAGAGCAGTGAGGGTTATCAGGGTTGTGCACTGGGAAGAAGAGATGATGGAAGGTCAGAGTGGCTCTAGGCAGGCAGCAAACAAGTGCACTGTTCAACAAGATGACCTATGCATTTCAAACCGAGTAAGGAACAAGGGAAGACACAATAAAGGTGATAAATTGAAATAACACAGAGGGGTCAAGAGCTCAGAGGTTTCAGTAATGTTGAAAAGCCGTTTCAATAAGAACCAAAAAATACACAAGAAATTTAAAGAATTTCAGAGTTCAAGATCTTGGAAATAAGGTAGGCTTGAGGAATGATCAAAATTTGAGGTCAAGTTGCTGAGTGATTGAAGTTGGGTAGAAATAAATGTAAATGCTGTTAATTTTAAGGCAGGATTGTAGATAAATGGTAAGTAACATTTGAGAACCAAATAAACTACTTGTGCTTCTGCTGTAAATTTTAAGTTCTGTTAGACAAATTTAGTGAATATGGTTTGGTTTGGGTGTTGGGTGCTTGGAAGAGGAAAAAATTGTATTGTTACGGTCCTACGTGCAAAGCCTTTTAAAATATTTTGTGATTTCTACATAGGAAATTATAAATTGAATTGTTGATTCCTCTACATGCTGAGCATATCAACGTAGTTATTTCATAGTATAATTCTACTGACAATGTTCCGGACTTAACACCCAAACACATGGTCCATCAGTTACTTGCCCAATTCTTTACATTATTAAGGGCAAAAAGTATTATTTCTCTAAAAACTGGTTCAGGTTCCTGGCAAGAATTTGCACTTCTTTCTCCTGAATTGACAAAAGTAATGTATCTCCTCTGAAATATTTAGTGACTTCGATCTTCTTTCTCAAGGGAGCTTAAATATTGGAGAGAGGAAGTAAAGAGAGTACCTAAGACCAATAGAGACTCATAAATCCAAGAGCTTTTGGTTGTTCCTCCCATTAGCACGAGCTAGCATCCTACAACTGATTATGGTAGAGAGTCCTGAGAGGACCCATGATTGTTGTCAGTGGCTGCTTTTCAACAACAGCTTTTAGTCAGCACTTACCCGCCATGGAGACTCCAGGATCTCCTCTTATAATTGCATCCCAGGCTTTGCTTCCTCAAATAGCTACACAGGTTGGCTGAGTCTCTCAGCTGCCGGACATCGCAGTATTTTTCCCCCAAGAGTTGTATCTTAAGGACAACTCACAGAATTCTCCGACTGCTCTAGTGCTATCTAAAATGTCTGTTACTTTCAAGTTCTCTAAAGTTGTATTTAAAAAGCAAGCTTCTAATATTGCATGTTATTACACCCCTGCTCTATTTTCTCCATAGTACTTACCACAATTTAAATTATCTTGTTTATATATGTAGCATGTCTCCCCCTGCCCCTGCACCCAACCACAAGAGTCTGCTGAAAAAACTTTGTCTTATTTATAGTTGTCACCTCAGAGCCAGAAACAGTGCCTGGAATGTTCATGCTCACTAAATATAGGTGCTTTATGAGTAAAGAGAGCATTAGGTCAATGGTTGACCTCGTTGGCCATAGTTGACCTATGAGGCTGTATCCAAGGTAAGAAGGTAACTGAAAAGAGCAGGATGTTAGTCTAAGGACCCAGGAGGATCCATATGCCGACAGACCTCCCTTGATTTCTAGGATACAGATCACATGGCTTTTTTTTATGTGGGCCTCAGGTTGACAAATAGACTAGTTATGGGAAGCTATGAAAGGTAGGAGTGGTACTATTTTTATTAATAACAATATTGTATAAAAAGAAGAATATAATGATGGCAATCCCTCTTTCTGGTGAGTCAGATGAGAGCGAGAGGTGGTATTAGCATCAAGAATGAAAACAAGGCCCTTAAATTCCATTCTCCCTGTCTCTGGGCTGGTTTTGTTGAAGCTAGTATAAGCTAACTGGTATAATGTGAAGATAAACATAGCCCTTTTTCCCCATAATGCCACACCCCATTAATTATAAATTCTTTTGGGAAACCCAAGATTTGGGTTGGAGGGTAGACATCCCTGCACTTAAAATTTCCATGATGAGGACAAGTGCTGAGAGGTAACTTTAACATAGGTCATTTCAGCAATGTGCAGGAAGACCCTTAGCTGGCAGAGAGAAGAAAAGATCTGCCATGAGATAGAAGCTACCAAAATGTCTGTACAATGTCTAGGGCCACATTATCCTATTTCATTTCTCAGATATCAGTGGGGTAATCATGTCCTGTGTCCCCCACCCCTTTCACATCACACACACACACACACCGCACACACCCCTACCTTGATCCCACTGATAAAACCCCAGCTAATCCACTGTACTGGGCTGCATCCCGAGAATATCATGAAAATGTAGAGGCTCTTTCCCTAAGCCTAGGATTAGTTGTACCAAGTAGACATAAGGGGTGCCCTGTAGTCTTCTGTTTTGGTTAGCCGCAGACAAACAGAAACTATGTTCTGTAAATTAATTATTAGCGAGAGAGAGAAGGAGAGGAAGTTGAAAGGGAAGATGGAGAGAGATATGGTTTGGCTGTGTCCCCACCCCAAATCTCATCTTCGACCGTAGTTCCCATAATCCCCACGTCATGGGAGGGACCAGGTGGAGATAATTGAATCATTGGGGTGGTTTCCCCATCCTGTTCTCATGATAGTGAGTTCTCAGAGATCTGATGGTTTTATAATGGGCTTCTCCTTTTGCTGGGCGCTCATTCTTTTTGTTGCCACCATGTGAAGAAGGACATGTTTGCTTCCCCTTCCGCCATGATTGTGAGTTTCCTGAAGCCTCCCCAGCCATGCTGAACTGTGAATCAATTAAACCTCTTTCCTTTATAAATTACCCAGTCTCGGGTATATCTTTATTAGCAGCGTGAGAACAGATATATATATATATGTTTGTATATATATGTGTATATATACATATATGTGTATGTATATACATATATACACATATATATGTATTTATTGAATATATATATACACACACACACATTAGTTTTAGAATTTTTGTGAGCAGTTTTAACAGATTATGGATTAACAGCCCTATCATACTAAGGTGGAAATACCACATTATGTGGCATTTGGAAGATTTTGAGGGCATTTAGAGACCATCATTGATTCTTGTGATATTTACTTATTAACATTTTCATGACAGAAATGCATTTTCTTCAAATAGCCTCATTTTGTATCTAAGGAACATTATTTTTATTTAGCAGTCATGCTGGGTTCTTAAAGGAGATTCACTAGACCCCCTCACTAATTCTCTTAGAACTAAGTTGGGTAGATGCATTATGGAACAAGACTGGCAAAGAAGAGGTCTACAAGAAGTTTCCTGCGTTTGTAAAGAGAAGACTGTAAAGAATTTTAGGACTCTTGGGGATATTGAGGAATGCAGAAGTGAGAACAAAGATGGAAAAGGGTGGCATTTTATGAGGATATGAATAAGTAGTGAGACAAGTTCATGGAATCAGACCTGAATATGGTAACTACATTCATTTTGACAATGCTGAATATTTTCCCCACTTGTAGAAAAACTATAGTAAACAAACTGTTGTGGAACTAGAAATATGTGGATAAAGTGAGACCCTTTGTTAAATGCCAGGCTGCCAAAATGCATATATAACAGATTGGCATAGTTTCCACCTGTTTCCCGCCCCCTATCTTATTTTTTTTCTCACTTTAGGTATACCCTCTCTTTAGAAAATTAGCTAAAACTGAATTATCAAAACAGATTAGAGTACTGTTCATATCACTAAACAGTTCTTCTCGTCTAAAAAGAACTGAAAGATTTTCTTTAAAATAATCTGTTTCTCGAATACATCATGTAGATAATTAACTGCTTGACAACAGACTGGAGAAGTAGAAATAAGAAATTTAAAACCAAAGCTACTGCCCAATTGAATCAACACTGGAAAAAATAATTTCAAATTTTAATACACGTGAATGGAAAAATAATTTTTTTAAAAAATCTATTCTTTTGAATAGATTTTTATTCAAACTTCTTTTGAAATGTCACAACATTTGTAGTTCTTTTTCTCACATTAGTTGTTTTGGGAGATGGAGAGAGAAGCATCAATTTAATCAATGTGTTCTAGACCTAACTGTGATGTCAATCAAACATTTTGTCCACCATTTCCATCATGAGTAATCTGAACTGTGAGGTTTTGCTGACATAATTAATGTTACACTACAATGCACTACAACATTACTGTTACTATATGGGGACAGTACTTGCATTTTAAGTAGGAAAGTGTTAATAATTTGGCTTAATGTTTCTTAACTAAAATTAGTTTTAAAAGAGGACTGAGTTGGCTTATACACATGTATGCGGTCCAGAGACCTACCTGTTAAAATGTCAATGCCATTACAATTTCACTTTTATGCCAGATACCATTCTTCAACTTCAGACTCATTAACTCTCATACTATCCCCCAAAACCTTTCAAAAATTTTGAGAGTGTATTTTATGTTAATATATAAACTAGTTCATAATTTTGTTACAGACTAGAAATCAGTATTTAATAAATGGAAAAAATGACACTAAAAATCTTTTATTGAATAATATAAATGTTCACAGAGGCCTCTGATCATACTTTTCAACTTGTGCCTATTTATTGAATAACCAACATGCTTACAGTTAGTATTAAAATCTTTTAAGTTGTGTGGGGTTTTTTGGAGGGGAGGGATGGTCAATTATCAGCAAACTCCGCCTCCCCCAAATCTCACCTAACCCGAAGCTCCCCGTCTCAGGTTCCCGGGGAACCAGGGGGTGGGCTGAGGAACGCAGCCTACCTTTACCCACCTCCCTACCTAGTGCTGGGAAGTGACGGAAAGGGAGACACCCGGCTCCTGGGCTGGGCTCGGAGGACCCATCCTGCTTTCCCTCCAGCAGCCTTTCCGGAGCTCACCTTTCCTCCCCTCACACCGCCAAAGCCCTGCCTAGCCCTCCACCGCCGCCTGCACCCGCACCCTCCTCCAGCTGGCAGCCAATCACAGTCTTCCACAGCTCCGGGTTTACAGAGGTAACGCTCCTTGGGCCCTCTGGTCCCGCCCCTTCCAGAACTGCTTCCCGCCTTTCGGGCTCCTTGTCCAATCATGAGCGCCCGAGTGCTCTTTGGTGCCCGTCCCCTCTACCCGCCCTGCCGAAGACCCGCCTTCTTCTCCTTAAGCCTGACGAAATCACCTGACTCGGAGGCGCTCCCTCAGAAGGAAGGCAAGAAGGGGCGTGTGCGTGAAGGGGAGGGGCGCGAGAAGGAAGGGGGGGATGCCGGGAGCGGGGCGGGCGGGGCGGGGTTTGTCAGTCCGATCTCGCGAGAGAGGACGGAAGCCTGTGGGAGCCCGTGGCCTTTAAAGTGCCGTTCAGCCTTTTCCTCCAGGGGTGGTTTGTAAACACGGCTGTGCTCGGGGCTCGTGGGTGACCGAAAGGATCATGAACTAGTGACCTGGAAAGGTGAGTAATGATGGGCAGAGGTCAGCAGGGCTGGAGACTGTAGGGATACGGAGAAAGAAGGCGCTAACATGGCGACGTCGCTCAGCACAGTCCCCACCCCCCGTTTCCCATCACCTCGGGTGCTCCTGACGTGCTCCTTAGCCCTTGGGGCGATTGTGGCTGTGCTGCCACCTCAGCGGCCCGCGCGGTGTGGACTTCGGGAGCCTGACTGGCTGGGCCGGACCGTTAGGTAACCAGCGTTCGTTGTTCCGGCCCCTCCCTCTCGCGCGCTTTCCTAAGGCAGAGGAAAAATGAATAACGGCTCCCTCTTAGACCCCTCCCTCCGAATTATCTTCACCCTACTTGGGTCAGTTCAGAGGTCCTCGGGGCGCGCGTCGATTCAGCCGTGTGCGCAGGGAGACCTCTCCCACCCACAGTCCTTGGGTTGGGCGGGGAGAGGGCCCACTCTGGTCTCCCCACCCAGTATTCAAGCGATTGAGGACGGTGTATTTGTGATGGTGGCGGGGAGGAGGATCGGGAGGCGCGGCTGAAAATAGAATCAGGGTCCCTGGCTGCGGTGCAGCCTGAAGGAAAGAATGGTGTGGAGAACCTAGGAGCTGGAAGTCTCGGCCTTTTTCGTCCTTTCCGCCACCCTCACAATCCCGCTACCCCCCGCTTTTTCCCGGTGGGGCGGGGCTTAGGTGTGGGTGCAGACTGATTCTGGTATTTTCCCCTATTTTTTTTTTTAACTTCTCTGGGTGGACAGCAGACCTTATGTAAAGAAATAATTTGCTTTTCATCAATGCCCTAGGGACCAGGGCCGAAAGGGAGTGTGTGTACGTGTTTTCTATGTTCGCTCGTTTAACCGAACCTAGGAGGAAAAAGGAGGAGCTGGGGACTATTTTTGTGCCCCTAGGTAGGATAAAATTGGCTTTCCTTAATGGAGACTCTTAAAACTGGTGAGGCCAAGAGCAAAACTACTGTGAATATCATGGAGTAAAAGAGATTACTCCTGATGGACCTTAGGCATCAGAAATTTTAGTGAAAGAAATGTTTCTCTTAAAATTCAACACATATTTTAAATAGTGATGTAAAGCATTTCTTTACATGTACCTTCAGGTTTTCTAATGCTTTCCTGGCTATTATTTAACTGGTACTAAGGGATTGACTAATCCCTAAATTATAATGTGAAAGTTTAAATTTCTTAGAGGTTTTAAATTATGGAGACGATCACAATGCATGCATTTAAGATATACATTTAAAATCAGAACAAAAACTGACTTCCTTTGAGCACATTTTTTGTCCTATTTGAAGAAACATGACCACTGGCATTATCATTGTAACAGCCGTTCTAATCTTTAAATAGCCATATAGCTTTGGTCTCTTGAATCAAAATTATGAAGGTAAAGCTTTATAAAAGCTTGTTAGAAAGTCAAACCTACAGGTTTAACACAGAAGCAGTTTTATCATGTGTTAATTTTTTTTTCCTTACTTGAGGAATCCACCGTAAAAACTTTGTTTCAAAAATGATAGGAACATCCTTGTAAAATACATTTTAAAAATACAGATTCCCCTCTGCAGATTAAGAAAGTTCATGGATCTTTAAGGCCATCAGTAGTTGCGTAATAGTTAAGAATCCTCGTCTTTGTAAAATAATTTCTAGGAATCTTCCAAATTTACCGTGATGTGTAAAAGAGTTTCTGAGAATCTTCCAAATTTGCCATGATGTGTATGTTGCCTTCCTAAGACGTTTAATCTTGCTTTGAGAGAATGCTACTGCCATTAAGTTTTAAGAAATGATTTAAAATGTAATATCGTGGAAATTTAGAACTTAGATGTTAGGTGTTTTAATTGTCAGTAAGGAAGGAGCTTTCAGGGACTTTTTTTTTTTATGTGTAGGGTACATAATACCTTCTATAGCTCCGGGTGCATTTCCTGAAAATCCTTTTTAAAAATATCCGAATGTTTATTTCGTATTTGGGGCACTATATTTTTATTAGTTAAATATGTAACCCAGGAAATCCTGCACTTTTTTCTTTGGCGTTTTTTGTTTTTAAGCTAATAGTAGAGGCTGGGCGTGCGCGGTGGCTCATGCCTGTAATCCCAGCACTTTGTGAGGCCGAGTGGGGCGGATCATGAGGTGAGGAGATCGAGACCATCCTAGCTAACACGGTGAAACCCCGTCTCTACTAAAAATACCAAAAATTAGCCGGATGTGTTGGCGCCTGTAGTCCCAGCTACTGGAGAGGCTGAGGCAGAGAATCCGTTGAACCTGGGGGGCGGAGGTTGCAGTGAGCCGAGATCGCGCCACTGCACTCCAACCTGGGCGACACAGCGAGACTCCGTCTCAAATAAATAAATAAATAGTAGAAATGTTTGTCAGCATTTTAACAAATAATGGGGGTGGGGTCCTCTTTATTGGTATTCAGGATCTGAAAGCTCTATGAGTATGGTTCAAAAATATGCCATACATCAAACATCTATCTATAAGTAGCATTAACTCTTCACAAAATAATGTACATTTGTTCTACCCAAATTTTTGTATTTTGGAAAACTTGGGTTTTAATGATACATACGTTCTTGTCTGGTAAATTGTTAGATCATGTTAGATCAGGTAAACAGTCTCACTAATGTGTGCTGTTTCTCCTGATTTTGTCTTCAGGCTCTTCCTTCCAATATGAAATATGTCTATAAGTAGGTATTTCTTTCTCTTTTTTATTCTTACTAAAATGTCGTTGGAGAATATAAAGTAGTTGAAGTCTCCCTTATTAAAACTAGATTTTCATCAGAACCTCTCGTTAAAAATTCAGTGAATAACGATAATTAATATTCAACTGATTTTTATAAAAGTCAATGCATATAGCACCTGTTGGGTTATTTTGTATAATTAAAATGTACCCTAAAAAAAAATCCCACCATAGCCAGGTGTGGTAGCTTACGGCTGTAATCCCAGCACTTCGGGAGGCTGAGGCAGGCGGATCACCTGAGGTCAGGAGTTCAAGACCAGCCTGGCCAACATGGTGAAACCACGTTGGTAGGCGCCTGCAATCCCAGCTACTGGGGAGGCTGAGGCAGGAGAATCGCTAGAACCCAAGAGCAGGAGGCTGCAGTGAGCCGATCGTGCCACTGCACTCTAGCCTGGGCAACAGAATGAGACTGCATCTCAAAACAAAACAAAAACCAAGAAACTCACTTGGTATTGTTACAATCTGGAGTTTAATTTAGTATTTCTGTGTTTATCTTATACTCACACCAGTTCCTCAAGGCTAAGAACTTGTCTAAAATGCTGCATGTTCTCTTTATGTAAGTTTTAATGTTGAAGTAGGAGGATAGTATTCACCTATTTATATTTGAAGGAAAACCCCAGAGAACATTTTATTTCCTTTGTTATGTTTCTCAAGGTTAAAAGGTTATATAGTAAGGTATAAGATAGTTTCATAGAAAATTAAGGAAATTTGTGGATCTTTAAGGCCATCAGTAATTGTATTTTATTTTATTTTATTTTATTTTTGAGACAGTCTCCCTCTGTCTTCCACGCTGGAGTGCAGTGGTGCAGTCTTGGCTCACTGCAATCTCCACCTCCCGGATTCAAGTGGTTCTCCTGTCTGAGCCTCCCGAATAACTAGGATTACGGGGGTGCACCACCATGCCCTGCTAATTTTTGTATTTTTAGTAGAGATGGGGTTTCACCATGTTGGCCAGGCTGATCTGGAATTCCTGGCCTCGAGTGATCCGCCCGCCTTGGCCTCTCAAAGTGTTGAGATTACAGGTGTGAGCCACCACACCAGGCCTATTTTTACACATTATTTTATAATATAAATATATTTAATGTTACATATAAATATAAATATGTGTTCATTATATATGTCTTTTCAATTTGTTGAGACTTTTTAACAACCTTGCTGACAACCTTGAAACTGGTGTATTTTCACTTTTAAGGCATTACAGGCATGAGCCACTGCACCCCGCCTATTTTTACACATTGTGTTACCGGTGTATTTAATGTTACATATTATATAATTATAAATAAATATGTATTCATTATATGTATCTTTTCAATTTATTCTTGTTGGCAACCTTGAAACTAGTGTATTCATTTTCACTTTTCTTTTTTTTTTTTTTGAGATGGAGTCGCTATGTCACCCAGGCTGGAGTGCAGTGCCGCTCTCAGCTCATTGTACCTCTGCCTCCCGGGTTCAACTGATTCTCCTGCCTCAGCCTCCTGAGTAGCTGGGATTACAGGTGCCTGCCACCACACCTGGCTAATTTTTGTATTTTTAGTAGAGACGGGGTTTCACCATGTTGGCCGGGCTGGTCTCGAACCTGCCTCGGCCTCCCAAGTGTTGGAATTACAGGCATGAGCCACCACACCCAGCATCATTTTCATTTTTTAAGTATGTTTATTGATTTTTTTTCCTTGGCATTTTGACATTGACAGTAAAGAAGAGATGTAAATAAAATGTTTTGGGGGCTTCGCCTATTCACCCATATTTGCATTCTGTGTCTTAACAAAGATAGTGGTTCTCAGCCACTTTTTTGCCTTTCTACCTGAGGAATACAAAATACTTCCAACAGTAGTAGTGGCTTATTACCACAGAGATTCTCAACAAGATTGGTAGGGAAAGACAGGGAGAAATAATTGTAATTGGCAAAATACCATATGGACTTTGGTTATTTTTGTAATATATAGTATTTTTATCTATAATATTGACCATAAATTTATAAATATATTCCCTAAATATTCTTTAGTTTGCTAGCAGAACCGAAACCTTTGTCATTCCAATTTTTTAGCTTTGCTCCAATGTTATAGCTTTGGTTTTTCTAAATTTACTGTTTGGGCTAGTATGTTTGCTTTCTTTTATTTATTTATTTATTTATTTATTTATTTATTTATTTATTTATTTATTTTATTTATTTTTTGAGACGGAGTCTCACTCTGTCACCCAGGCTGGAGTGCAGTGGCATGATCTTGGCTCACTGCAAGCTCCGCCTCCCAGGTTCACGCCATTCTCCTGCCTCAGCCTCCCAAGTAGCTGGGACTACAGGCACCCACCACCATGCCCGGCTAATTTTTTAATATTTTTAATAGAGACGGGGTTTCACTGTGTTAGCTAGGATGGTCTCGATCTCCTGACCTCGTGATCCGCCTGCCTCGGCCTCCCAAAGTGCTGGGATTACAGGCGTGAGCCACTGTGCCCGGCCTGCTTTTATTTATTAAACATGTGTCAGAACAATTTTTTTATATATCAACTTGTTTTGCCATACTAACAAATAATTGTGTTCATTATTTTTGTTTTCTTCTAGTTTGTACATATATATTGCAGTTTTTACAGAATTATATCAAAAAAGTTTTATTTTACTTTTGTAGCATTGTGTTTTTCCATGTTGTATAACCTTTATGATATTTGATTGTTACTTGATAGTTGAAAAATAAGTATTAAATTTGTTCTAAACACCTGACAGGAAAATAATAGTTTTCAGTTTATGCCTATTTTGACATCGAATTGAACATCTCTGTGCATTTATCTTTTTCTTTTACGAATTGTTTCTATAGGATACTAATCTCAAATGAATTACTAGTCAAAGGATATAAATGTTTCTACAGTTGCCAGATTTTTGCCTCCCCAAAGACTTGAGCAAGTTTACACTGTCAGCAGAGCGTGAATGCGTTAGCTTTGCCATAATTTTGTGAACTTTGGAGTTACGATTAATGAAGTGTGATTACATAATTGGGAATTATTGCTGGGAGTAAGTTGTATTATTTAGCAGTTTTAAAATTATTTAGTTGGCCATATCATTATTTATCTACCAGTGATCTATGTGATGTGACAAATATTGTATATTTCATATTTTCTGACATTTTACTGTCTTTGTTTCTCTTAAAGTTTACCAAAACTTTTGACAGCCTAATAACAATAATTCTTAGATTTCATGCAGTTTTATGTGGTTTGTACACTGAATATTTTAATGCTAGTTTAAGAGTTAATTTCTGGGCTGGGCATGGTGGCTCACGCCTGTAATCCCAGCATTTTGGGAGGCCTAGGCGGGTGGATCACCTGAGGTCAGGAGTTCGAGACCAGCCTGGCCAACGTGAGAAAACACCGTCTCTGCTAAAAATACAAAAATTAGCTGGGCATGATGGCGGGTGCCTGTAATCTCAGCTGCTCGGGAGACTGAGGCAGGAGAATCGCTCGAACCTGGGAGGCAGAGGTTGCAGTGAGCCAAGATCACACCAGTGCACTCTAGCCTGGGCAACAGAGCGAGACTGTGTCTCAAAAAAAAAAAAAAAAGAGTTACTTTCTGAACTATACATTTCATAGTTCTGTCTTATGAATGTGTCATTATGATTTATTAAGATTTATAATGACAAATTCATTTCCATGTAGGAAACACTTGGAATAAAGAAAGTGTATATGAGTATATGATAGCCAAATTGACTGAGTTTTGTCTCTGGCACATAGTAAGTATGTAATCAATATTTTAGGATAGTTATTAAAAGCCAGATTGTCAGGGGTCTACCACTTACTGTGTTATCTTGGGTAAATTATATAACCTCTCTGCCTCAGTTTCCTTCTCTTTAAGGAGAATAATTTAACTCATAGTCTTGCTGTGAGCATTCATGTAATATATATACAATACTTAATACAGTGTCAAGAACTTAATGAGTACTCAGTATATGTTGTGGGAATTATTATTGAAGTTCATTCAGAAATAATCTAGCCTAGCCCTCCAGGCATGCTTGTGCTGTAGCTTGAAAGCAGTACAGCAACCATCTACTTGGTAGCTTTGGCAACAAAGTTGTTTTTCCCTAAGAATTTATAATTTGTGGAGGAACATACCACCTTAGAATTTTCATAAATTCATTTGAGAGAATGTCTCATTTTTTTTGTTCCATATGTACCCCTTCTCAGACATTTTCTGTATCAAATTCCTGCAGTATAGCATATCCTTATTTTAAGATGATAAAATTATGATACTGTGATTTTCATAAAATCCAATTACCTTTGTATTTTTGAGACAAAGTCTTACTGTGTCATCCAGGTTGGAGTACAGTGATGCAAATAAGTCTAACTGTGGCTTCCACCTCTGGGGCTCGAGAGATCTTCCCACCTCAGCCTCCCAAATAGCTGGGACCACACTCGCATGCCACCACACTCAGCTAGTTTTTAAATTTTTGTAGAGATGGAGTCTTGCCGTCCCAGGCTGGTCTCAAACTCCCAGGCTCAAGCGATCCTCCCACCTCAGTATCACAAAGTGCTGGGATTACAGGCTGCTCCCCACCCCAGCTATTCTTTTCTTCTACTCCACCAATCCCGTTATAAACATTCTAGGGAAACCTTTCATTTCTCCTTCCCCATAGTGGAATTGAGATTATGATTAAAATACCACAGTTCTAAAGTTGTTTTGAAGTCTCTGCTAATTATACAATTATAACTACACTATCAATTTTTGGCCATAAAGTTGAGAATCAGTGAAATCTTTTATCATTTGTAAGGTAGGTTTTAATGATTGTTGATATATAGTTGTTGGGTCGAGGGTTATTTTTTGTAGTAATACACTTTACTTACTTGAATTTTGACATACTTTGAAAACGGAAGAAAGAGGTGAGCTTATCATTGTTTTAATGGGCATAGTACATAATCCATAGTCTTACTTTATTTCATTTTTAGAGACAGGGTCTCTATCACCCAGGCTGGAGTGTGGTGGTGCAGTTATAGTTCACTGCTGCCTCAAACACCTGGGCTTCAGCGATCCTCCCACCTCAGCCTCCTGAGTAGCTGGGACTACAGGCATGTGCTACTATACCCAGCCAATTTTTTAATTTTTTATAGAGATGGAGTCTCACTATGTTACCCAGGTTGGTCTTGAATTCTTGGCCTCAAGTAATCCTTCCATCTCAGCTTCACAAAGCACTGGGGTTACAGGCGTGAGCCACCACACCAAGCCTGTAGTGTATTTTATTTGTGCCCTCTTCATAATGAGAAATTTTTATTGATGTATTTTTAATAATGGTGATGACTATGAATTACTGTAATTCTTGGAGAGCTGTGAATTTCTATTTCTATTTTCTTTTTGCTTTTACAAAAAATAAGTTTCTCAAGAGAAAAAAAAGCAATGAAAGGTATTTTATCACCTACCTTGGGCAAATATAATGCTATGGACCTTAGACCACATAATTCTGTTACCAAATCTAAAGTGATGTTATTAGCACAACTTGTGCTAGCCTTGTTTATATTCATAATTATTACTCTGTAAATTTTTTGTATTTATGTATTTGTTATTCTATTATAATTTTAAACTATAAAACTACTTGCTTTCTTTACATTGCCTAGGAATGATCAAGACTCACTTTAAAAATGTTTAATTTAAAAATTGGACTACTGATATTTTAATTGAAGAATATTTTTGAGATATTGAACTGATTTCACTATTCACATACTCATAATACAGTCTGGAGAAGTTTGTGATACTTTTTACGTGTACCATCAACTTTGAGAAATTTCATCAAAATTTTAGTATACTCTTGGAAATTGTATGAAGGACATCTCTCATGTCTGCTGTGAGTGGGGGAAGAAATACTGCTGCTTTCCTTGTTAACATTGGGCTTAATGTTTTTCTCTCAGCTGATGAATTTGAGTTCCCTAAATTGATGAACTAAACATTATGTATCAAATAAACTTACAGATAGCATTAAAATCGTGGGTTAAAGATTAATATAAAACTTTTTTTCTTTTTTTGAGACAGAGTCTTGCTCTGTCGCGCAGGCTGGAGTACAGTGGTAGGATCTCAGCTCACTGCACCCTCCACCTCCCGGGCCCAAGCAGTTCTCGTGCCTCAGCCTTTTCAGCAGCTGGGACCGTAGGCGCCGCCACCACACCCAGCTGATTTTTTTGTATTTTTAGTAGAAACGGGGTTTCTCCATGAAGACCAGGCCGGTCTTGAACTCCTGACCTCAAGCAGTCTGCCTACCTTGGCCTCCCAAAGTGCTGGGATTACAGGGTTGAGCTATCATGCCCAGCCAAAACTCTTATGTCTAAAAGTCAAACTGAATATGTAGTTCAGTTTCTGGCCTTAAAAATAAAGAAGATAGTAGGATTAGGTATTTATTAGGCATTAGGAAAATGTACATTTAAAGTCAAAGTAAAATGCAGTAAAATTTATGAACTTAATAACTATTTTAGTGTCATGCACTGTGTATTTTACATATATTATTTTTATATATTTTGATAGCCTTGAAATGTATATTTTTTTTTACTGTAGAGGATCATAGTGTAATCATACAATTTAAAATTTTCCTGGCCAGGGGCAGTGGCTCACACCTATAATCCCAGCACTTTGGGAGGCTAATACAGGAGGATCATTGCCTTGATTAATGGAGGCTTTAAGGCACTCTGATTTTAAATTATCCGTTGAAAATATCCACTTGGGTTCCTGTAGAGATGACCTCAGTTTCCAGTGTTCCCCCCAGACATTTGCTTCTTGCCATAGGATCAGGAAGTTTTAAGGCACTCTTATTTTAAATTATCCATTTAAAATACCCATTTTAAGTTATCCATTTTAAAATTATCCATGGATAATTTGAAATAAGAGTTTGAGCTCAAGGAATTCAAGACCAGCCTGGGCAACGTCGTGAGACCTGGTCACTCCAAAAAAAATTTAGCTGGGCGTGGTGGCATGTGTACCTGTGGTTCCGCCTACTCAGGAGGTTGAGGTGGGAGGATCACTTGAGCCCAGGAGATCAAGGTTGCAGTGAGCCATGGTTGGGCCACTGCACTTACAGAGCAAGACCCTGTCTCAAAAAAAAAAAAAAAATCCTGAATTCAAAATACTTTAGTCTTGAGAGGCAAATAAAGTCCTACTAGGTCGTGGCTGCAGGTTTTCAAACTCCTTGATTTAGGTTTGTTGTTATGACCACATTGCTATTCCCAAGGTGATCTCTAGGATCATCTCAAGAATGTATGAAGATAGTCATGAATGTGCTGTGTTTGTATCCTGCTTCAGTTCACCTTGGCTGTGCCTACATGATGACAAATGTTGGTGTTTTTTTTTTTTTGAGACGGAGTCTCACCCTGTCACCCAGCCTGGAGTGCAGTCGTGCGATCTCGGCTCACTGCAACCTCTGCCTCCCAGGTTCAAGCAGTTCTCTCCCTCAGCCTTCTGAGTAGCTGGGATTACAGGTGCCTGCCACCACATTCAGCTAATTTTTGTATTTTTAGTAGAGAAGGGGTTTCACCATCTTGGCCAGGCTGGTCTTAAACTCTTGATCTCGTGATCCACCCACCTTGGCCTCCCAAAGTGCTGGGATTACAGGCGTGAGCCACCGTGCCCAGCCTATGATAACAGATGTTTGACAGGGAATAAAGTCATGTCTAGTATCGTGCTAGCGTGCCCCTCCCCCTTAAGTGTTGGCCCCAAATCTTCCCTTTTTTTTTTATATTTGTGGGAAGGGGCCACATCAGCAGCAATCATCAACCAATCAATAGGATCTACTTAGTGGTGAACATATTGGCTGTTTAATTGGTAAGAGTTGCTGGCTTGACCGCACCACAGCATGGCCACTTGGGTTCCTGTAGAGATGGCCTCAGTTTCCAATGTTCCTCCCAGACGTTTGCTTCTTGCCCAATCGAGAGGGGATCTCAAGACTCTTGATTGGTCGTTGTGAGCTCTCACCCTGCCTGGCTGTGTAGATAGACTGCATAGATACATGAAGTGGGGATGGGGGCCAAGGGCCTATTACTGCTGTTTGGAAATACTTGCCTCTTGTAGATCCAGCCTTATTGTTTTTCTGACATCCTAGTAATAGCAGATTCTGCACAAAGTGGATATCAGAGTTAATACTGTGAGGAGACAAAATAATGAGAATAGTTTTACCAAAGACAATGAAATATCGCATAATGTCTGCATTTTGCCATTGATTTGAGCGCATCTTTAGAAAACTGAATTTAACGAAAACCCAGGACATTGCTGGAAATTGTATGCCCTTTAGAAACTGTGTGAATTTTTATACAAACGCTGTTTTATGAGTTATATAAAATGTTACAAAAATAGAAAAAAAATACCCTGTGTCTATAAGGTGGTGCTGCTGTTGAAGTCGTGGGGCACAAGTCCATCTTCCTGGTACCTTACAACTCTTCTTACTGTATTAATTTTCTATTCCTGACTCATACATTACCACATACTTAACATCTTAAAACAATAAAGATTTATTGTCTCACAGTTTTTGTAGGCCAGAAGTCCAGGCGGGCCCAACCGAGTCTCAGCTTAGGGCATTACAAAGCCAAGATCAGTGCATTGGCAGAGCTGCATTCCTTTCTGGAGTCTCTAGGGAAGAATCCACTTCCAAGTTAATTCGGGTAGTTTGCTGAATTCCATAGGTCTTTCCTTTTTGTCCCTCTTTCCTTACTGGCTATGAGCCAAGGGCTGGTCGTTTCTCCCAGGAGCTGAATGAAGTGCTTTCCATGTGGCCCCCACCAGTAATGGCTGGTCAAATCCCTCTCATGCTTCTAACCTGTCTGACTTCTTTTTCTGGCTGAATCTCTGACTCCAGATGGAGAAAGTTCTCTGCTCTTGAGGTCTCTTGATTAGATTCCTGGATAACCAGGAATCTATCTTATTTTTGGATCTGTAGTCCTTTTTTTTTGTTTTTTGTTTTTTTGAGACAGTCTTGCTCTGTCACCCAGGCTGGAGTGTAATGGTGCAATCTTGGCTCACTGCAACCTCCGCCTCCCAGGTTAAAGCGATTTTCCTGCCTCAGCCTCCCAAGTAGCTGGGATTACAGGTGCCCGCCACCACGCCTGGCTAATTTTTGTATTTTTAGTAGAGACGGGGTTTCACCATGTTGGCCAGGCTGATCTCAAACTCCTGACCTCAGATGATCCGCCTGCCTTGGCTTCCCAAAGTGCTGGGATTACAGGCATGAGCCACCACGCCCAGCAAAGATCTGTGTAGTCTTTTTACATCTGCAGTGTTCCTTTTGTGGTGGAAGGTAACCTGTTAACAGGTTCCAGGGATTAGGGTGTGGACATCTTTGGAGGGCCATTCTGCCTAATACATTCATATACTCCTGAAAAGAAACTTGATAAATTCTGTACCCTTGCACATTTTAAAGTTGATTCCTACAATTTTTCATCATAGATTGAAATTGTTGAAAAAAATATAATTTCTGTTTTTTCCAGATACGCCACTTTTATAAGTACCTAAATATCATAGTGATTTGATGCTGTCATTGGTTTTAAAAAACAAGCTTGAATTAACTCATTTCACAGTTGGAAGTTTTCAGTGTCCCTTTTTCTTATTAAACTGTTTATTTTCTTTCGACTTCTCCAGCATAATTTTATTTGAATTCAATGTATTTTAATGTTTTAAAATACTTTATTAATGACTCTATCATACTTGTTTGAAGCAAATATACATTTAATTTTTCAAAATTTTTTACTGATTTCTTCATTCTTGTGGAACTCCCTCTCTGGACAATGCATTTTTGTATGGTATTTCCACAATGGAAGAGGTAATCATTAAATGAAAATTGTTATTCTTTCTGTCATCACACTGTACAGTAAAGTGTATCTGAATTCCTAAACACAAGGCAGAACACCAATTCTTAAAGCCATGCTTTGCCTTTAATAGAAATATTTGTAAGACAGGGAAAGCCAGAAGCTTGAGGGTTAATGGTGCCTTGATAGTGGAGGTTTTAAGGCACTCTTATTTTAAATTATCCATTTGTTTTGTTCCATGGAAGCTTCTACAACCTAGGGCAACTCATTCTAATAAGATTTGGGATGGGGATAGGTATGGATTTCTTGTGAAAAGTGGGAGAATGAGGACTCTGGGAAGGTAGGCAGATCATCTTTGGGAAAGCAAACAAAGGGAAGATGAAGATATAGAAGTTGATTTTCTTAAAACTTGTCATGCTCAAGTATCCCTTGGAAAGCCTTAGTGTGTACCTTTAGTAATACATACCCCACTTTGTATCCCATACTGCCTCCTTGAAAGACTGTCCCCCTCCTGCCTACCTCCTGTCCTCCCACAGGGACAGAAGCTAACTTCTCTCCACCACCCAGGATTGCCCTTGCATCTGTTACGCACTTTTGAGTCCATGCCCAACAGAGGATTAATTCCTTTCTCATACTAATGCCTACCTTTTGGGCCCTGTTTCTTGTCACAGTATTTGGCTCTTACCAGGAAATTTGCCATTAGCAGTGTTTGCACATTTCAGCAGAGATTCTACCCACAGGTTAGTGATATCCAAATATAGCCATTTGCTGCATAACAACATTTTGAGTCAGCAGACCACATATAAGATGTGGTAGCCATCATGATATAGTATAACACATTACTCACATTTGTAGTGATGTTGGTGTAAACAAACCTACTGTGCTACCAGTTGTATAAAAGTATAGCATTTGTCTTTCATTAAGACAAGGAAAAGATAGCACAATTACGTACAGTATATAATATTTGATAAACAATGATGTTACTGGTTTATGTATTTAAATATACTTTTTAATCATTATTTTGGAGTGTACTTTTACTTTTTTTTAAAAAAAAAGTTTATTTTAAAACAGCCTCAGGCAGGTCCTTCAGGAGGTATTCCTCAAGAAGGCATTGTTAATCATAGGTGATCAGGGCTCCATGTTATTGCCCCTGAAGACCTTCTAGTGGGACAAGATGTGGAAGTGGAAGACAGTGACACTGATGATCCTCATCCTGTGTAGGCCTAGGCTAATGTGTGTATCTGTGTGTTAGTTCTTAATAAAATAATTTTAAAGTAAAATATATATATATATATATATATATATTTTTTTTTTTTTTTTTTCTTTTTGAGATGGAGTTTCGCTCTTGTTGCCTAGGCTGGAGTGCAGTGGTGCAGGTTCGGCTCACTGCAACCGCCACCTCCCAGGTTCAAGCGATTCTCCTGCCTCAGCCTCCTGAGTAGCTGGGATTACAGATATGCACCACCATGCCGGCTAATTTTGTATTTTTAGTAGAGATGAGGTCCATGTTGGTCAGGCCGGTCTTCAACTCCTGACCTCAGGTGATCCGCCTACCTCGACTTCCCAAAGTGCTGGGATTACAGGCGTGAGCCACCATGCCCGGCCTAAAAATTTTTAAGATAGAAAAAAGCTTATTAGAATAAGGATGAAAATATTTTTGTATAGCTGTACACTGTGTTTGTGGTGGTGTTTTTTTTTGTTTTGTTTTTTGTTTTTTTCTTTTTGAGACAGAGTCTTGCTCTGTCGCCCAGGCTGGAGTGCAATGGTGTGATCTCAACTCACTGCAACCTCTGCCTCCTGGGTTCAAGCGATTCTCCTCTGCCTCAGTCTCCCGAGTAGCTGGGACTACAGGCGTCCGCTACCATGCCCGGCTAATTTTTTGTATTTTTAGTAGAAAAGGGGGTTTCACCATATTGGCCAGGCTGGTCTCGAACTCCTGACCTTATGATCCACCCTCCTAGGCCTCCTAAAGTGTTGGGATTACGGGTGTGAGGGTGTGAGCCACAGCGCCCGGCCTAAAATCTTTTATACTGTATTTTTACTGTACTCTTTCTGTGTTTAGATACACAAATACCATTTTGTTACAAATGGTAACAGTATTCAGTACAGTAACATCCTGTACAGGTTTGTAGCCTAGGAGCAATAGGCTGTATCATCAAGGTTTGTGTGAGTACAGTCTGAAGTTTGCACAATGGTGTTTTGGCCTAACTTCACATTTCTCAGAATGTATCCGTGTTGTTAAGTGATGCATGATTATATAAGAAATACGTCTACAGTAAGTCAGATAGTGGGGGCAAAGCAGAGGCTCCTTACATCTGTGCCTTTCAAGTTACAAAAAAAGGATTTTTTTTAATGTTGTTCAAAGTCTGGGTGATTATCTTAACGTTGCATGTGTTAAGACATAAGCTATACAGGCCAGTTACAACTGGCTATCTTATTTCCTTTTGCTTGAAATGACAATGCCAGTTTGTCTTCCAGTTTTTGAGGGTATTTTATTTAATGGCAAAAACCGCAATTACTTTTGTACCTGATCTTTTGTGAGTAACTGCTGAAATAAGAACCCAAATATCTCTATACAAATAGGAAAACCTGAAGCCATACTTTAAAAATAAACATTTCTCTGAAAGAAACAATTTGCAGAAATTTATCTCTACCAAGAAGATGTGGTCCTTTACATTATCCCACAGAGACATTTGTCCTTTGAATTGCTGCTCCATTTTTGTAGTCCCTATTTTACATTTGTATGGCTGAATATACTATTTGGGTCCTTTTTCCGTTAAGGAACAGCCTGTATATAAAACATAATTTTGTTGCCAGCTTTGAAATGAGTTTCTAGTTTCTGATACAACAGTGTTTTAAACATATTAAACATTTAAACATGTTTCAAGCAATCTTGAAAATGTCGGGAAATTCAAAGTTAAGTGCAACCCTTTTTTCCAACATTCTGCACAATAGGGACATCTCCCAATACCTATATGACCTGGTAATGGAAGCTCAGCACTGAGATAACGTAGAGAAAAGTGTCTTTCTCTTTGAATATTGTGCCTTTTCTTAATGCAGTTGGTAACTGAGCTTTCTGCCAGGTTCTTACTCATTCTCACCTTGACCACGCCATTATTTACATAATGATTCTGAGCAGTCATTTCTGAGTTTTGTAGACTGAGTATGTGAGTTTACCTTTCCAAACTACAACAATTTAGGTGGTTTCTTTGCTCTTATGTTGTCATTCTGGTCTTCATATTTTTCCTTTCTTCTTTTGTCACCTATAGATTAGCCTTACATATTAAAGAAGTCCTTATGAATTTTAGTCTTGGCTCCTGACAGGACCTTCTGCTTTCGAAAACTCTCTTTAGTAGACTGCCAAGCCATCTCCATGAGGTATCCGGACATCTTACATTTTAGAATGAAATAAGTATGAGGACAGAAACAACTAATTGTCTGCCAATATTCCTTCTATTCTTTTTTCTTATTGGTAGATGCTCCAATTCCTAAGCATATGGTGAAATAAAGGACATATTTCCTAGCCCCCCGATAGCTATGGTCATATGACTAAGTTCTAAACCATGAAATGTAAATAAAAGTTTCCTGTGAGATTTCTGAAAAATTTCCTTAAAGGGAGGCTATTGCTTATCTCCTTTTTCTCGTCTTGCTGTCTGATCAGCCGATGTGATGGCTAGAACTTACTTGAACAGTTATTTTTAAAACCATGAGGGAGAAGCCACATGTTGAGGATGGCAGACCAACAAAATATAAGGACCCTTGGTTCCAGACAATCATGGTTCTGGATTGCCTATGTTTTTTGTGAAAGAAGTAAACTTCTGAATCATTTAAGCCATTGTTATTTTGAGTGTTCTGTCATTCCATTGTTATTTTGAGTTTTCTATCATTAACAGCTGAACCTAATCCTAACTGATACATATATCTTTAAAAGTCAAGCTTTTTCCAAATAAGCACATAGACTGGGTCCCATGGGTTTTATTGTGCAGCATTGACATAAAAACTGTTAATCTCCACTTTAAAAATTTTGATGCTCAAATTCAGCATTGACATTTCACCTGTTATGTATGACTCCACCTCTGTCATTTTTCTACTTTCACCAAGGTTTCATTGCCCAACTTCCATCCTTGAAATTGTTAATACCTCTAATAGGTGGTAATATGCCAGGAGTTACAGGAGGCTACAGGATAAACATCTTCCCGGAGCATCGAGAATTTGGAGGGAGAACCTTAAGTTTTATATCGAAAAACATGTAATGGGAGGCAAAATTTATGTACATTTTTGAAATATTAAGAAAATGTTTTTAAAAATTCTATGCAATTGAAATACAAGAGGCTATTAATTTAGATCCCACATGGTAATAAGTTCACTCTTTTCTGCCTCTCTTTTTCCCTAAGGATACTAGATGGAGACTTGAGAAAGGACTGCTTACTTGGTAAGAGCTAAGATATTCCTGGAAGCAGAGTAAATAAAGCTCATGGCCCACCAGCTAGAAAGGTAAGAGATTTTAAGCTTTTAACATAAAAGTATTCTTTTCATTTTGTGATTACCTTTCAGATATTACCGAATTTAGTAGATGTTTCCAGACAGTTGTCTTCAGAATGCTAATGTCCTACCATATTGATAGTGTTTAGTGAAAAAAGGATTCTGAGATTCAGCAAATTTCGAAATGTCTTTTGGAGATAGAATGAATGTCAGCATATAAAAGCACAATGAAGACTTAGGTTAAATATTTAATTTTGTTTAACATAGAGTTTCCTAAATTTATCTGACTAGGGACCCCTCTTTAGCAAAGGGTTCCGATATAAAGGTTTCAGTTCTTGTAAGAATAATAATAGAAATTAATCTGAGGTATTTTCTATCTTTCGAAAATATTTTGGGCAAAAAGTTTACCCACTCTAAGGCTGTACAAGCTAATGAAAATGTCAAATTTATTTGCTTTCTAATTGAATGATACCAACTAAGTTTATTACCGCAGTTGTCTCATGCTGATCAGAAACATTAATTGGAAGTTATACAGTCCCTCATACATATCTTTATTGAATATCTACTATGTGCCAGCCACAGAATGGTGATATTAGAGTATAAAGTAAATTTTTTTTTTTTTTTAATCTCAAGCCATTTGCAGTTTGGGGATGTAGCTTCTAAATATGGAAGGAAAATACCAATTTAATAAATGTAGTCTGGCGTACAAAATTTTTCAAAACATAGTGATAGACTTTGTTAGATATATCAAAATACACAAGCAGATTGGCTTTTTTGTCACACCTGGATCTGGAGGTTCACATCAAAAGAGAAACTATGCGTAAAAGTATAGTTATTCTAATTTTGACAAAAATTCGGAGAATAATTTAAATCTGTCAATACATTTATATATTTGAAAAGCAAAAAATTTTAAAGCAAGTATAAAGCAGAATGGGTGATAACACTTGATAATTTTTTCTTACTCTCTGATACCTGCATTAAATAATTTTAAGCTGCTTGACTAACTTAAATGATCAAGTTTACTAGAAGCAGTCATCATAAAATATAAGCTCCATGAGGTCAGGAACTGTGTCTGTGTCATCGTACCCTGAAGTCTAGCACATTCCTACCCTATTGCATGTGCTCAATAATGTTTATTGACTGAATGATGGGGTAAATGAGAGATCCAAATTTGAGGGTAGGGGAGTAATAGATGGAAGATGCTCGGAAGTTAGTGATGTTGACTAAGAAAGGGATGGATGAATGGCAAATGGATGATATAAGGGAGGGAATTGATTAAAAGCCTGCATAGCTAGAGCCGGAGATTAAGGGGAAGCCTAAGACTGGTTAGGAGGGAGTGGTCAGTCCATGCGAGGGTCTAGAAACAATGTTAAGCATTTGAGACTATCCTGTGAGCTATTTTTTTTCATAACTGATCCATGACTCTGATTTTGATAGTACTGCTTTAGTTCAGATCATTATTCTCCCTTGAACTTAGCAGTAGCTTGTGCCAGTTTTCTTTCTGTTTTTGTTGTTGTTTAGATTTACCTCTTATTTTTGTTATTTTTTGCCAGTTTTCTTATGCATAGTGTACTGCCCTCTTTAATCCATCCTCTACACTTTTATTAGTGATCTTGCAAAAATCCTCCTCTTGATTTAGTTCACCTACTTAAAATGTTTCAATTTCTTACAACAGAGTTAGACAAACTTTTTCTTTAATGGGGGAGTGGGAGACTGGGAGACTGATCATACATATTTTAGGCCTTGTGGGAACCACATATGATCTCTGTTGCATAGTCTTCTTTGTATCTCCACCCCCACCTTTAACAATTTTAAAGTGTGAAAAACTCAGCACTTTGACCCAGGGCCCTAGCTTATATAACCTTGGGGCAGTGGGAAGGGAAGGAAGAATGGTGGAAGGGCAGGTAACGGTGGAATCCAAACATTTTACCATGTTATTAAAGGCCTTTCAAGATTTGGATATCTCTCTGGTCTTACCTTCTTAATCTTCTATCCTGTTGATGAGAAGAGTGAAACTCTATAAAATATTTGAAGAGATTTATTTGGAGCCAAATATGAGTGGCCAGTGGCTAATGACACAGCCTAGGAGACCCTGAGAACATGTGCCCAAGATGGTTGGGCTACAGCTTGGTTTTATACATTTTAGGGAGACATAAGACATCAGTCAATACATTTAAAATGTGCAATGATTGGGTCCAGAAAGGTGGGACAAGTGGAAGTTTGGGGGGTGGGGTGCTGTGCTCCAGTTCATAGGATTCAAAGATTTTCTGACTGGCAGTTGGTTGAAAGAGTTACTAGCTGAAGACCTGGAATCAATAGAAAGGAATGTCTGGGTTAAGATAAGAGGTTGTAGAGAATAAGGTTTTATCATGCAAGAGAATAGATTGTAAATGTTTCTTATCAGACTTAAAGAGTCTGTTCTATCAATCTTAAGGTCTCTGTGTTGACATTAATGTTGGTCAGCTGTGCCTGAATTTCAAAGGGAGGAGGGTATAATGAGGCATGTGGGACCTCCACTTCCCATCATGGCCTTAACTAGTTTTTCGGGTTAACTTTGGAATGCCCTGGGCCAAGGGAAGGGTCTGTTGGTTGGGGGGCTTAGAATTTTATTTTTGGTTTACAGTCCCACACTTCAGCTATCAGAGGTTCTCAGAGCCTCCTCAGTGGACTGTGCTTTATTGTGCCTCAACATGCTGTCTCCTCTTTATGAAATATCCCAGAATGGCTGATGCCTCTTGCTTTGAGAAAACTCAACTCAGGCATTACTTCCTTTAGTAGCATTTCAGGGCCCTCTCCAGGATTGGCTAGGTATTTAGGGAATAGAAACTCAATCAGATAAATTCAAGTAAAAAGAGGGGGTGGGACTCATACTAATGGTACTGGAGACTCTCAGATCCAGTCACAAAACATAGTTGGGCATCACAGAAAACTATTTTCCTTCATGATTTCTCACCTCTGTATTTCTGTGCCTACTCCATTCTGGCTTTTATTAGTTTTTTTTTTTTTTTTTTTTTAATCAGTAAGAACATGACAGAAAATGTCTACTGGTCCTAAAATACGATTTTGAATCTCTGATGCTCACCTCTGTGTGACTGATTTTTTCTTTCTACAGATTTCCTGAAGAGGTAGTCTGATTGGCTTAACTTGGTCAGTATCTCCCCTAGTTTACCTGAGGCAGGTGTGTCAGGATCATGGATATATAGGATTGCCCTTTTCTGCACTGTTGGCAGATCAAGCTCTCTAAAAGGGGGATATGAATGCTTTGGATTTATGTTCCCATAGCATGTCTTTATTATTATATGTATCACTGAATTACTATTTTCACTTTTTCTCTTCCTTACTAGTCTGATTTTAAGGGCAGGGACTGTGTCTTTTTCTTTTTAAAAAAAGTTTATGTATTTTCATAAAAACCATGGTAACATCAAGCAACTTTTATTCTTAATATGGTATTAGATACAAAATAGGCAGTGAAATAAATGTTTTCCAAATAAATTTTATAAAGTAAATTATTTGTATTGGAAATGCTCAGAGTGCTATGTATTATCTATAACATTTAATATTACCTGTATTTTAGAAACTTGTTTAGAAATTTGAGTACATGCTTAAAGGTTAAGAGTTTGCAACATTTATAGTTCTGTAACCAGCTAAATAGAAGATCAAATTCATATTTTAGAATCCGGATATTTCTAACGTTAGTCACCAGAAATGTGTTTGCTCCCTCCCATTTTTGTAGACTGATTTAACAGCACTATTTTCTATGGAATTGCTTTCCTCATTTGTTTTTGATAGGGATGTAGGAAAATAAAATATTTTATCGTGTGAATCACTTCAGTGATAGAATTAAAAATGACATGGGAATATTGATACTACAGCCTAAAGCATCTTCCTTTTCCTCAACAGACTTAACCTACATGTCATATTTTAAAAAGGGAACAAGGAGCTAACAGAATAAATGATTATATAATATCACCCTTTGAGTCTTCAGATTTGTGAATTATTCTACTGTAGTATAATTTTATTTGCTCTTAGCCTTGCAGTGCAGAATGTAGTTTTTCTATTTGGTATATACCATAGCATGAAAATTATAAACAAAAAGCAAGCATAGTTCTTAGAGAATAAATATATCTTGTAGTGTTTTTTTTCATGACTACTGCTACAAACTACATCTATGCTAATTATATAATGGTTATACAGTACTCCCCCCTTATCTGTGGAGGATAAGTTTCAAGAGCCCCAGTGGATGCCTGAGACTGTAGATAGTACTGAGCCCTATACATGCTATTTTTTTTCCTATGTAATAATGAGCAGGTAGCATATATGGCCTGGATGTGCTTGACAAAGTGACAATTCACATCTCGTGTGGGATGGAGCAAGAAGATGTGATTTCATCACTCTATTTAAAACAGTACACAGTTTAAAACCTATGAACTGTTTGTTTCTGGAGTTTTCCATTTAATATTTTTGGGCAGCTGTTGACTGTGAGTAACTGAAACCATGGAAAGTGAAGCTGCAGATAAGTGGAGGACTGCTGTATAATGAATTATTACAGTGCATATTATTTACATACAACTTAAACTCCTTCTATAAGTTTTTCCTTTATTTTTTACTTCAAAACTCTTTAAGGGTTCTACAATAAGACATTCTCTTACAAAATCACAATATGTCCATGAAAGTCAGGAAGTTAACATTGATATATTGCTACTATCTAATCTGCAGGTTACATTTAAGTTTTTTCAGTTGTTCTGATAATGTACTTTATAGGAAAGGGATTCCGTCTAGAATCTCAGGTTGCAATTATTTGTTATGTCGCATTGGTCTTTTAAAATCGGAAACAGTTCCTTAATGTTTCCTTGACTATAATGATTTTGGTGCTTTTGGAGATTATTATGCCAGTGAATTTATAGAGTTTACCTCAATTTGGGGTTATATAATACTCTTCATTATTAGATGCAGGTTCTTTATCTTTGGCATGACTATTATAGAAGTGATGCTGTTACATTCTTATTACATTCTATCAGTGGCATATGATTTTATTTTCCTTATTTCTAGTGAGGTTAAGTCACGTCACTTAATTAAGATGATGTTTGCCAGGCTTTTGTGCTGTAAATTACTTTTGCCCTTAGTAATTAAGCTGTATAGGGAGATATAATACTTTGAGATGATATAAATATCCTGTTTCTTATCAAACATTCAGTTTATTCCTTTATATCAGTATGGGTTCATAGAACCCTCTTTATTCACGATGTGATCCATTACTATCATTATTTATTTTGATCATCGAATTATCCCAGATTTAAGTCCTTTCTTACTTTCCAGCCAAATCTGGCAGCAGTACAGGATGGGTCTTGAATATCTTGTGCCAGAAAGTAAGGAAGGACTTACTTCTTTATTTCCACTGCAAGACCCATCCTGTACTGCTGAATTAGAATCAGCCAATTCTTCAAGGAGCTGAGGTCCCTTTTGGTGGAGAATGGTATTTACACACTGTATTAGGCCATTCTTGCATTGCTATAAAGAAATACCTGAGACTGGGTAATTTATTAAAAAAAGAGGTTTAATTGGCTCCCGGTTCCACAGGCTGTACAAGCATGGCACTGGCATCTGCTCAGCTTCTCGGGAAGCCTCAGGGAGCATTTACTCATGGCAGAAGGCAAAGCAGGAGCAGGCACATAACATGGTGAGAGCAGGAGCAGGAAGAGAGTTGCAGGGGGCACACAATTTAAAAAAATCAGATCTCCTGAGTATTCATTCACTATTGAGAGGACAGCACTGAGCCATGAGGGATCTGCCCCAACACCTCTCACCAGGCCCTGCCTCCAACATTGAAGATTACAATTCAACGTGAGATTTGGCGGGGACATCTGTTCAACCTATATCACACACCAGAGTCTGGATGCTAAGTGTGCTTATTGGGGTTTCAGTGTTCCAGGCCCTGTCAGTGGACACAGCTAGGGACATACATGACCACATATGCATGCATATACAAATTGACATCTATATTTCTGTATCTTTATGTTGAGAGCCATAAATTACCACCAGTATCTTCAAATGTCATCTAATACCAAGGTTCATTCTATATTTATAATTCCCTTCAACTGTAGTATGAATTCACTCTTACCTAGCACATCCTTGATATATTTACTTATTTGATCAATATCCACGTATTTACATAATGAATTGCCTGGTGCCATCAGGCACTCTCCTTTCCTCTCCATCAAGTAGATGTCTTCCTGTTTGGGTCCTGACACCCTATGCTGGACTAGTGCCACTCCTATCCTTTACGTCATGTGGATGCCTCCTTAGCCCACTTGGGCATTGACAGCTCACATCAGGCTGCCTTCCCTTCTTTTCTTATCCATCCGAGACTCCAAC
Organism: Hylobates moloch; assembly: GCF_009828535.3. Lineage (NCBI taxonomy): Eukaryota > Metazoa > Chordata > Mammalia > Primates > Hylobatidae > Hylobates > Hylobates moloch. The sequence continues at coordinate 67,299,728 of NW_026652276.1, forward strand.
ATTAAATGCAGGGCTGACCACCTCCTTCCCAGCCCAACCCTCAACTCATCTATCTCCCAGTGGACATCTTTCTCACTCTGCTTAGACTCAGACGCTGCAGTGGGCTGCCCTCAGGTAGCCTGTCTGAGCTACCTCCTGTGCAGACACTCTGTATTTGTTTTCTCTGGTGGCTTAACTTTTATGTGAATTTTAAGCTGGAAGATGCATTTTGCCAGTTAATTTCTCACATTTTCTTCTGTTCATCTTTTCTTAAAATGTTTTTCTTTATTATTCTCTTTTCTTATTGGCATTTTATAATACATGATTCCATTTGATAATGAGCCTAATAACTCTAGAAATTCTAAAAGCCTCTCTGTACTATTAAAACTGGTTTACATAAAATTTCTGTATAGTTGTTAGTTGTAAAATAGCAGGAGAAATATTTTTGTCCCATTTTTGACCTTGAATAAATCATTTTACCCTTTCAGACCTCAGTCTCATTTGCAAAATGAATAGTTAGGACTATATTAGGAACCTAACAACGAGGTGCCCGATCAGAAATCCATGTCATAAGAAAAAGCCTATATTCTATATTCAAGTGAGAGAATTTTAACTTACATTTTATTTTTTAAAAATGGGCAAAGAGGTGCAGTGCCTCATGCCTGTAATCCTAGCACTTTGAGAGGCTGAGGCAGGAGGATGGCTTGAGCCTAGGAGTTCGAGATCAGCCTGGGAAACATAGGGAGATCCTGTCTCTACAAAAACTGTAAAAATTAGCTGGAGATGGTGGTGTACACCTGTGGTTCCAGCTATTTGCAAGGCTGAAGTGGGAGGATTGCTCCAGCCTGAGAAGTGGAGCCTGTAGTGAACCATGATCATGCCACTGCACTCCAGCCTGGGTGACAGAGCAAGACCTCATCTTGAAAAAAAGGCGGGGGCTGGGCAGAGGAGGCATTTTACATAGAACTACAGATGACCATTATATATATGAAAAAGTTCAACTTCATTAGTGTGTCAAGATATGCAACTTAAAAATTAGTTTTTTTACTAATATGACAAAAATGTTAAAAAATGATATCCACTGTTGGTGTTGGTGTTGAGAAACGAGGTCTTTCTCTGCTGGTAAAGTAGAAATCAATACTGTATATTTGGAGAGCAGTTTAGCAATATAAATCGAAAGCCTTAAAATATGCCTTTACTTTGATATAGCAGTTTCACTTCTAGAAGTTCATCCTGTGGAAATTATTACAGATATTGCACAAAGATTTGTCCCAAAGATATTCATTGATGGTAAAAGCCCATTGACAATTATATGATGGAGTACTATATAGCCATTAAAGATGACATCTATTTAATGACATTACTATTTAATTATATGGCAGAATTTAGATAATTGCATTTTAGAGAAAGTTATAATACTATTTATATATTTTTTCTTCTTTTTTTCATTGTCATAGAGTCATGTTTTTATAATTTATAAAGTTATGTATCACCATACATTGACAAGACTAGACTATGTACTCTGGAATGTTAACAGTAGTTACCTCTGAACAGTAGTATTCAAGGTAACTTTTCTTTTCTTTTTGCTTTTCTGTATTATTCCTGGAGCAGATTTACAGTTCCTTATAATGCCTTAGTTCATTAGGTGTAGTTTAGTTTACATTATCAGGATATAATAAGTGATCTCCTTCTGAACGCCAGGCGTGGTAGCATTGCCTGTAATCCCAGCTACTTAGGAAGCTGAGGCAGGAAGATCACTTGAGCCCAGGATTTCAAGGCTGCAGTGAGCTATGATCATGCCACTGCACTCCAGCCTGTGTGACAGAGCAAAACTCTGTCTCTTAAAACACACACACACATACACGCACACTCTCTCTCTCTCTCTCTTTCTCTCTCTCTCTTGCTCTCGCTCTCTGTTTCTCTCTCTGCAGTTTTAGGGTTTTTTAGAATTATGTAAGATCTCACACACAAACACACACACACATACTCTCTCTCTCTTTCTGCAGCTTTAGGGTTTTTTAGAATTATGTAAGATTGATCATTTATACAGGATACCTAATAGCAGAAATTGCTATATGTTGTCACAAACAAAATTGAAAGTAGAACTTAAACAAGTGTGGAGTTCTAAAATAACATGCTTTATAGCAATAAAATAGAGAAAATATGAGGAACATATACATGTTTGTATGTGGAACTATCTTAGAAAACTGGAAAGAGGGCCAGGCACAATGGCTCAGGCCTGTAATCCCAGCACTTTGGGAGGCCAAGGCGTGGATCACCTGAGTTCAGGAGTTCAAGACCAACCTGGCCAACATGGTGAAACCCCATCTCTACTAAAAATACAAAAATTAGCCAGGCGTGGTGGTGCGTGCCTGTAATCCCAGCTACTCTGGAGGCTTGAACCTGGCAGGCGGAGGTTGCAATGAGCTGAGGCGCAACATTGCACTCCATCCTGGGCAACAAGAGCGAGAGTCTGTCTCAAAAAAAAAAAGAAAACTGGAAAGAGGAAGCCTTCACTTTTGTACTGATCTAAGTTCTGCAGCAGAACATCAAGCAAGTGTTCTCAGTTCATAGGATCCTCTTATGCCTATATTAAAATAACTGCCTGTTACCTCAATATATTTTATAGGTTTTTTTCTTTTCTTTTTTAGAATTTTCAGGGATTTGCTCTTCCCTATTTTTCTGTTCTATCTCTTTCTCTAATCTTGGGAGCAATTGTTAGTGCTCTTTACCCCAGAGCTGTTTTTGGTCATATTTCTCATTTGAAGTTTGAGACAACAGTTTGTGTGGAGGAATATTTATTTTTTTCTGAAGTAACACATGTAGATAGCATACATGTTAAGATTTTTGTAGATTCACATATGAAAAATATATTTACAGGGATCAGGCACGGTGGCTCACATCTGTAATCCCAGTACTTTGGGAGGCCAAGGTGGGCGGATCACAAGGTCAGCAGATGGAGACCTTCCTGGCTAACATGGTGAAACCCTGTGTCTACTAAAAATACAAACAAATTAGCCAGGCATGGTGGCGGGCTCCTGTAGTCCCAGCTACTTGGGAGGCTGAGGCAGGAGAATGGCGTGAACCTGGGAGGTGGAGCTTATAATGAGCCGAGATTGTGCCACTGCACTCCAGCCTGGGCGACAGAGCGAGACTCCGTCTCAAAAAAGAGAAAAAAAAAAAAAAAAGAAAAATATGTTTATAGTTTTATATTGATTCTACCAGAACCACATACCTAGGTGAAATTTTTAAGTGTTGAAAATAAAGCTTCATGTTGTATTTAATTTGGATAAAGTGCCGGGGGCACTTTATTAAGCCCCTGCACAATAGGAGACAGAGAGAAAGTTGCCATTTCAAACCTGGAAATTATGCTGAGTTTTTATAGAATGTGAAATGAAGAATCCAGCCCATGGTGGGATAGGAGGAGGGGAAAAAACTAGAGTGAGTTTCACTGACTTAAGTAATTAACAGATACCATTTATGAATGGTCAAATGGTCATTAGCCCTGGTCTTTGACTTCACACAGCTATGGCAGGAAGGTTATTTCACAAACCTTGAAGTTCATATTTTAAGAATATTTGTGTATATATGTGCACACATATATACATATATACACACACACACATATATACACATATATGTGTGTGTGTGTGTGTGTGTGTGTGTGTGTGTGTGTGTGTATATATATATATATATATTTTTTTTTTTTTTCCTGGGGTAGGGTCTTGCTCTATCCCCCAGGCTGGAGTGTATTGGCAAGAGCATGGTTCAATGCAGCCTCAAAATCCTAGGCTCAAGGGATTCTCCTGCCTCAGCCTCCTGAGTAGCTAGGACTACAGGCACATACCACCATGCCTGGCTAATTTTTAAGTTGCTTTTTTTTTGTATAGAGACAGAGCCTTATGTTCCCCAGGTTGGTCTCGAACTCCTGGCCTCTGATCCTTCTGCCTTGGCACCCCAAAGTGCTATCATTACAGGTGTGAGCCATTGCACCTTGGGCAGGATTTATATATTTTTCAAACAGTTCAAGATATCCTTTTAAAAACAGCTTTTTGAGGTATAATTGACTTATAATAAATTATACATATTCAAAGTATACAGCTTGATATGTTTTGACTTACATGTATACACCCATAAAACCATCACCATGATCAAGATGATAAATTTGTCACCCTTAAAAGTTTTCTCATGCCCCTTTGTAATCCTTCCCTCCCACTCCTTCTACTCCTGTCCCTCAGCAACCAGTGATCTGCTTTCTGTCGCTGTGGTTTTCATTTTCTAGAATTTTATATAAATGGAATCATACAATATGATTTCTTTGTCTGCTTTCACTTGGCATAATTATTTTGAGATTCATCCGTTGTTGTAGTATCCATAGTTTTCAAGAAAATCTCTTTATTCGCTTAAGAATGCCATTGTCACTTTGAACCAAGTTATTAGTAAAAGAAGAGCAAATCCACGATGCAGTCTGATTTGGGACTTTTAATCTTTGGCATTTTCGCCTAGCTGATTTTTTTTTTTAAACTCACAAGGCATTTTAAACATTCCAGAATGAAGACACTTTTTCTCATATGTGTCTGTGCAGTGACTGCTTCATAGTTACCTCTATGAAATTAAAGATTATTTGTTACTTAAATTTATTCCTGATTTCCTGATGTATTTTGTTATTTTTTTCTCAAAGAGGGAGTTATATTATTTTGCTTTTTACACACATTGGTATGGCACTTTAATTTTAGCTTAACTTTTTGGGTATTTTGCTTCAACTTTCATTTTACTTTATGTTTATGAGTGAGTATATTTTCATGAGATATGTTCATATAAGATATGTTCATATGTTCACATAAGATATGTTCATCTTAAGTATATTTCAGCAATTTACTTAAGATGTCTTCACCAGTATTGAAGAATTGGAATGGAAGTATTTACAATTTGCTGAGAAGTGGGAAAGTCATGTTTTAGATTCTTCATAATATTTGAACTTTAGGTTGCCCAAATTTACTGGTCTGTCTCTTTAATAAAAATCATCTGTTTACACTTTTCCTGATTAAAGGGGTGGTGGTATTTAATGTAATCTATTTCTTTCTTTCTTTTTTTTTTTTGAGATGGAGTCTCACTCTGTTGCCCAGGCTGCAGCACACTGGCGCAATCTTGGCTCACTGCAACCTCCACCTCCCCGGGTTTAAGCAATTCTCCTGCCTCAGCCTCCCGAGTAGCTGGGATTTACAGGCATGAACCACCACACTCGACTAATTTTTGTATTGTTAGTAGAGATGGGGTTTCACCATGTTGGCCAGACTGGTCTTGAACTCCTGACCTCAGGTGATTCGCCCGCCTCAGCCTCCCAAAGTGCTGGCATTAGAGGCGTGAGCCACCGTGCCTGGCTGTCTATTTCTTTAAAACCTTGGAGCATAGAGGTTGGTAGCCTCTCCAAGATGCGTGAAGTAAATATGGACTTACACATTTTACAAATTACAGTTTTTTTAATTTTTTAAAGTGTATCCAACTGATATAATTTCTTTTAACAATTTAACAATCACTCTGTGCCTGCTGTTAGCAAGTAAGATACTGTGCAGATACAACGATGAATAGAGACAGCCTTATAATTTTATTAACAGTAGAAATAATAGAACTGCAGCTGCCATTTTATCCAGTACTCATGTGCCGAGCATTGTGCTATATACTTTACATATACTATTTTAAAATGCTTACAACAACTGTGAGGTAGGTGATACTACCCTTTTATTACAGTTGGTGAAACTGAAGTGCAAAGTTGTTTAGAACCTTGAACAATATTGTATAACTTACCAGTGACAAAACCAGGTTTTGGAGCCAATTCTGACTCAAAAGCTCATATTCCTTTGGCTATGTTTCTTCAAGAAGTAGTAGGCAGTAGGGGTGGGAGAAGCATACAGATTATATAATAGATGACATTACAGAACATAATGTGGATGCTGTAAGCAAAGCATAAACAACATAGCTTGTGGAAGAAATTTTCAATCTGGATTATGGGGAAGGTATCACAAAGGAAGTGTTATTTGAAGTGGGCCTTGACAGTGTAATATCAAAGAAGGCAAACATTCATTTGGGAGGGTATATTTTAGGGAGAGCTAAAATAATATGCAAACTGAGGGTGATTTTCAGAGGATGGCAGGCAGTCTGATACTGTTAAATGGGCCATGGTGTATTGGAAGTAGCATTTAGAAGGAGGTCAGATTAGATATAAATGATAGCTAAATTTGTATCTCTCAAAGTATACCTAAAAGGTTGAGTCTGTAGGATTTACTAAGTGGATAATCAGATTTGTATGTATGGTATTCAGTGATAGTTTTGATTCTTAATTTGAGGTTGTAAGAAAAGGAGCTCTGAGTTGGATGCTTGATTAGTTAATGTAAGCCCCATCACTATCTTGGAAACTCCACGAAGGCAGGTATCTATCTTGATTTGCCAGTACATCCCCAGCATCTAGCAAGAAGTACTCGTGCCAAGTACAAAATGGAAACAAAATGTTAGAAGAAGAGTTAAGAGAAATCAAAGAAGCCGACTTCTAAAAAATTTTACCTAGAACTCTCCTGGGTGCTTTTCATGACAGTTGATTTTCCTACCAGTATAGATTGTAGATACTTGCCAGAGAGTAATGTGTTATATTAACAATTGTCTGTGTGCAGTCATTGACTTCTCCAACAATCTATAGCTCAACAAAACCTCCCTTCCAGGCTTCTGTTATGAGCATATTTGCAATACTGCAATAAAAGGGAGATAAGCCTGGATTTATAGGCTTTAGATTCAGTTAGATTAACAAAGAGATAGCATTTAAGCCTCCCAGAATTGTTATCGTTTCTGTCTCAGGGTGCTTGAACTGTTAATATTTATAACTCTCGTAGCTAGGTATTAGAAAATGGTAATAAGGGAATGGGTTTTTTATTTGTTGGCTAAGAAATAGGCTGCTGTGTAGGTAAGAAACTTGTTTTGTAGAGGAGAGGGATAGTATAGTGGAGAGTAGAAAAGATTAAGGAGAAGGGTACCAAGGGCTAACTCCCTCTGAAAGTTTTTCTAGAACTATCAGATTGATCCCTCCACTACCTCTCTACCCTCCTAATATTTTAACTCTTATTCCTACCAAATTAGTTGAAAATTGTACTTCCATATTCCTCTTTCTTCTAGACTGAAAGTTTCTCAAATGCAAGGAGAATTTTCTTCATCTTTGTGTCTGTGTATAGTTGATGTTTAAATATTCCTTGTATTAAACTGAGCTAGGCGCTGTTGTAGGTGTTAACCCAAAGATAAGTTCCTTGCCCTCATGGAGCTCATATTCTACTTGTAATGACAGGAGCATGGCTATTATAGATTTCCTTGGATTTTTCTAGTGTTCTTTTTCCTGTCCTCACAGACAGCATGGTAAAGTTGAATGTGAATGAAGAAATAGAGCCCTCTCAGATAAAAATTTTGCATGGGACAAGGGAAGAAACTTTCTCTCTTCTTATTTCCTATACCAGATCCACCTTTACTCCAGGACTCTGAACTTTGGCTAGTTACACATTTCCCCACAAGAATTACCAAATTTTTCTGAGCATGACATTCTTGAAACTTCATTTATGAACAAAATTATGAAAAATGCAACTTTCCTCTATGCACCGTTAGCTTATTTGGATAACCACATAGTTACTCTTATTTACCACTGGATGAGGTTTCAGTGACTATAAGGTGAAGCCATTGGTGGAGTTTTAAAAATGGGTCATTAACCTGAGTAGTTTCAGTATACTGTACTTGTCCTTAAGCTGATACAAATGGGAGCTGTTTATATAGATCAACTACATTGTGGGACAAATAAATTTTGATGAATTAGGCTGAGAAGCTGAATACCAATAAGTACATTTTTTAAAATTAAAAGCTTTCTGAAGAGAAATATGAAATTACTAGGTTGCATCATCCTCATCAGTGTTCAAAGTAAGGATTTTTTTACTCTTAATGGCTGTCCTTCAACCACAGCCCTAAGGGCTGAATTAAATGTTTCTTCCACTTTTAATCCCTTTGGTGGAGTTGGATATGTTAATACCTATGTTTAGGATATTTGTGTAGGTGTGTTGATATTTCAAGAGCAGTACTCTATTATAAAAATTGTTAATAGTGACTAGTTTTGGGGTGACAGTAGTGTTACAGAGAGTAATTTGAGCACTTTATTTTCTACTGTGTTTCAAGAAGTGTTTCAGAACTATTTTTAACAGTGTGAAACCACTTTGTTTTTCAGTATTCTTGCCATGAGAAAAAGAATGTGATAAGTTATTCAACTTATGAAATTCAAGTTACATGTGAATTCTGCCAGGTATGTATGCAATATTTGGTATTTTTAGCCATTTTTTACATTTTGGGTTGTAAAAATCTTTATAGCTTGTTTCTATTAGATAAGTATTTGTGGTGTTTTTTTCCATAGAAAACAAGTCACTTATTTAGTATGTAGTTTAGCTGATACTCCTATTTTGATTTTAAATAATCAAAAGCATCTAAATACACTTAGCTATGACAGACATAAACATGTTTTAAGGTTCTGATTTCCTCTAAAATGAGTTCTATCAGTCCCACGGGATGTTCTATGAAAAAGTGTTCAAATAGCAAATAGCTGTGGCAAAAATGCCATACTCTGGGTGCTCCCCTAGTCATTTTACATTAGCATATTAAAGACTGTGAAGAGTCCTGCCAAAAAAAAAAGAAAGAAAGAAAAGTATATTTCAGCATTTCCCAGATTTGTTTGGCCACACCTTTTTTTCTGTAGTGTCTACTGACATCCCCGTTGAAATGTTTTAGGGAGCACTGCTGTTGAAGGGTTAACAAGCTACTATTTGAAAAAGAAACAATGTTACAGAATTATTAGTTGAGTCAAATATATTTGCTATATATAATTTCTAGAAAGAAAACAAGTTGATGGATGGGATAATTAATTGAGAACTTTTAAATCGAAATTTGAAAGTAGGAAAGTAATCCTGACTCAGAGATGTCTTTTTGCATTTGTTTTGTTCGAATCAGGATCCAAAAAGGTCCTTAATTTGGTTGTATGTTTATTAAATTTCTTCTAATGGAAAACAGTAACCCTCTTCCTTTGCTCTTCTTTTTATCTCCTTGATATTTACTTGTTGAGGAGACCAGGTCATTTGTTCTAACTTACAGTGATTCATTTTAGTGTTTTTTGACTTTACGATGGTGGGAAAGTAATACAGTCAGTGTACTGCTCAATTCATGATGGGGTTATGTCCCAATAAACCCATCGTAAATTGAAAATATCTGTATTGGATTTGGATGATTGCCTCCTGGTGGTGTTGTTTAACTTCTTTTTCTGTCTCCTGAATTTCCTTGTAGTTGGAGCTAGGGAGGCTTGATTAGATTCACTTTCAACTTTTGACATTCCCTGCCCCCACCCTTAACAACCTTTGGTGTTAATTTAAGACTCATCTGTGAATTCAGATGCTGTCAGCCTGGCCCAACTATTATGAAGTTCCTATCAACTTTTCTCCTAATGGTTTTAAAAATCAGACATTGATGATAGTTGCCCAGATCCATTATTTCATTAGGGATTAAAGTGGTGGTGTTCTTCCTCTTCCACTTCTTCCTCCTCCTCCCCCTTCTCCTCCCTCCCTTCTTCCTTATTCCCTCTCCTCCCTCCTTCCTTATTCCCTCTCCTCCCTCCTCCTCCCTCCCTTCTTCCTCCCTCCTTTTTTCTTCTTTCCTCCCTCTTCCCCCTACCTCTCTCCCTCCTCCTTCCTCTCTTCTCTCTCCCTTCCTCCCTCTTCCTTCCTTCCCCCCAGCCTCCTCCTCTTCCTGTTGCTTCTCTTCCTCCTCCTCCCTCTCCTCATTCTTTCTTCTTTCTTTTTTCTTCTTTATTTTTTTTTTTTTTTTTTTTTTGGAGACAGGATCTCTCTCTTGCCCAGGCTGGAGTGCAGTGGCACAGCACAATCACCGATTACTGCAATCTTGACCTCTTGGGTTCAAGAGATCCTCCTGCCTCAGCCTTCTCAGTAGCTGAGACCACAGGCATGCGCCACCATGCCCTGCTATTTTTTTTTTTTTTTTTTTAAGTTTTTTGTTGAGATGGGGGTCACGGGGATTTGGACTGAGATTTGGTTATGAGAACTTCCCAGCTCTGCCCTTGCGACCAAGTGGGCAGTGCTTTTGTTTTTGTTTTTGTTTTTTTTTGACGGAGTCTCGCTCTGCCGCCCAGCCTGGAGTGCAGTGACGCGCTCTTGGCTCACTGCAAGCTCCGTCTCCCGGGTTCATGCCATTTTGCCTCAGCCTCCCGAGTAGCTGGGACTACAGGTGCCATGCCTGGTTAATTTTTTGTATTTTTAGTAGAGGCGAGGTTTCAAAAGTGTTAGCCAGGATGCCTTTTTTTTTTTTTTTTTTTTTGAAGAGATGGGGTCTTGTTCTGTCACCCAGGCTGGATTGCAGTGGCACAATCACAGGTTACTACAGCCTGGACCTCTTGGGCTCCAGAGATCCTCCTGCCTCAGCCTCCAGAGTAGCTGGGACTACAGGCATGCACCGCCATGACGCTACCACGACACTACCACGAGTGGCTGTTTTAAATTATTTGTAGAGATGGGGTCACGCCGTCTTTCCCAGGCTAGTCTTGAACTCCTGGGCTCAAGCCATCCTCCCACCTCAGCCTCCCAAAGGGCTGGGATTATAGTCATGAGCCACTGCACCCAGCTAAAGTGGCAATTTTCTAATTATTTTATTATTCTGCACTTGCTGAAATTCTATAAAAGACTTTTCCTTCATCAACTCTTTGGTTACTGGAAATATTTGGTTACTGGAAAATTTTATGCACAAAAGGCAGATTGAACACACTGATCTTTTTTCTTTTTTTTTCTTTTTTTTTTTTTTTTTTTTTTTTAACCAGTTTTCAGATGAGTGCATTTTCTTAGTTGTTGAGTTGCATGACTTGTCTGTCAAGCCCTTACTGGTTTGCTGTATGCCAGGCTTTTCTTTCAATCTCTTACTCCACCTCTACTTGGAGTCCTGTGAAAATCAGTCGTTTTTTTAGATATACAGTTGTTCCTCAATATCTGTGGGTGATTGGATCCAGGACCTCCTGAAGGTACCAAAATCTGAGGATGCTCCAGTTACTTATATAAAATCGTGTAGTATTTGCGTATCACCTATGCACATCCTCCCATATACTTTAAATCATCTCTAGATTACTTTTAATACCCTACTACAATGCATATGCTATGTGAATAGTTGTTATACTATATTGTTTAGGTAATAATGACAAGAAAAAAAGTCTGTACATGTTTAGTACAGATGCAGTTTTTTCCCACATATTTTTGATCCAAGATTGATTGAATCCATCGATGCAAAACTCATAGATACAGAGGGCTGACTGTACATATTCTTTCATTTTTAATTATTTTTTATGGTATGTGTCCTTCTCAAAGCTTCTGTAAGGTTTCCTGAAACACACTGTATCTGGATGTAGTTACCTTGTAATTTTTGTCTTTTTCCTAGTATTAGGCTAAATAACTGTTCACTTCTTTTTTTGCTTTTTATTGAGGTATAATTTAAACAGAATGAAATGCACTATGTAGAGTAAAATCTGTTTTATCAATCTTTTCTTTTATGGACCTTTTGTGTCCTGTTTAACCTTTGCCTACACCAAAATCATGAAGATTCTTTCATATTTTTCTTCTAGAAACTTATGCTTTGCCTTTCACTTTTAGGTCTATAGTCTGCTGTGACTTAATTTTTAGTATAATGTGAGATAGAATTCATGGGGCATTTTTTAAAGTTATGAATCCTTAATTGACATAACATTAAGGTGCTGAAAAGTCCTGTAAATTGAAGCCTACACATTCAACATTTCCCAAATTTATTTGGCTAAAAATCTTTGTTCTATGATAGCTACCATGCTTTGGGAAACATTGATCTAAAGCACTGATAAACTACTGTTGTCAAGGGAATATTACATAATTATTATTAGTTGAGTCAAGTACTCTTGCTATATAAAATTTCTAGAACCAAGTATTGAAAAGACCATCCTTTTCCCACTTAACTGCAGTAGAGCATTTGTACAAATCAGGTAGCCCTATGTGTGGTTCCATTTCTGTACTCCTTTCTTTTCCATTTCTTTATATGTTTATCATTGGACTGATACCACAGTGTCTTAATTATTGTAATTTTATAATGGGTCATGATATCTGATAATAAAAGTCCTCTAGCTTAATTACAATTCTTCATGACTGCCTTGTTTATTCATTGTCTTTTGCATTTTGCTATAAATTTTTCAGTTTCTACACATACATAAAAGCACTGGGATTTATTTTTTTTATTTATTTATTTTTTTTGAGACAGGGTCTCACTCTGTTGCCCAGGCTGGAGTGCAGTGGTACAGTCTCAGCTCACTGCAACCTCTACCTTCCCAGGTTCAAGTGATTCTCAGGCCTCAGCCTCTGCCAAGTAGCTGGGACTACAGGTGTGTGCCACCACGCCCAGCTAATTTTTGAATTTTTAGTAGAGACAGGGTTTCATCATGTTGGCCAGGCTTGCCTCGAACTTCTGACCTTAAGTGATCCACCTGCCTCAGCCTCCCAGAGTGCTGGGATTACAGGCATGAGCCACCGCACCTGGCTGAAGAACAAAAGTGATACAATAATTTTGGTTTGTATCTATTTAAAGATACTGAATTCATTACTTAAAACCACCCAGAAGAGAAAGCTCCAGGCTCAGATAGCTTCACTGGTGAATTCTTGCAACATTTAAGGAAGAATTAGTACCTATCTTATGCAGATTTTTCTAGAGAATAGAAAAGAATTAATATGACCCAATTCTTATAAAGCCACTGAACTTAGATACCTGGCAAGGTTACTTCTCATGACATAGATGTAAACATCTTAAAATATGAGCAAAAGGGAGGATTTATTTGAGAAATTCTGGTTGGTTTGTCAAACATTCAGTGTGATATACCACATTAAAACAATGAGAAAAAAATAGTATCTGAATAGATGCAGAAAAAGCATTTGATAAAGCTCAATGTCTACTCATCATTAAAACTCGCAGGAAACTAGAAGTTGGAGGAAGATTTCTTAATCTGATAAGGAGTATCTGAAAAAAATCTGCAGCATCTGCTTTCTCCCTGAGGTTTAAGTGTATTTTTAAGACTAGCATCTGCACGGTGCAATAAAGCTAAGCACAATAAAATGAGGTATGCCTGTACCAGGAATTCTTAAATGTGAGAGTGGTCTGTGAAGTCAAAAACATTTTTATAATAATACTAAAATATTTACCTTTTTAAAATTCTCATCTCACAAGGATTTGATGCCACTTTCTAGAGGATACATGATGATATCACAACAGGTTGAATACCAGAAGCACATATGAGAATTCAGCTGTGTTACTCTGTTAAGCCAGACGTTAAGGATTTGCAAAAAGTGGGAAATAATGCCTTTCTCGCTAAATTTTTTGTTTTGAAAATATATTGTTTTAAAAAATATGTTGACGTGCAATGAGTTCATTGTTATTTTTAAATCATAAATTAATATTTTTAGAATTTCTCAGTTTTAATTTCTGATGTGGTCAATATTGATAGTACATAAACAAAAACGTTCTTTGGGAGCAAATTAAGAGTGTAGAGGATCCTGTTTGAGAATTGCGGGGCCATACTGTTCTCACTCATTATTTAGTAAGTTGTACTAGTGGTCAATTATAGCCAATCTTGTTGGAATACTTTGCTCTTACTTAAAAATTTATATACCAGTATTCCTTAGTTTGTAAACATTTAAGAAGCACTACAAGGATAATGTGTTATTTAGATAAATCTCATATCATGAGGAGATGTTCCAAATTTAGTTATAAAATACCTTATAATGCTCACAGATTGTGTAGGTCAAAAATTTGTACAAGGTATAAGAAAATGGCTTGTCTCTGCTTTTTGTCTCTGCCTAGTACTGGCACCAGCAGCAGGCATTTGCTATTAGTAAACTGTGATTCTCAGAGTCTGCCTCAGTCTCAACTTTTCAGGACAGCAGTTTGCCCTTTGACCTCATTTCTCTGATGGATGTAAGAAGAGTTAATGATTTTCCATTTGTTTAACTTATTTCTCTTTATGAGGATAGGAATGATGACTTTCAAGTTCTTTATGTGTTGGACTAGAAACCAGAAGTCTAGACCAGTGTTTCCCCAAGTGTCATCCTTGCACCTACCAGTGCAATATCAAATTGTCCATAGGCTATTTGACAATTATAGCAATAAACATTTTGGATAAAGCAATAAAAATTTTGTTCACACTTTTCACAAATTTTGTGTGTGAGATTAATAATGGTGACTTCCTGGAAACCATTTGTATTCTCAGTGATCATTGCGTACAGGCTTTAAACATGAAGCAGTGACTACTGTGAACCAGCATGGGTTTCCTAAAAATGAGATATATCAAATCTTTGACAAAAGTTTTGATGTATTACAAGGAAACAGCATAAAATGTTGACAAGACTTTTGAACTTGGACTCAGAAGATTAAGTTATGATCCTCAGTATACCACTAACAAAAAGTTGGAAATTTAGGATTTAGAAAGAGATCAGAGTTAGAGATACAGATTTTGTTATATTAATACTACCTTATCTCCTTTACTAGGAGGAGAGATTCCCTGAGGCTGGGATCCATTTCTCTTTTATTTTTGAATTTCTCTGAGTCTTCTATAGTGATTCCAATATAGGAAAAGGTGTAAATTTAAGAAGGGATTTAAGAGTTTGTTTTTAGACGTGTTGATGTTTTGGTAGCATATTTAGGTAGAAATGTTTAGCCAATAGATAAAAATATTCCACTAGAATTTAGGACTGGAGATAGAAATTTTGCCACATTATTTTCATAACAGTACAGTCTGATCCTTGGAAGGCTGCATAGTATTTGCTCATTTAATTTTCTTGAATAAATGAAATGTGTTCATTTCACCATAAGTACTACTTTTACAGTGTTGAGCAGGAAAAAGTTTGCCTGACAGAGCAGTGTTCCTAACCTTTTTCCTGTAGTGCAAAATCTGCATGTTACATGTATTTTATCTACTCTCATAATAAGAAAGAATTAAAATGTCAGAAAAGTGTTTTATTTTGCATTAAAATAGAAAAGTTAATAAGCTTAATGAAAAATCTTGAGATTTATATTTTAAATTATTCTTTATTTTAAAATATGTACTCTAAAGTGTTTTCTGTTTGATTATAGGCAATACAAGGACCTGTGGAATATGAGTGATGACAAACCCTTTCTATGCACTGCGCCTGGATGTGGCCAGGTAATAAATTACTTTAAATTATTTTGTATATTTCCACTTATTAAAACATTGATGATATAATATGTTATCACTAAAAGCATTTTCTTACAGTATTCTGTAAAATTTTAGAGTTAGGATGAAAAAAACCCAGAAAACTTTTGGCAAGAAATTCTGCTTTTTCTTCAATAGTGCAACTGAGTTTTAGAAAGTATAATCTAATACGGAGGGGGGGAACATTATATCTTGTAATGGAAAGGTGGAAATCCTGCACAAAAGTCCAAGATATAAAAGTATAATTTGACCGTTATTGGTTGAAAATTATTGATTAACTGCCTAATTAGAAATCAGATCTATATTATGAGAATTATTTTGCTTACTGAACTTTTATGAAATTAACTGATATTTAGTTCTTAGAGTATCACTAATGTATTAATGTTGTTAAGCCTAACATCTTTAATATTGGGCATGTGGCAGCAGTTTCAGAAAGTAATATTTTAGTTTTTTTAACAACCCACTAAATTATTAATCTATTCCTATTATACTTATCTTAAAATAACTATAGACAGTAAGGAAGAATTAAAGAATAAATGTAATGTGTAGCGAAGTTACAAAGTACTTAAATATACGGACCATAAATTGTAAGTAAGCATTATTCCTTCTCATTTATTTTCTTTAGTTGATATTTTAAATTGAAATATGATTGACCTACAATAAACTGTATATACTTAAAATGTACCATTTGATAAGTTTTAACACACGTATACTCATAAAACCATCAGCACAATCAGGATAGCGAACATACAATCACCCCAAAAGTTTCCTCATGCCTATTTATAATTCCTCTTATACCACCTACCTTTATCAATTACTGGTCTGCCTTCTGTTACTGTAGATTTGTTTGCATTTTCCAGAATTTTGTATAAATGGAATCATATAGTATGTATGTTTTTTCACTCCACATAATTTAATATTTCTCCATGTTATGTTACCAATAGTTAATTCCTTTTCATTGAGATACAATATTTCATTATCTCACAATTTATCTGTTCATCTGATGGATATTGGTTTAATTCTATTTTTTAGTTATTGATAAAGCTGATGTGAATACTTGTGTACAAGTCTTTTTATGGACACATGCTTTCATTTCTCTTGGAGGAATACATGGGAGTATAATGATGGGATTATCTGATAGATATATGTTTGACTTTTTAGGAAATTGCCAGGCTGCTTTTTTCATGTGTTTGTTGGCCATTTGTATCCCTTACATTTTGTGAAGTATCTTTTTAAATCTTTTGCTCATTTTAAAAAATTGGGTTGTCTTTTTATTATTGAGTTGTAGGAGTTCTTTATATATCCTGGACACTAGTCCTTGTCAGAGGCTTCTTTTTCTGTGGTTTGCATCTTAATTTTCGTAATAATATCTTCTGATGAACAGATGTTTCTAATTTTAATGAATCCTAATGTATTAATTTTTTTCCTCTTATGGTTGTTGCTTTCTGTGACTTGTCTGAGAAATTTTTGCTTGCCTTTAGGTTATGAAGGTATTGTCGTTTGTTTTCCTCTAAAAGCTCGCTGTTTCATTTAGATTTCTCTTTAATCTTGAATTAATTTTTGTGTATGGTGTGAGATAGGGGTTGAAGCTAACTTTTTTTTTGAGGCGGAATTTCACTCTTGTTGCCCAGGCTGGAGTGCAATGGCGTGATCTCGGCTCACCACAACCTCCGCCTCCCGGGTTTGAGTGATTCTCCTGCCTTAGCCTCCCAACTAGCTTGGATTACAGGCATGCACCACCACACCTGGCTAATTTTGTATTTTTAGTAGAGATGGGGTTTCTTCATGTTGGTCAGGCTGGTCTTGAACTCCTGATCTCAGGTGATCCACCTGCCTCGGCCTCCCAAAGTGCTCAGATTATAGGCCTGAGCCACTGCGCCCAGCCAGTTGAAGCTAAGTTTTTTAAAAATATGGGTTTAGATATCCCAGCATAATTTCCTGAAAAGATTTTTCTTTCCTCATTAAACTGCTTTGGCTCCTTTAATGAAAATCAAATGATTTTGTAAGTATGGGTCTGTTTCTGGGCTTTATATTCTGTTCCATTCATCACTCTGTCAACTTTTATGCCAGTACCACACCATTTTGATTACTCTAGCTTTACAGTTAGTGTTCCAGTCAGTTAGGGTAAATTCTCCAATTTAGTCCTCATTTTTCAAGATAGTTTGGGTTAGTCTCTTAAGTTTTAGTCATTCTGGTGAGGGTGTAGTGGTATCTCATTTTAATTTTGATTTACATGATATTTAATGTTGTAGAGCAAGGTAAACATAGGAGTTATCAGGGTTAATGCTGTTTTAGATAGGTTAACCAGGGAATGTGCCTCTGCTAAGGTGACATTTGAACAAAGACCCGAAGAAAATGCAGGAGCAAACCTTGTATGTTTCTAGACTAAAGGAGCAGCAAATGTAAAAGCTCTAGGGAGGGAATGTGTATGGTGTGTTTAAGAACAGAAACGCAACTACTGTGGCTGGAGCATATAATGATCAACAGAGAGAAGGTTAAGAGAGGAGGTCAGAGGAGACAGAAAAAAAGACATATCCTATGATAAAGTGTTTGGGTTTTATTCACTGAGCAGTGAAAAGCCACTGCTGAGTGGTCACAGGGAGACAAGAGGCTGACAGCAGTCCAGGTGAGAGATGATGGTGGTTTGGATTAGGTGTTAACAGTGGACACAGAGAGAGAAATAGGCTAATTTGACATATGTTTTGGAGATATATTTGCTACATATATTTTTCTGTAAAGTTAAGAGAGCTAAAAACTACAATTCTCTTTGCACCTAGAATTCTGCATATGATTTTAGGTTTTACTAACCAAATTTACTCTTTCTGGTAAATCAGATTTACTTTAACTTTTTTTTTTTTCTCGAGACAGGGTCTCACTCTGTCACCCAGGCTGGAGTGCAGTAGCATAATCATGACACACTGAAGCCTCAACCTCCTGGGCTCAGGTGATCCTCCCACCTCAGCCTCCAGAGTAGCCGGGACCACAGGTGCTCACCACCACACCTGACTAATTTTTTGCTTGGTTTTTTTTTTTTTTTGGATACAGGATCTCCCAGTGTTGTCCAGGCTGTTCTCAAACTCCTGGGCTCAAGCCATCTGCCCACCTTGGCCTCCCAATGTGCTGAGATTATAGGCATGAGCCACTGCACCTGACCCACTTTACTTTTTGGATTTGGTACTGAGTTGAATGGAATGAGAGATGGTATTACTCAAATCATCCATTTTGCTGGCTTGGAGTGAACAAACAACTTGATTCTGTAATCCCTGAATTCCAGCTAATGCAATATGTTTCTAGGGCCAGCCTTTGGACAAAGACTAGTTTTGACATGTTCTAGGTATCATTCTTGGAGACTCAAAAAAGGCCTTTCCTGATTCTCTTCTGCTTAAAATAGTTAGAATGGTTTTTGTGATTGACTTCTTACTAATACACATGCCATTTTAAATAAAAGCATTACAATTAACTTAGAAGAAAAACTGATTGCTGAACATTAGAATTTGTGTATGTGTATCATAAGGAATTGTTAAAAGACCTCTCTAACATTAACTATATATGTGAAAAACATTAAGAAGTTAGGGAATTTTTTTTTAGGTTTCCTACTATTAAAGGAGTTAACATTCAAACTTTCTACCTCCACTTCCCCATCCCCTAATGTCTGATAATTACTCTTAGTTTTTTCATTGTCGAGGTTTGTAATACTTACATTTTGTCGTATCCATAATTCCCATATTGGCTTAGTTTTACTTCTGTATCACAATAGTGTAGATGGAAGGGTGAGAGCTAAGCTTTAGGGCACCTCCAGTGTTTAAAAGTCAGAAAGAGGAGGAGAATGTAGCACAGAAGATTAAGAAGTAGCAACCAGTGAGGAAAATTGAATCTTGAAAGTTAGAAAAAATATTTCGAAGTAAGAGAAACAATATAGTCATATCCTAAATAGGATAAGATGATAATTCAGTATTTACTATTGAATTTAGAGACTATGATAAGAGTAGCTTTCAATGAAGGGGCAGTAACAACAGTGTAATTGGAGTAGGTTGAAGAGAGAATGGGAAGAACCAGAAATGAAGACATTATAGGACAGTTCTTTCTTGGAGGTGTAGCTAAAGGGAAAGTGAGATGTATAGCTTCAATGTAGGATTGAAGATGGTGGAACTTTTTTGTTTTGCATTTTAAGGTGGGAATATCACAGCATATTTGGCAATGCAGAAAATGGGACCATTGCAGGAATGGGGTCCTTAAATAGCTAGGAGAGGATGGGATTTAGTTTTATTTTTAAAACAAAATTGGTACCATACTGAACAGTTTTGTATTCTGTTAGTGTTTGGATGCCATTACACATATCAGCATTTTGTGTATTAATCGAAAGCATGGCTTTAAGTCACTATTGCTAGAGCATGTCCCATAATTTACTGATTCCACTATTATAAACTTTTAATTTTGGTATTATAAGCAACATTGTGATGAATATCCTTCTACATAACCCTTTGTATATGTCTCTACTTAGTTTCTTAAAATACATTTTGGAACTAGAATAACTGGATTTAAATGTTTACACATTTCTAAGTTTCTTCATATATTTTGCCAAATTGTTTTTTAAAAGCTAAATCAATTTTTTATTCTCACTCATAATTGAATTCTCACTGATAGTGATTCTTTTAAACATTAACCATTTGATCCTGAGTATTATTTTAGAGGGACCTGTGTTTGTACCCTAAGATACTTAAAATAATCTCTTTGTAAGTATTACTGATCAAAATATAACCTGGCTACTCATCCATTTGTTAAATCTTGCTGAGAACAGAAATGGTATGGTCTGTTTTTATATTTAAATAGTATTTCCTAGGAACTACTTAGTAAGAATTGGTTTTAGAAGCATCATTTTGATGGTGACTGCTTTTCAACAAGATTGCCTTTTCACACTGTCTTTTTAAATTTCTTATTTTTTGTCACCAGTAAGCAATGACGTTATTCTGAATTTGAGTTGCAGCTTTAACACAATGGTCTTAGTTAAATTTAAGGTTTCAAATAGATATTTACAATTTAAAATCTATTTTGGTGATAATACAACTTCAGAGAGAGACCTATAGAAATGATTACAAAGAGTTTTTAACACTAGACTCGTGCTATTAAATCTTTTCTTTTTTTTTTTAAAGTTTTATTTTTATTTTTTATTATTATACTTTAGGTTTTAGGGTACATGTGCACAATGTGCAGGTTTGTTATGTATGTATCCATGTGCCATGTTGTTTTGCTGCACCCATTAACTCGTCATTTAGCATTAGGTATATCTCCTAATGCTGTCCCTCCCCCCTCCCCCCACCCCACAACAGTCCCC